>NW_023339652.1:8633226-8647658 GCF_004916995.1 Morone saxatilis | reverse complement strand
CACTCTCACTCTCCCTCTCCCTCTCCCTGCCGGACACAATAAGGATGAAGGATCTCAGCTAAGTGAATGGACTGTTCTAGCATTAATCCATAGACAGGACGTCCAGGGCCCCAGTCTCCATTTTATCAGCACAGCTGCAGAGAGCCAGCACCCTGATCCTGTAATATCACCTCCCCCCATGTGTTGACGGTGTCTCCTTGTGCACTTGCATGCTTCTGGTGTGGAGTCGAGGCTCGCTTGGTGCACACCTCCCATTCTGTCTTGTGCTTGTGTGGATTTGTGCCCTGTGCTGGCCTTCTGCTGCCATCAGGGGATTTAGCAGGCACACACAGCATGGAAAATGGCAGTTTTTTTTATAGAAACTATGTATTTGTTACCTAGTGTGTGATACTTGAGGATTAAAAAGTCAAAAGGTTTATTTTTTGTTTTGAAAAGTCCATCCTTGGTCTTATTTTTATCGCCCTCTTTGCCCTCCTCTTGTTTTTTCTTTGCATTGTGAAGTGGGCATGCTTGTCAAAAAGACAAAATGCTCTCTATTAATAGGCTTATAACCTCATAAATAGTTGTGTATAAAATAAACTGTTATAACTTCTTTTTTAATAAAACATTCAATGTGTATAAATGGTCTTTGTCTGAGGCTGATTCTCGTGTGTTGCAAATTTGTTTATAAAAGATTTTAGGACTTCACTGTAGAAAACATGAACAACAGCATATGTTGCGTATTTATATATGAACACATCTAATGTACATTTTCATCAAAATTATGATATTTTTTCATCTGTGAGGGTTTTTTTTCTCCTTTTCCTCGTTTCATACAAGCTGGAACCTGTGGATTCCTATCATCTGATAAGTATATGTCTAAATCTCCCTTTATGATACTATCTTTCAAAGAGCCAAATTCCAGATATGTTAGTAGGTGGAAATATCCTGATGTCCTTTAAAAATATTTAGAGTGAACAATTCCACTCCTCTCAAACTCACCAGTTATTCAGTAACCGAATCAATGACCGCATTAAAGTGAAAACTGATAATTACATTTCACTCAGCCAGTGTAGCAATGTTTTGAAATTGTACAGTTTGATTTACAGGTGTGCCTTAATGTAACATTTTACATTTTTAGACATGAGGAAAATTAGATGGCTCTATATACACTTTACACAAGAATTTAATACTTATATTACATAAATGTAAAATGTATTTTTTTTTCTGTTCTTTATTGCACATGACAATAAAACATTTGAATTTTAAATCTTAAAAAAAGACATTCTTTTAAATGCCACATATGCTGCACAATTTCCACACTTTGAATCTATATAAGAATATTGCATTTTGTGTTCGTCAGAGAAGTGGCCTGTAATAGCTGTGCTTCCACAAGGTGTCAGTGTGGCTCTACTCTCCTGTGTGGAGACTCCATGTCTCAGCCAGTACAATATGGGCCACTGTCTGGTATGATCCCTGTGAGTGCTGTGAAACTTGAGAATGAGGTTAGAACCCTGCTACTTCCAGTCTGAAACGGGGGTGATGAATGACTACAGCCATCCCAAACACACAGCACTGGCTACTAAGTTTTCCCCCAATGCCAACATTAAAACAATGTCTTTCGGCAGTAATTCTGTTATTGTAACCCGTGACATTGAATCACCGGTGTCTCAACCTTTCAAAGTACTGGTTGGGTTTATATAGCATTGCATAAGTCTTGTATACTGCAGTGATCTGTGCCAAATCTGCTAAGCATCTGAGCTTCTGACTGGGGTTTTATTTTGAAGGGGACATTGGACTGTGTGAGATTAACCTTGCTGTGAGGGCAGCATGCACAGGCAATGATAGATGCAGTTTTATAAGTGAGCCACGTGAGGGCGCTGCATTGTCCATCCTCTTCTATCCTCAGCTGAAACCCCCTCTGTATAATCACAGCAGGGGAAAATAAATGCTGTGACATAAGGCTGTTTAATCCCCTTTCCTCTGAAAAATGTATTCTGTCACGCAGCAATCTGCCCACTCTTCCTGTCTGTCTTTATTTCTGTGGCAGCGCTGAGACATGAAATTACTCCCCAGTTTGATATTTCTTCTTGTGTTTGGCTAAATGATCACCGTGCTTATGCTTGTTTGATTGTAGATTGTGATAAACTGAGGAGGCCAAAGTTCAGTCTGCCTGGTCCACATTAAACCATTGTCCTTTCTCTATGTCTCGAATGTTTTCTCAAACCCCCCAATAGGATAGAAAGGAAAGAGTGAAGTGAAGAAAAAAAGTACTGTCAGAGGATATGTTTATCCTACATTGTTATTCCTTAACAAATGTAATATAATTTAAATGCTAGAGATGTTCTTCTGTTTTCCTAATATTTCGATTCAGAGTATTGAAGACCAGATTTACTTGGTATTGTTGGGGATCCTTGATTCGCAGATTTTTCAGGTCAGCATTTATTCAGTGAATTCTGCTCCAACATAGTTAAACAGAAATAGGTTTCAGGATTAGCAATGCTGTTCATACCAAATTCCTACCCTACCTAGGTTATGTAACTTAAAAAATAATAACATCAGACAGTTTTTGCCTCTTTTTAGATACAGAATAGGATGTAGGCTCCACAGTATGATTTTCTTTTATCATGTTTTTCTATAATGTTGCATAGAATTTTTAGGAATTCTATTATCTGAACGGACTTGAAAAATAGTGCATATAGTTGCTGTAAGTGGGGGAAAAAAATCTCCCTAGGTGGGCCCAACCCAAGACCCCCAAATGTTTACAATGTCTGTCTCTGCCCCTGCTGTCATATACACAAAAAAGACAAAATACCAAGAACACCTTCAAATGTAATGCAGTTTCTACATTAAATTACCAGAATAAGTGTGTTTGATCTTTCTTGACATTGGATTAAATTTCCTTGCAGTAGGCCTATATAATTAGGTACTCTTCCTCTATACACACCTCTATCTCTGTATACTGTAGGCCTACATCCTGTGCCAGGCCACAAGCTCCAGCGTGTCCAGATCAGAGCCCTAGAGGGTCTTCAGGCCGGGGCCAGGAATGTCAGTCAGGTGATCAATGCGTGCATGTGTTCCTACAAAAGGCCTGCAAGACAAGTGAATGATTCTGCAGATTAGAGATGGCTCATATAAGGGAAGACTTGTCTCTGATTCACCAGACTGTGGGCTACAGATTAAAGGAGCCCTTGCCAAAAATCTGAAGTCTCAATTCCAAGCAGGGTTAGTCCAGTACTACTGATTATGACAAGAAAACCAACCTTTATTTTGTAGAATTGTTGTTCCCCTCAAACAAGGTATACAAGGAGTACTAGAGCATTATGTTTAATAAATAGCATCCAAGCAGGCACAAGTCAGAGCAGCATGTTGGAAATATGTGAGAGCAACCTTATAGTCGGTGTACTTCATTCAAGTCCCATGGTTGACTCTGTCAGCTGAAAAAAATCCATCCCGCTGTTTTTACCCTGCTATCCCTTCTCCTGCATCAAAAGAGGAGAAGGAGGGAGGGAGGGAGGGAGGGAGGAGAGGACGAGGCTATCTGTCTCTTCACAGTTCCTGACCTCCAGAAGTCCAGCAACCTGAGAATCTCAATGAAATATTTAAAGCTTCTGTTTTATCCGCAGTGCGTTGGTCAAGACAAACTGTGGGCCTCCATGACGTAATGCCGGCTGCCTGATTGGTCCTCACTGAGTAGGGTGGTCAGGTGACCTGCGCCGCTGTGGCCTTTTAAGGCATTATGATGCCCCGAGGCTCCACATTAGGCTCATATGCTGTCAGCTGCGAGTTATGATCAATCACTGTTGGCTGCAGCATTTTCCATAGCAAAGCTTTTAGCAGTATGTGTACATTCTTTAATGAAAGCCCCTCAGAGCTCAGTTCATACTCATCTAAGTTTAGAAAACAGTCAGTATGACTGTTGGGATATTCTATCACGTGTGTTTTATGACATGAGGCCTCCACAGAGCCACGGTGCAGTCATGACCAAAGATACCTAACATATGTTGCCAGAGTTAATTTTGGTTTTTTCCCCTTCTTTTCTCTTCCCCCAAAACACCTTGCTGCCGGTGAGCTGACAGTTAACCAATCTGGGTGAACCATCACTGACATGCAAGCTGTGTGTTGGGTTTCTCAAGCTGGGGCTGGGTGGCAGGCGATGGGCTCTCTCAGGTTACAAGCTCTGTTTCAGTGGCAAAGTTGGGGGGGTGGATGACGTGGTGGTGGAGGAACAACAGCAGCAGCAAGCAATACAATGATCCCTGGGTTTTTACTAATGGATGACCCACTGACTAACATGCCCCCACCTACCCCCACCGCCACCAGCAGCACTACCACCCACCCTCTCCTTTGGTGCAGCAGGGGGAGCAGAGCAGCAGCAGACAGTGAAGGGGACGGTGTTGGTGGTTGCAGGGGTGTAGGAGACCCTGCAGAAGGTGGTTTGTGTGGACGCAGTCAGTGGGAGAGAGCAGTTTTCAACATCAATAAAATACATTAATATGAATACAATGTTTTTGATCAGTTTTTCTTTTATCACGTCTGCTTTTTCAATATTAAACTGACAGGCAGTTGTCAGATGTGTATTATTGCTGGCCTTATTTCATGACCTTGTTTTCATCTTTACAATGTTTTTATTTTCCTGAGTAGTGATGCTGCATGTGCTGGGGGCAGTAAATAATCCCCTGTTCAGTAATCCTCTGCAGAAGTAACGCCAGTTGGAGCTAAAATAAAAATAATTTCATATCAGAAGAGTTATGAATTAACATTTTTTCCTACAGAAATTGTTCCTCATAACTCTTATATTTGATTTTATATCACTGAAAATGCCTTATTTCATGTTATTGTCATTTTATTTATTTTTGTCCAGTATGCCCACTATTTAGAAAACCATTTACAAGTGGCTTATTCAGTACATTCTCCTGTAGCATATAGCCTAACATAAGATCATAAAGTTCAGAGGGATAACTGATCTTTTTCAACATTTTTTCAGCATTTCTATGGCGATGGATGATGAAACATCCCTCTGCCTCTTCATTTTTCAACAGCCCTGCCTTGCATCCTTTAGTAAAGTGATCTCTATTGTTGTCAATTAGTTGTTTCTTTTGGAGCAGCCGTCTGAATCTTGCCGCATTATTATTTAATCCGGCATCCTATCGTATGGCCTGGATGATGGATCCCTTCACGGGAGACGGGTGGCGGCACGAACGCGCAGCGCCCATCCGATCCCTCTGCTGGCACCTGTTTCATCATCTGGCTCCGGCACGACAGCGCAGAGCTAAATGAATGTTTTAAATATTCATCGAGGGCTACTCATCTCCTATACACACGTCGGCCTCTCGCACAGATGATCCGCGGCTCCGGTTTCAGCTTCTCCAGGTGAAAACCACGTCAAGTCTTTGGGAGGCTCCGGGCTCCTCGACGCTGAGCTGCAACGAAGACTCACTGCGGATTGATTTCACTGTCGCTATCCACCCTGAAAGGAGTGTAACCAAACCCGGCCCCGTCACTTCTAAATATTAAACGAGTTTTATCCACCTAGTTATCTGCCTAATTATCAACAGCAGGTAAATGGACTCTGGCAGGCCATCTGAGAGGAGCATGGGTAGAACTCGCCCTCATATATTAGGCATCCAGAAGGGTATAGGGGACACCTATCTCGGGCTCTCACTTCAGCAGGGGGCCCCTCTGGTGGCGTGCAGCTCTTCATAAAGCCTGGGAGGAGGATGAGGAGCAACACCGAGGCCCCCCCTGAAGGCCCAGAAGAGCTGGACAGAGGACACAAGGCCTTCATCGGGCCAACATCAGGTTGTATGGTTTTGACTTAAAGGGGGTTTGGGTGAAAGAAAAAACACATAATATATGTGATAACCAAATAGAAAAACCTATTTCCACTTTGCTGTTCTAGCAAAGGTATTTTTCCTGCTTTCCTCGCACAGGAAATGTTATGCAATCTGCACAGAGTAACCACAAGTGCAGGCTTTAAATGCAGTATTTGATAATCATTAGCCATCTGGACGTGGACATTTGATCCTGCAGCATCTCGACCCAAGAACTGCAGCCTCAACAGCATCAGCCGACTAAAACTAATCCCGGGATGGGGGGCTGGGAAAAGATGCACCAGATAGTCTAGCTGGTGCGCGCTTGGTTTAATATCTGAAAACGCAGCGCAAGCCAGTACAGGACATTAATGAGCTATTCTAATCTTCTGTTTACTCCAGCAATTAGACAGTAGTCAGTTTAATGGCGCAGCCTGCTTGTCCTTCCTATTTTCTAGCAGAATTCAGAGTATGGAGGATAAAACTGTGGAATATAAATGGGAGGTTAACTAGAGGCAGTCTCTCTTTCTCTCTCTCACTCTTTCTCTCCTTAGAGAGACCAACAGCACGTGGTCTGCGGGTGCTGGTAAGGTAAACTGCGAACTACTGACCTATACATAAAGCACAGGCCTGCAGGCCTCCTCTCTGCTGCCTGTGAAGGCCTTTTAGGATTCAAAAGAGAGAAAATCAGGCATCAGGCCTGTGTGAGACACTGTAGTATTGCTATAGGATATGCTGCTTTTCAGTATGTAATATATGTGTGAAGAAGTACATTAGAGCTTACATTTAGATTAGAATATAAAACAATTGAGATCATTAAAATTCACTGAACGGATTTTTTTGTATCAGTAAAACAGGAACATAATAGGATGAAATAAAGTGAATTTTAAATTGTAAATGTACATTTTTTTAGTCTATACATTTCTCATTTAATAGACCAAACGTTAATTAATGTATAAAACTAATCTATGAAAATAAAATAATAGTGATCTGGATGACCTAATTGTTTGGGACAATCTAAACTGGGGGTTGGTCCAAATTATTCGTCAGGAAATCGTTTAATCCGGAGAGACAAAACCAATCCTCCTCCGCTCAGACTACAGCAGTCTCCGGGTTAAAGCAGCACCGCTTTTATGGTCCTCTCACCTCCAGAGGGATCCACCTTAAAAGAGACTGTCCCCGGTACCCGAGGCCATGAACGCAACAGAACAGCAGATACAAAGGCTCTTTGGATTATTGCTTTGGTGCGAGGGTCAGATGCTTGAAAAATGTGTCTTTTTCTCGGGGGTAAATCCCTGGACTCGCAGCCTAAACCAGGTGGAGGAAGACTGGATGGAAGCTGTTTGGGTCCCGCTTCTAGAAAAACTTCCACTGTTATGAACACAGGTACACACCGGTACGATTTGTACCCTTAGAGGAAGTGTAGTTTTAAAGAGTAGTGTGTAGTTTTCCACTGATAAACAGAACATTTTAAAATGTAGGATATGGATATGGAGGTTAGGATCCCACTGGGGCCTTATTTAAAAAGCACACACATCCGCAGAATTTAAAGCAAAATGATTAAATATATTACACATATTCACATGTAGATTGTGTATCAGTCACATTGGCTGTATTTTGAAATCTTTAAAGCGCATAATATAGAAGCAGGTGCGCATTTCTAGCGTTTGTTTGAGTACCACACAAGGTTGCAGCCTGCTGTTTGTGCGCTCCTTTTTGTGTGTCTGCGCCTTTAAAAAGGTGCGCGGTGCACCCTTGTTTCTGCCAGTGTGCGGTTAGGACGCGCAGGTAAAAAAGGGAGGAGGTTGAGTTTGGAGAGAGAGAGAGAGGGAGCCGGTGGGAGAGGAGAGGGGAGAGGAGAGGAGCGCAGGGCTGAAATTGACATTTGATACTCAGGAAGTTCAGAACGCCGCTTGGATTTCTTTTGTTTCATTGTAATTCTGCAGTCCTGCTGCGGGCAACACGGACCGGAGGCTTGTGTTGCCTCAACACTGCTTTAATAGTGGAACTCTTTAAAAGATAATTGTAGGTTAAGGACTAAAAATGTCTGATGCGTCCGACTTCAGTGCAGTTTGTAGCTTCAGGTATGGCGCACAACGATGGACTCGGAGGAAGGTATGAACTACATTTTATGTTTTTAACTTTTGCTCCAGTTAGGCTTTTAATTATAGGGGTTTTATAGCGTCTAAACGAGTGAGGGAGAGTTGCGCATCAAAAAGAAAGAAAGCTGCGCCATGAAATTGGTCATGTTAGCCTGCTTCCAAAAATAAGGAGATGGTAGTGTGATTAAAACTCGATGCCATAGCTCGTTCTAAAAACAAAAAGCCCCATAGGTCTCCACTTTTTGGGCGATTTAGACTATTTAATAGCAAACTAATTTAAATGCAGCATGGTAAATCTAAGGCAAATTATTGGGATTGACCCACAAATCAGTCCGAACGGGATGTGCTCAGAAGAAAAAGAAAAAAAATTACAGTGTTCCAAAATTCAGCTGGCCACCTTTAATACTTTACATTAAATGATAGTGTAGTTTTTTTAATAGGTTTTATTTCCCATTATACCGGAGGCTGTTTGGTCGCTATGTCTTCACTACGCTGTATCACATTGCACCTGCTATTTTTTTTTTTTCTTTTCCAACTGCAATAAATGCCAAGGGGGGTGCCAGTGGAAGAACCACAAACCTAACCTATTCTTATGGATGAATACTTTTATCTTGTACATTTTTTTTTACTCAAGTCGAGTTTAATCAGGATGTAGAATATATAATATGGAAAAAACACAATACTTAAATGTTACATTTTTGGGCTATAATTGCCTTGTAATTGGATCTTAGAAAAAGAATATTGTCAAACTTAAAAGTAACATCATTTTAAACTCGCTGTAAATTCGCATAGGAGTAGAACGAGCGTGTTTTTATTTATTTATAGGATTTTAATCTCGTTTTAAAGGCCTGTTTCTCTTTTACCAGTCACATATGTCAGGTTGCATGACTGACAGAGAATGTAAATCTTGCTGCAGGATTTAGAGGAGGTGATAAATCCTCCTGAAATAACCGTGAAGTTGAGGACTTGTAGACTCCCTATTCAGACAAATGCGATTAACTGAAGGGGCTTTGGAGCTGCTCTGAATTAACGATGGCAGAGACAAAAGGCAGTCCGGGCCGTGCAATGTTAACATTTCAGTAGAACAAAAGTGTGTAAGTAAATTCACATGCAGCTTAATGAAGAGTGGGACATTTATTGGTGCTTTTTAAATATCACCATATGTATGATGTGTCGGTCACAATCAGTATCCTTTTTCATCTTCAATCTCACTGCAATATTCTGATTTGAACTCACATTTTTATTCGTGTATTTGTACAGAATCCTTTTAAAATGTATTATAGTATAACTGTTGTTCATTAAGGAGTTAAGTAGGAAATTAGGAACTCTTGACAACGTGAATAGAAGTTAATAATAACTGAAAATGTGCAAACCTCAAAAATATAACAGTTTTATATCAGGTAATAAATTATCTTCATGAAAAAAGGGTGGGTCCAGTTTATATAGGCTAATGCAGATGGGCTTTGTATTTTGACAGCTGGCCTTGATGACACATCAAAGCAAGATGACTTTGTATGTCATCTACTGACTATTCAAACAAAATTAATATTTACAGAAGGGTAAAAAAAAATAGATATTAGATCTGCACGAGCAAACTAATATTAAATTAATAGAATATTTTAGAATAAACATTTAACTAAAATAAATTAAGTAATAGGGTCCTGTTGTATACAATAAATTTAAGATGTAGAAATAATGCACTCTTTTTCATCAGTGCCACTGTCAGGTTTCGTAAAGACTCTTATGTAATAACATATTACAAAAATCAAAAATAAAACTCCATTCTTAACTAATTAAGGTATGGAAAAACAAGACATGGGCAAACCTTTAAAGGACACAGGTTCTGTTCGACTTGGCTTTTTAGTGGTATTGATTTCTCCAGGAAACGGCAATGGGAGTCTTGCTCAGGGAGCCATTTGGGCGTCTGAGGAATCACTTAGTACATGGTTTGATCGCTGGAATCAATGGGAGCCCCGCACACTGCAGGGCCCAGGGTGAGGGAGCTAATGGTTGAAGCAAGGGTGGGGCGTCTGAGGACGGTTGGCCTCTCGGATTCAGATTTTCTGCAGCGCAAGGATGCTTCTGACAGCACATCCAAGGTCAGGAGATGGACTGAAGGTTATCATTGCAGTACTGTGTATCATAATTTGTGTTTGACTTAATATTCATAATGAGCTCTTAATGTTGAGCTGCATTGAAAGAGAAAGTGGCAGGATTATAATATTTTTTTGTAGTTTTTGTATGAAAGGCCTTGCATGCAATATCCACATCTGACTCTGATGGCAGCCATTTTCTGGGATTTGTGCTTTACATAGCTGAGAGAAAAAGTCCTGAGGCATCATGCCAAATCACAACCCAGCTTCGATGGAGCTTATACATTATGTTAGCTGGCAGTTAATTGACTTTTATAGGGAGATATTTAAAATCAAAAAGCAAAATCTTGTCAGATTAAGCAAAGATTGGTGCACTGCTAGACTGGTATTAAAAGTTACGTACATTGTTTTAGTCAATAATGTTTCTCTCTCCTTATGACTTACTTTTATTACAATCAGCAAAGATCAAAAAGGCCTAGACACTTGCTGTGTAGAGGAGGTGGCAGTACGTCATGCAGCCATGAAGAACACTGATGGGACAATGTACCAACGCTAATCTACAGAGCGAATTAAGAGGTCAAGTTTAGGGTGTCACCCTTCTGACAAGTTGGAAGTGTAGGGGGAGGGCAGAGCCGGGACGTAAAGAGATTACCTATAAACCATAAGGGCCATGTTTGTACCAGCCTTATGTTTTAGACATTGATAGGTTTAATAATTGAGTGTCAGAGTTCAGTTTAATGTTTGTTCCCTCATTGTGTCTTAACAAAATTGTTGTAATCAATGTAGATTCATTTACATGTATTTAATCAGTTGCATTTATTGAGTGCCCATTGGAACTCCAATTTGATTTGATTGTATGTGAATGAAAAATGTATTATTATCAGTCCCAAATTGCAATGCAAAGAGGAAAATGAAGCAGCTGTGCTCCCTAAACCTCCAAAATCTGAAAGACAGCAGAAATCAGTAGGATATATGGACAAGAGCTTGGCATTTGGGATTTATACTGCACAATAATCTTTAAAAGAACTCTTGCAGTGTTACTTCCAACAAAACAAAAATATTCAACTGGAAGACTATTTACATTATCTAAAAATAAAAAAACATTGTCGCACACGCTATGAGAATTGATGATTTATAACCATATTACAGGCCTGTTAAAATGTAGCAGAACTGTCAACCTTGACTTTCCTTTCCTAGAAATCTAAAAACGGCAGTGGAGGTGATTAGCACTGAACAATTACATGAGGAGGATGTTTTTCTCTCTCCTAGGATTGACTGCACTTATATTTAGTTGCCCACATGGAGACACAGTAGCCTTTGACCTGTTACTCAATGCGTGGATCTATCCTCTGCAGTGCAGTGCATCTTGACTTAAGCTGCGTCACTGCAACACTGTGGACAAATTGAAGGTTGTGGATGCTTCTCTTCCTGTTTCACTTCACTTGCTCTCATATCTCTGTCCCTCCCTCTTTCACCTTCTCTCTCCAGGCTGTTGTTTCTGCTCTCCTCATAAGGGTCGGTGTTCTAGTTTGCATAGTTTTGCTTCACTGGGCTGACTGGCTGGCCTAGGTGTTGGGGTGATAATGACTCCTGTTCTGTGTATGGCACTGGTAGAATTCACTGTGAGAGCTCACTATCAGTGAATTACCATAGGGCCATAAACAGAGCAGAGAAAGAACCACTTGATGATGCCCGTCCATAGCGGCTTACTGTCTCTGGCTCTCCTCTCCTATGCTTGTGGGTGGGGTAAATGTGATGTAATGACTCTGGTGTGGTTGCATGAGCTGAGTTGCGCACATCTCGTTGGGTACTTCGATATCTCTCTGTCTTGATGTGCTTCTATAACAACAGCTGCTTGCATTTGGACACAGCCACTCCTCTTCTTTGCCCATTTTGGCACTAGCACATTTTTGCTTCTGTATATATACTTTGAGCAATTATGTGTAGTGCCAATATAGGACAAGACAGACTTCCATCACTTTGGCACAATTGTGGATTGTAATCTTCTCTGTATTAGTATATGTTTTGGTGTCTCTAAGTTGATTCTCCTTGCTGTCACCTGTAAGTCATTTTCTCCTTCCAGTGTCCTTTCCTGTAATTTGGTCTCAATTACCTGCCTGTACAGGAACTTTCAATGGATGTGGACCCACATTTTGAAGACATGCTGACTCTTATGCCAGTCTGTCTCAAACCATGACCCAATAGGATGCTATCAGCGCAACTGAGCTAAAAAAAAAAAACAATCAACAGATTTTCCCCATGTTCTACTCGCTCTGTTAATTAAAGGCAACGCCTCTCGCTAAGCATTTAAAATTCAGATTCATGCTGTCTGATCAATCTGAATCCCTCTACATCCCGAGAATCCATATTTGTGGGTCTGAAGAGGCCCAGCAGCTCTCTGGTGGTGTTTGGCAATGGTAGAACTCACACTGGTGAGGTAGATGGATCCGGTGGTTCTAGACTTGCCAACTACTGCTTGAGAGTGTCCACCAGCTAAAAGCAGCAGTGCAGAGACTAAACCAGCCTTCCAGTCTCAATGGGAGAAACATCTTGAGGACATTTTAGTCAGTGAGTGAGTGGCTGATGGTGGTGAAGGGTGGGGTGAGACTCTGTTCCTCCCCTGCACTCCCCAGCCTCAAAGCTCCAGTGACTTTTTAATGGGTAGTCAGTACACTGAATCCAGGTAAAAACCATAAGCTGTTTGCTGCCTTTAAACATTTGAAATGTGTATTGTACAACTCAAAAACAACATCAACAAAATATTATAGTTATATTATAATATAGTCCCTTTAGTTAATTTTGCGTAAATCTTATATATGTATGATGTCTGTTTGTAATGTGTATATATATATTTTCAAGAGTTTTCAATGCAGTCAATCCAAAATGTTAACACATCTCAAAACATTTACACCACTTTCTCAAAGGGCCTCTTCACAGGTCCAATGCTGCTTATTAATGGTCTTCTGCCCCAAACCAAGATATCCTGACATTTCATTAAGCATTCAATCTTTTCATGCTGAAATAAGTACTCACTTAACTAAATACACAATTAGCCAGAGGAATATCAACATCAACTAGTTTGAAGATTAATCTTTTGAGTAATTTATCAAGCAAGTTTCCAGGTTCTCAAATGTGAGGATTTGCTACCATTATCATACTTCTGCATTTCAATATCTTTGGGTTTTGGACTAACAAACAAAACAAGCAATCTGACCTTGGGCTCTAGCAACTTGTGATGCCACAATCCAATGTTTCCTCATGTAGACTAGAATAAGTAATGATTTATTTGAAATAAGAAAAAATCAACTAAGAATGAAGATAATCATTATTTGCACCCCTACATGCATTTGATGTAGTTTCTTCCATGCTAATAATGTTACGATGATAATGGATTCCTCTGTTCATCTGTCAGTCTTGTCTTCAGGTTTGACCAGCAGATCAAGCGGGTGCAGCTCCGCAGTATGAGGAGGGACTGGTTGGTTGTATAAAGGTTCAGCTATTCTGCCTTCGGCCAACCATCAGGGGGTTCCTCTCTTAGCTCCATGGCATAATTGGCAAACCGTGCGGTGTCATCTTACCCTTCTCTTTCAATGCAGCCTTTTTCCCTCCTCCCTTCCCAAATGAAAAGGGTGGAGAGCGAGGGAGTCTTTCTCAGATGTTGGTTTGGTATTGCTGTAACAGTCAACATTGAACGGTATGTTCCGAAAAAGATGCTGCATACTGAGCTCCATATATCTGGGTCAGGGTCTGCTAATGTAGGTGACAGGGGGATCTGGGGATTAAAACCTCTTTATCTGCCTTTGCATAAATCCTGCTTTATAGCCTACACTTCAGCTTTAGCTAATATGATTTGTATTGTTACCAGTTTGCCTGCAGGCTAGCTATATTTGATCTACATGGACATCCTCATTGGACCTGTGAAGAGGCCTTTTTGCTTTTGTGCATGTCGGCCATTAAAACAGAAAGAGAGTGGGTAAGTGCTGAGATGGTGGTGATGATCAGACTGGTTGACATAAAAGGGCTCAGCTCAAGCTGTTACTCACTGGAAAACTGATTCAGGTTAACTGTGGGTTTGTCTCATGTTACAGAACACATCAGGAACATATGAAGTATACATGTAAGTAAAAAATCTTAATGCTACATGAATTTGACAAGTGTTCTCAGTTTGTTCTGTGTGTGCACCTGTCTACTTTTATCTGTCAAATGGTGTCTTGTTTTTTTATCATACAAATTCCCTTATCTGTGATGCAAATAAATACTTTTAAAAGACGGATCCATGTGTCAGACTCCCTCTAACGATCTTCTCTGCTGCAAAGTGCATTGTGGGATAACCCTTGTCAATGCGAGGCCTTCTCCAGATGGGCCGAGCAGCTCAGGTTACACCGCATTTTTCAGTGCCCCCTCTATCCTACAGCCCCCCTGGCCCCTTTCTCTCTCTCTCTCTC
>NW_023339652.1:8609971-8633190 GCF_004916995.1 Morone saxatilis | reverse complement strand
ACACACACACACACAGTTTCCTGGGTGGGTAGAGTCGGGCTGAGACAGTGCTTCGCCTGTGTTCTAATGCAGGCTGCAGAGCATTAGTGAAATGAGATTATCATCGTTCTTACGCAGTGTCTGGGCTGGAGGTGGACAGAGGTGTGAGCTGAGAAGGTGAGGATGCCATTATTAGACTATTAGACTACATTACGGGTGAAGATGCATCACCAGCAACATGTCTGCTGATGCTGAATGAAGCTTTAAGGGAAACTCTGCTTGAGACCCAGATGTGAACTAAGATCGATTTTGTGTTTTGTTTTTTTAAAGTATTTATGTTAAAGTTTTTCTGCATTTTCACAGATGAGAAACTTTTCTGAAGGGTTAGGCAGTGACAGATACATGCAAGTATTCATCTTAAAAAAGCGTCCTTTCAATTTTGCAGGTCACAGAGTCCATTTCCTTGCATGAGAAGGATGTTTTTTTAAGTTGTGACCAACCCTATGCTCAGGACGAGGGGTAGGAGATTATCTCTTGTTAGAGCAAGCGGGGGCTTGGGCCATGAGCAGTTTGTACATATGTGTGCGTGCCCATGTAGGAGTGCGTGTGTGCGGGGGTGTAAGGCCCAGGATGCACGTATTAAGAAACGATTAGTGGAGATTAAAGCTCTGCCCTGGAGTCTGCCTGCACGACTCCAGGCAACAAGAATGACCAACCCCTCCCTTCTCACCCTGCAGTGACCCCCGCGGAGCCAGGCCACTGAAGCCTGGGCTACATCCTTGTCCACGGGCCGCAGAGAATCAATAGCTCTGCCTTCCCTCCGCCCAGTGATCTTCCACCACTAAACATATTGCCCCCAGGATGGAGCACAAGCAGTCTGACTGCCTAGATTGGATGGTTTTAATGACATCCAATCAGGTTCAAAGTCAGTCAGATGGATGTGACGATTGGAAGAGTGCTGCAGTGTGGTGCACGATGTGGTGCACGATGATGTAACTTGTAACAGTGTCACGCAATGCAGCACCACAAGCTCTTTCCTAGGAAAAAATGGCTCTGAGACCTAGATCAGCCCCAGTGCAGGTGAAGTTATCAACCAACAAATATGTATTCACCCAGAACATTTCAACAATGACTACAATTTGGTAAATTCACATTGGTATTCTTAAGAATTTGGCAGTGAATAATAATAAAATAGACCCTAATTAAGATCATTTATGGAAGAAGGAGAGATCAAGTTGATTTTAGTGCATTATTGGTGGTGGTTGTGGCCAAAACTAAAGTACAAAATGTGTGCACAATTGCAACTTCTATTTAGTTAAAGACACTTTTACTAAATGTGGGAGACTGTTAGATCTTAGGAAATAGATTATACTCCAATTTGATCCCAAAATACTATACTAATACTATACAATTCAGTATCTCTTTGTCAACAATGTACTTCCCTTTTATAATACAAAATGCTTTTTCTCATTTAGATTTTCATTTTGCAAATATAGGATGCAGCATGGAGGTCATACTGTTATATTTTGGAATAAAACTCAACAAGAAGGTGTATTTTTCACTTGAAAAGTAGTGTAATTGTTACATTGAGATGAAAAATAATTATAACACATCAAAAACAATGATTTTAGTCTTTTCAACATTTATAACTTAGTCGGAGGTATCTTAAGACTGGAGTGGAAAAGCATCACTTTGAGACAACTTCGTTCTCATTGAACCGGTGCAATATCATAACTCAGAGGGGTTCTGTGTTAATGACAGAGTTAAAGGTTTCAGTGCACTTTGTGTAAGTTTAGCTGAGGATGGATGGTGCAGAGAGAAAGAGAGACAGAGTTAGAGGCTTAGGTAGCATGAGGTGTAGGCCTTTTTCCAAGAAAGCATGCTAATAAGGCCTTCTTAATCTGCTGTGACAGTTTGATGCGCATGCGTTATACAAAGATTCCTCTTGGCTACAAAGACCCACAGCATGCACCTGACTTTTTTTCCAGCTCACACAAGGGGTCCAATCTAAAAATGAGTTGAGAATAAAACATAAGAAGGAAAATGGGATCTTTTCATCTCTGTGAATGCAACCTGGTTCAGCTTTAATCTGGAGAAAGAGCGGGATATACACTGACGCCTGATAGATTAAGGCCTGAACGCTTCTCTCTCTGTTCTACTCTGCAACAGAAGGGCCCGGCTAGCAAATCCCAGGCTTTAAAGCAGAGGAGGTTCAGGCAGCTTATGATGTAATCATAGCCCTGTCTGTCACGGCAGGTTGGGTGGGGGTGCTGTAGGAGAGTGTGGTTATTTGGTTTTGTGGCAACTCTTATCACTGAGGGACAAAATGCCGACAAATGTGGCGTCCTTCAGAAAGGGAAGATGCTGTTATTAAGTTGCCAATATCACAATATCCACAAGGTCTAACATCAAGCTTTCTGTATGCGTGTCTCTTCTGCTATAATGTTGTTGAGTTGCATCTTTATTTGGTAGCTATGAGTATAAGTGAGTTGGCATTAGAAGGTTGCTATTGTTTGGGTCAAGGGTTCATGTTTGAGAAGATATTTAACATTAGTCATCCAACATACTTAACTGTGCAACATCAAACTGATTGCAGCTGTTCGTATTTTAATGTTTATCTGTGATTATCCTAAATATTTTACTTTTAATAGGTTTAATAGCTTATTCGTACATACAGTATATACAGCTGACTACAGTGATTGGTAAGAGTTGTGAGACTTAACAATAAACATGCATTATATGAAACCAAAACAATTACCTAAAAGATGCTAAAAGGCTTTGTAGAGCTTCCATTATCGTGTGTAGTCATTTGATTCAATGTTAATATCAAAGAAATTAACTAATGTTGCTTTAACTTTCTATATGTCCATTAATGGTTACACTTTTGGTTGAACAGTGTACTAATAATCATGAGAGAAACAGAATGAATGGTGAACAGCAGCCTTTTATTGGACTTTTTTAAATAGTGGTGAAAGTTGAACCAAATGTTACAGCTGCATCCACCTACATAAATTCTTGGCAAGCAATTTTGTTGTAAGTTTTAAGGAAATACTTTTTTTGATGTTTGCATCACAAATACTGCAGCTCATGTCCAAGTTTGACTAACTTTCTGTGATGCAGGCCACCGAGTCTTAAGTGACATACAAAGGGTTCATGTTAAAAAAATAACATACCAAGGGATGCTCCTATCCATGCAGTGTAAATAAATGGATTTGGTAGACAAAATGGCTGCTTCGGGAAGTCATCTTAGCAGTCCATCAGTAAAAAACACCTTGATGTATATCCTGAGTCTTCACAAATCTTGGCATGTGCGTGGACTACGGTTAAACAGCACAGGGAAAAGCACACAAGACGACGGTATTCCCAAGTAATATTTCATCATCTAATGTGAGAGATGTCTGGGAGTGTCTCCTGCGCCGATGCTGCTCTGTATACTAACAGGTTTTTAGATGAGTTGAGGTGGTCAGCGTAAAATTTAGAATGGTTATGGATATGGAAAACAGAGGAGTGATTTCTGACTATGGCACTGAATTGTAAATACATCCTAAAAACAAAACGGTACAGTAGCACATAGACGACAATGAAAATTCAGAACAGTGATAGTTACACACTGTGTGACACAGTGGTGGCTTTCCTCCCGAGCTTTTTGGTTCATCTTTGTTTTAAGTAAAGGTTAATTGTAAAGAAATAAATACTAAATATTCAACATCACAGAGCTAAAAAAAAACAAAAAACATGAAGCTAAATGGGAGAAAAATTACACCAACAAAAGCAATCTTTTTACATAGTAAACACAATGAATCGATAACTCACTTTTACTTCCCCTGCAGATGTACATTTAAAAATATATTTGACATTGTACACAGCGTGATGTCTTGGAAAACAGTAGGATAGACAAAACTCCAAGGTGGCCATTCAGTGCCTTCTACTCCTTCCAGGGTTTTAATTGTCACTGTTCCAGGGTCACAACCTCCACCGCCTGGCCGTCCAGCGTGACAGTGTTATCTATGCGTGTGGCAACAGGTGCCATAGCAACCTGGACGGGCCGGTTGCCTTGGGCGAGGCTGGTCACTACAGTCTGGTACATGCTGACCGGGATCTGGACCAGACCTGAGGAGAAGATGCAGAGATATTTTGGATTTAGACACACAGCACCATTAACCTAATTGTGTTAAGGTGGAACACCAAAACAGGATCAACATTACTGTTTTGGTATCCATCTATTTTATCTGTTTTACCCAAGTAGCTGAAATCAGTGCTGAGATAATTACTCAGGTAATCTATTAGTTAGACGGAAAACCAAGTGGCAATAAATCTATTAACTGATTATTAGCTATTAGGTAATTTACCAGGCTGCATCTGGAGATGTGATCATTTAAAATGTAAAGTTTTTCTTTCTTGTCATGTAATTTTAAATTGATTATTTGTAAGTTTTGAACTGTTTGTCAGATAAAACAAGCAAATTGAAGATATTGCCTGAGTGAATAGATAAATAATCAACTGATTATTTAATAATGACAACTATAATTAGTTACAGCTCTAGCTGTGATATTTGAATGTTATCATTTTCCTAATATTCAAGTGTTGGTATCACTTGATATATTGACAGTATTCTGTGGACAAAGTTAGTTATTTTTATTTTTTATTTAGTTAGTTATTAATAATCAACAACAATTTTGACAATCCATTAATCATTCAATTGATTTATTAGTGAAAAATCTGCTGGGCGGAGATTCTGTGTGTGGTTTGGATGAAACAAGCAATATGAAGATATAACTGGGCTTGGACACATTTCTCTTCTGACATTTTATAGACTGAGAAAAGTAATCAACATCTTAATTGCTATTAGTTGCAGCCCGAACAAACAAACCAATACTTCTCGTTCAGCCTCTGGCCAAAAGGAGTTTCTGTTTGACACGGTGCTCGGGAGGCAGTCAGGTCCAGGTAGTTGTCTGTGACAGGAGGCAGCCATCTTACAGAGACGGCATTTCTGAGCAATGGTCCGATTGAACGTTCTCAGCTTGCTTCCCCCCATGCCCAGCTGTGAGTTTGAGTGTATATGTGTATGTGTCTCTGCCTGTAGGGATTACTGCTGCAGTCACGTGGGCCTCTGCCCCACCCTGCAAGCTGTCACGGTGTCACACGCAGGCAAGAAGGTCAGTGTAGGGGATGGCAGTGGCTCATGCCCACTCCCATTACTGTGAGATAAGACACTGGACATTAAATGCACTAAATAGACACTCCCATGAATCCTTTCAAATACATAACTGGTATGATAGAGGGTGGCATTCAAATCAATTCATCTTTCAAGTCTACTAAAATAAACTCCAGCCCCTTTTGTCAGGTTAGCTTGTAATTGTTGGTCCTCTAATGTGAGCCCTTGTAAGCCCACTCGCCAGTGATTTGTGACAGGGTTAAGTTTTGCTGATGCAGGTAATTGTGCTGGCAGTGATTATGGTGGAGGGCTTAGGGAATGGGGCATTGGCCTGGCATGGTGACATACGGACACAGGGCAGTTACTGAGTGAAGTGCCTCATTCGGCCACTCAAACAGAGTTACTTAGACGTCAAGGGCCGTGTCTGGTGTGGTCGTGTGTATGTATTATTGTGTGTGTGTGTCTGCATGCCTGTGTCAGTGAAGGGTCGCTACACAAGCCAATCAGCGGTGTTTAAGCCAGTGCACTTCAAACGATGCCCTCCACTCCTGTGTAGCACTACAGTGATTAGCTAAGGTCAATAGTCGGGAGAAGGACTGGCTTTGGCAGCTCCATTAAGTGAGCTATTGCAGCCAAATGACTCCTTATGGTTTAGGAAGCAAGATGTCACACAACAAAGGCTGCAGATGTAAGATTTGAATAACTTAAATTGACATTATTGTACAAACATATGCTAGCACACTGTACATACTGTTTTATGACGAAGATGATTTGACGAAAATGACGAAATTCAATTTCACTTGCATTGATGTATTAACCTAATATCAATAAAATTCCTGCCATCTTAACACCCTTTTTGGTTTATTTTATCTATAATCTATAAAACATTGCTACATCAAAGCTCTCCCTCGAGAAAAATAGAAGAAATGGAATAATAATAAAACGATTGAAAACTCGACAAGATGTCTGTAGAACTTCCTGTTATCTGCTAGAGATGGACTTTGATGTTGACATTTGTTAGCATTATGAAATGTTGTATCATTGCATTGATTGCGAATTACTATGATTCAAAGCATCTATATTCTAAAAGAAATGATCGAATTGCTTCAGCTTAAGAAATAATCAATATGAAAGGATAATAATAATAAATAATAAAAAATACAACAATGACTCCTTATGCTATGTATTTCCTTAGTTCCACTTGTATATATCTGTATTCGTGTGCAATAGACCACTTACATTTATAGTCTGCATTTGCTAATCATCATCAGATTTGCAGCCTGTCCCCTGATGTTAACTACTGACAAGGAGTAGCTTTACGTTCCACCCTTTGGATATTGACTGAACATATGCTTAAAATGGTTGTTAATGGTATCCAACAAGGATGCGAGTATGTCATTACAAACTCATCCAGTCCCAGCAGACACCCACTGCCACAGCAGTGCATACAGTATGCATGTAGGGAGGCTGACGATAGGGTCATGAAGCTAACATATCATTAAGAGAAGGGAGTATTGCTACAAGACACACACATACACACGCAAACACACCATCTGTCACATCAGCACAGAGTAGATTAGAGTGTAGGAGCTCAGAGGTCTCACCACAGTGCTACTGAAGGAAAGCTTACACTTAGTAAGACTAATTAGAAATGCCATTGGCTGGGGAACACACACAAGTGCCAATTAGTCAAGATGTGATGCCAAAAATGTCTTAATAAATGTAAAAAAAAAAAAAAGAATTCTGTTATTTTATTTTATTTTATAACATCTCAAACACAATATTTGCATCTTCTTTTTGAGAGATCACTGGAGTCAGGGTGAAATAAATATACAAAGTTTGCAGCTGTCAGCATTTTGTGACTTCCACTCAGACCACTGATTTGAATATGTTGAAGTTGAAATGTGGTTTAATCCAGGAAGAGGTTCAACGGCTGTCACACTTACTGTATATAGCAACCACACATGCATTCATACTCATCAGAGGCAGAGGCTGCCCTAAAAGGTGCCAACTGCTCATCGGAAATGAACTAATCCTATTACACACCATCACAGAACGAAAGCTTGACTACTTGGGGTTCAGTATCTTGCTCAAGGACACTTTGACATGCGGACTGGAGGAGCTGGGGATCGAACAGCCAACCCTCTGATTCGTAAAATGATCCGCTCTACTTCCTGAACCACAGCTGCATTTATATTTCTTTATTTTGAAAATCATACAATACAATGAGACACATTTTATAGGTGCATAATTTACACTTAACAGTTAACAGACATAAAACAGGGACAAATTGCACCCAGGTGCAAAACTTTATGGGCGTGACTGCACTGTAATATCATAGTGCAATGTCCTTTATGAATCGGATCTTGAGATGGGGCAGATGGAGGTTGCAAGTGATGTGCAAGTTATGATATGACTGTTTGTAAACTCACTGCACAGTGTAATTTGACACAAAATATCAAACTAAATTGTCCTCTGGTGCCATAGACAAATTCCGTCATTTGAAGTGTTTTTTTCATTTTGTCCCAGTCATGTTGATTATACACATTGATAAATATATATACCTGTGGCATCTTGAACCCCTGCAAGTGCCCCAACAGCAGCTGCTGTCTCTGCCAGGACAATCTGCCCTCCGCCTTGTAGAGTGGCTTCTGCCAATGTTGCCACCGCATGAGCTGCTGCCTCACTGCAAAACACACAAACACATACATCAGATATAGTTTACAATATGTAAAAAAGGGCAAATATACCTTTTCTGTGCTTACAATTTAAAATAAAAACACACACAAAACACCCTATATATATATATATATATTATATATATGATATATATAAATAATAAGGCTTGCGATCATCATTCGGTACAAAGGTGTACAACACACACACACAACACACACCACGACCACACACAACACACACACACACACACAGTCTGCTCACAAAGACAAGGGTTATTAGAGAGATGTGGGGTGAAGAGGTAGGAGTGTATGAGCTGTAAGAGGCTTTTCTAGTCTGGACTTATGGAGAATCTGTCACATCTCCCTAAAGGCCAGGTGCTACGGGTCTAACAAAGCAGTTTTATTAACCAGATCTATCCAGTGGAATTACCACGAGCCTATTACCACACCAGCTTCGTTATGAACTAATGGAACTGTTCACAGCTTGGACTTATAATCACATCTGAGATAGAACTACAGACGGACAGATAAGGAGAAGGAGGAGCTGAGACAGACAGAGACAGTAAGCAGTGATGATGCATTCACACTGCGGTTTTATGTGGATGACACCCAACTGCATGTTGTTCTGTAGGAAGATGGCAGTAGAGTCTGGCAACATTGGTATTAAAATACTTTTTTATCAAGTTTCAGTAACAGTTTTTATGTATTTTGATCAATTTTCCATCAATTGCGAAGCCAAAGAATACATTTTACAGTTTTTCTGTTAAGAGGTAAACATTTTGTGCAATCAATGAAGATTAAATGGCCAAATCTTGGCAATGAGAGGGATTTACTAATAGTGTTTTGCAGTTGACCACAGCTGATATGATATGGTGTCATTTTTGGTCACAATGTCAACACAGCAGAAAAGACAGCAAGAGAAAGAGGCTCTATTCTCCCTCTGGAGCTGGAAAACAGAGACAAAATGTTCCAGAGCCTGTGGAGCAGAGAGCCCAGAGTAGCTTAGCACAGGTAAACAGGGGAGAGGAGGGGAGAGGAAGGAGGACTCAGGTGGGTGCAGGTAACAAGCCCCAATGGGACATACCCATACAGATATGAAATTATTGCCTTGACACTACTACTGTGAAAAAACAAAAATGTCAGCATCTCAGCAAGCCTGACTGATGAATTTGCAGAGTTAAAGACCTTTTAGATTATAAGAAAGAAAGACCAGAAGAATCAAAGGTGTAGATCAGGAAGTGGCTATGGCTAGCTACAAGTCTATAGGTTTTAGCTGCAACCAATGACTACTAACAATTCTTTTTAATGAGCACACATTCAACTTTCAACTTGCTTGTATTCCTGCTTTGTAATCAGATCCTGCAGACACTTGGTCCTCCATGGGAAATGGTTTAAGACCCTGTTGTAGATCCCATCTGAATACAATCATGTGTGGCTGATTTGCCTCCAGAAAAACATTATAAAAGCAACATGTACCTGTACATGTTTTACTACTGAGTGGTTGCAGTTAAGACATTTGTCACTGTTGATAGTATTATGATTGAAAACAGGACTGTTTCCTGAATCTGCAGTCACCCTTCAAACGAGGGTCAGCATACTGTTTCCTTAACTCTCACAATCTATTAATTACAGCTTCAATTACAAGTTCTAAATGCCATTTTATTTAAAACCTTTTCTGACTTAATCGCACTAATTAGCAGTCAATCTTTTAACGCCTGCCTGTTTTTGCAATAAACAGAATTATACAGAGCTGTTAGCACATGGAAATATGTGGCTAACAACCAATTTAATGGTTGTGCACCTTTGCACGCTGCCTCTATAAAAGCTACAGGCTAATTAATTAGGCGCTGAACTAGGAAGAGAGGCAGTTGACTCTCCAGGGGAACCCAGTGACCCGCTCTGACAGCTGTCTCATTCTCATCCAATTGTTAGAGCTGCCGAGTAATTACAGAGTCTTCTTTGGCTCTGCAGTGTTTGCTGGCTCCAACACTAGTAAGTGAAGACCATGGAGGATTGTGTCAGTGAACGTTAAATACCAAATCCCCATTTTTTGTTAAAAAAGTGGGAACAATTCTACAGTGACAGCTTTATGCTGTCATTTCTGCTTTTTTGTTGCAAACAATCCAACCTCCATTTCCCCCTTTGTCAGGTGTGAGGAAACATTTGTGAGCTGAGGATATGCGCCATACACACACTTGAAATCTATAAGTGATCTACTTCAGTTCTCAATAAAATTCATGACATCCACCTAAAATAGATTCTCCAAATGAGAATGCTCCTGAACAATTGTAGATCTGAATATGAACATTTACAATCTCTTATACACAAAGCCCCCATGTAAGTATGCTTTTTTAGTCTAACTCTATAGATAAGCATTTCTTTCTCATGTTGCCTTCATGCCCCACAAAGTCAAAGCCAAATAAATAACACAACATTTTTTATTTAGTTGTGACTTTAAAAGCCTTGTTCCTCCATGACCTTGCAAAATAACTTCTTCACCTCAGCCATCCTCACCTGTTTAGAGCCATTGTGACGGTGGCTCCGGGCTGCATCTCCTGACTGGCAGCGACGGCGGCTTCAGCCAGGGACGCTACCGCCTGCGTAGCCTCTGAGGCCTGAGTGGTTTGGATCGTCATCTCGCCACCTTGGAGAGTGGCCCAGTTCTGCTCCACCTGAAGAGGAACAATACAACTTTATACAGAAAGCAAATGAGGATCAGCAGTATAGAAATAAATAATTGGGTGAAGATTGCTGTTAATGGATGGCTGGTCTTCTGGCTTTTGATTTTGTGGTGCTGAATGGACAGCTCCCACTAAGTGCACTTCATTGAAATTTGCTGCATATTCTTTTTTTTCTATGACTCAGCCATTAGTGGCACTTTTCCTTGTTATATATATATATATCAATTTATGTGTTTTGCAATTAAAGGAGTGGTTCATTTAGAGTTTATTACAGTAGTCTAGAGGCCAGAAATGTGTATATACTTATAGAGAATAATAATAAAGTGATTTAGAGTTATATGTTTATTCATGTGGGGGTTACCTCTCCATCAGTCACAGTGGAGTAGTTGACCTGTGCCACCGTCACACCGGGCAGCTCTGATGCATCTGCCAGGGTGGCTACTGTGTGTCCCGTACCAACCTGAGAGAGGGTTACAGTCACAAAAAAACAAAAACGTGAATGGGCAGGGTATTAAACCTTAGGATTACTGTATCAGATTTTAATTTGAATCCCAAAGACCATCATGTTGGAAGCAGCAACTGAAATGCACCTGGATGAGCGAGACTGTTCCGTCAGGGTTGTTGATGGTCTGTACCACAGTTTGTGAGGGCACAAGGTGAGCGATGCTCTGCGCAGTGGTCAGGTGGTGCTGGGTGGGGGCTGTCGTGGTTATCTGTTGGTCTTCAAAAGCATACAGCAGATCCTCACGGCCGTGCTGCTTGTAGCAGTTCTTAACGATGGTTCGCAACGCCTGCGTCCAAGACACCTTAGGAAACAGAAATACAAGTTAATATGGCAGATAATATGTTTGTTAACTATCCATATAGTGAAAAAATTGAGACTTAACAAGAACAAATGTCATTGGGAGGAAGGGGCAATGCAAAACAGTATTTTCCTGCAGAGATCGACAAAGTATCGACAGATCATTACACCAGTATTTCTCTCACCCTCTGTTTCTGCTCTTCTGTGCGGACGTCACTGCGGACGTTGGCCCAAGGGATGTCCTCAGGCCACCACACTGGCTTGCAGCTCTCCTTTCCCCAGCCAGGCTTCCCTCTGCCTGTCGAGTACTTCAGCATTTCTGGGATGAACGCTCGCAACTGGGCCTGAAGCAAAATGGACAGATGCATGGAGTAAGGAAATGATACACACACCAAAACTCTAAAGTGGAAAGCTGCAGTGACTCCCTCACACACACATAAGCACACACGCCCTTGAGCAGGCAGCAGGAGGTGCGTATTGATCGGGTACCTGCTGCCGGGTGCTGAGGTGGTCATGGCCTGCAAATAGAAACAGGCTTTCTAAAAGGAGAACAATGCGATCATGTTTATTAACAGACCAATCTATGGCGGTGGCTCCAGACACTATGGGAACATCAGGGGTGATCAGACACAGTCCAGCAGTCAACCTGTCCTAGGAAGGCCTCCAGTACACTCAGCGTAGGTATTAACAAGGACAAGCTGGTCAATATTGTTCAAAAAGAAAATCAATGTCAAACAAAAACATTAGATTAAGTTTGATCACTCATAGAGACTCAAGTTGTTACTGTGGATTGATTTTATCAATGAGTGCTTGTCTATTATATTTGAGTGTCCCATTCACAAACAATGGAGTAAGGGAGTCAAGCTTCTTTAGTGCAGGTCCTTAAAACTAAAATTGTGTGTAATTGTGGGCTTATTGCTTTGTCCTAGAGTTAAGAGACCAGCACTTAAATAGGATGTCCATTATTTATATTGCAGAGGTAGGGCTTATTATTTTCACTAATTGTTAAAAAGGAAATGAATTGGTAGCACCTGACCTGAACATTTTTCCAGATAACCCAAAGAGAGCTTTCATACACCTAATGTATTCTAAGTGTGCTTATTTTCCTATACTGATTGCCTGGTCTGCCATGTTGCATGATAGGTCTGCAGAAGTTTGCATTGTGCCCCAAAGCAGGGAAAGAAAATGAGAGAAAGGTCTTAATCTAACCTCATTTCCTTGCTATTGATCATCAACCAACATACATGCTTCACGTGCAGCAGTGAGCTGCATGCATATCCACTCACCACTTCCAGAGCGAGCATACACTCACACTCACTGACAGGCTTGGGTGGGGTTTAGTGCCAATGTCCTCAGTGTCCTGGTAATATGCAAGCATCACCGGGGGGATTATATTGCACAATGAGGCACTGCAGCGTCTGCCTGCCTTGACATCACAGGCTAAATTTGGTTCCAGGAGAAATAAATCCCTCCCTCCTCCCTCCCTCAGACCCCCATTTCTAACTGACAACCACAAACCACCTATACATGGTTCCTCAGTGCAGCACACAAAGAAATATGACAAAATGAACCTTGATAGAAAATGGATGGTCAATACAAGACCTGCTTTGGAAAAACAAACACCCAGGGGCTGCAGTAAATGCTCTTCACTTCCGCCAACACTTACTGACAGAACAATTTGGATTAGCCCCAGAAAAAAGGACTTAGTAACAAAAAGATGCTTGCATTTCCACCTGTGGCTGGTCCATGTGTGGATGTATGTGGATGCATGTGCCCTAGGCCAGATGGCCTAATTACAGTGGCTAGTGAGTTAAGTGGCATGTTGTCCTTGCACCCACCACCCTACCCCCCAATGCTAATCCTCCAAGCAATGGTCCAATCAGCATTTAGGAAGGCGGCTATGTTGCCGGGTCCCTGGCCCTAACAAGGCTAGGGGGTAATTATGGGCTCAGGCTAGACCCGGGATCACCTGCTACAGATGCCCCATATATCGGACTGACTAGGGCATCTGCCTGTATCACTAAACCTTACTTGGGACTTCTTCAGCAGCACAAAACCTACTGAGAAGAGTAAGGCCTTCCTGATATGCATCACAAGCACTAAATCTGATTCATCTCCTTTTCATGCAGCCTTCTCATTATCAAACTTGCCCTTTCTAAGGTTGATCGACCTTTCCCAGAGGGACCTGACAACATCCTCTTTCAAACAATTGGCACACACATACCTCTAAAAACACCATCCCCCACACCTTCCCACCTGGCTTGCACCAAGCTGAGTGAGGCAACAGGTTACTCATGATAGTCTCATCCTACAACCTCCAGAAAAACAAGCACCAACTAACACCTGCCCTCCAAGGACACATCTGGCTTTGGGATTGGCTACCGTGCTCCAAGGGTTGAGGACCGTCTCTGAGGGCCGCTGTCATGCTGGCTACTCATGACGATGATCCAGAGAATGCGTCAGCAGCACTGGGAAGGCAGAGTAAACAAGCTGGGTTCCCTCGGGTGAAAAGAGGACTCAGGCTGCCAATGGTGCTAATGTTGCAGTGAAAGGCCTACCAAGAGCTCTGCACAGCCTCTTGCTGATACCATAGCCTGTCTAGTAAAGGGAGGAGGCTTGGCTTGTCTTCAGATGCAGACACTACCTATGCATCATGCATTACTGTATTCCTGAATTACAATGCTGAAGTCACTTTTTATCATTAAAATTAATTCATGTATTTTAGAAATAATTACGTGTTGGTATGCATGACTCAAACTCATTAAGTGACAGTGACGGGCATGTCAAAGAAGATAAAATTGGATTGCTTGACCTTGATACATACAGCTAGCTAAGCTCTTGCTACCAAACAAGACACACAAAAAAAAAACAGTCTGTGATTTGGATTTGTTGCCAACTGGTGCCCTCTGCTGGGACAAACTGGGTTATTTTACTTGGAGGGTTTGGACCACAATAGATAAGCGGGGAGAGCTTCGAGTCTAACCTGTGTCATCTTGTCCACAGAGACAGGGATGCCATCAATGGTGAGAGGGGGCAGCTCTGAGGCCAGATCTCCCCCGGCAGGGGCATGTTCAGCCAGAGCGTTCTCCAGATCCTCCAACATCATGCCCTTATACTTCCTGACCTGGAGGATAGAAAGACAGTTTTGGCACAGTGTTTCAGTTTAGTGCTGGAACTAAATCAGATGTGATAAGAGATTAATGGTTAACTGGAAGACCAAGTAAAATTACCAAACATTTGCTGATAAACATCTTCACATATGCAAAGAATTTCTTGCCTTTCTTTGTTTTATAGCATTATAAATTGAATTTATCCTTTCTTTTACACTGTCAGAATTTGAGGCTCTCAATTTGGATTTATGATGGACTATTTTTGACATACAAATTAAATGACTACTAACAAAGAGATTTGAACCTTATTCTATAATCTTTTGTGAGAGAGGAATGTACAACGTACATCTTTGTAAAATATGCAGTAGCATGTTGCAGTAATTAAGAGGTTGGAGAGTTTCATTGTGCAGCGGACAAATGTGTTCAACTTGCTGACTGTAAAACTCACCACATTCTCAAGGGGAGCAGCACCAAACACCTTGAACACAGGGTTGGGTTTGGAGGGAGAGATACACAGCACTATAGCCTGTTGGCCCACTCTGGTGGTGTACTCATCCAGGGTGGCTCGCAGTTTCCTGTAAACACACACAATATTCTTTACCTCCTGGTTCAGAATAAAAACCATAAAGTACAAAACCAACTCTGTCTGAGAGTGAACAATCACGTCAGATGCTGAAAGTGACATTTTAGTCATTGTAACTGTTGAGGGAGAATATATATGGGGAAAGTTGGCCTGTTGGTGTTTAGAGCTCACCTGAGCAGACGAGTCTGCTGCCTTTTGCGGATGGACGGGTTGGATTCAAAGATATGAGGCCTCTTTCTTTTCTTACCAGTTGCCACGGCAGCAGCAGCAGCCATTCCTACTGGCCCTGAGAGAGAGAGAGAGAGAGAGAGAGAGAGAGAGAGAGAACATTTGTCTGTTAGTAAAAGTAGAGGATAGTAATCAGAACAAACAACATTCAGTAGATTGATTCTGAATGTTGTTGTTTTCCTCCCTGATTTGATTGATCTTGAATGTATGGCCTATAGAGTATGGGTGTTATTATTCAAATTTTTTTTTTTTAATTAAATATGAATAAGGATGAAACAGGTTTAAAATGGAATAGAATTGCTGGCTCACTAGCACCAACTTAAAAGGGAAAAGACAAAGAGTGTCTTGAGTGGAGGCAATACAGTGCACTGCCTCCACAAAACAGTGCACTGGCACCACCTGCTGTTCAGTTAAAAGCTTTACACTGAATTAAGGCCACAATGGATGTTTTACTGGATAAGCAGAACTCAAGAGATGCAAGATAGAAAAAAACATCTGCTAAAAACACAGAAACAGAAGGTCTTATTTGTTTTAATCAGATGATGTTCTTTGTGCCACACGGTCTAAGACAAGGGATGCAGCTTCAACTCAACTCAGTGTAAATGAGAAATAATATCAACACAGACAAAATCTCAGCCAGAACCTCACAGAATATTAAAGTACTGCCAGACATTGGTTGGAAAACCTACTTAAGCATTATTGGATGCTCCTTATCAAATAAGATTTCTCCTTACTGGGTAGAGTCTAGACATACCTGCAGCAGCCAGGTGGGCGGTGACCTCGTCAGTACCAGCCGAGTTGAGGATGTCCGTGTCATCGTAAGGATCATCATCCGGTGAGGATGTTGAGTCTTCTTCCGCGCTCAGCATGGATGCTTCAGTAAAGGTGGCCACATGTACCTATACACAGCAATCATCCAAGTTGAATAGGTCTAAACTTCTAAACAAAATATCATAGTACTCATATCTGACTGAGGTGTTCTGTTCTAGTCCAATAACCTAACTAGCAGGTAAAACAATGTGACTTGAGCTAAGAAAGATTATTCCTGGTTTCCACTGTTTAAATACTTAGTCACTATTGCCTCTAAGTGCACCTGCTGGACCTGTTGGCTGACGGCACTGGCCTCGATGGTGGTCATGTGTTCTGTCTGGTGAACGACGTGTTCGTCCATTATTAGCCACCTGGTCAACACAGCTGGATCCGTGGTACAATGACTGAGGAGAGAAAGAGGAAAAGAAGCGATGCAACATAAGATAATGATAGTGGAGCCGTTTCATCCCTGTATGGTTGCCTGACTAAATTCCATCTAATCATTATAATACACACAACTTGTTATAAATTGGAGTTATTCCTGATGTATTGACTACTGATATACAGCTTAGCAGATGCATATTATTGTATATACACAATGTAATGTATCATGTACTACCAGCTGTCCTCAAAATCTACTTTTTATATACTGCAAGATGTGTTCATAATATGACAGCATCATGTTGGTCAGAAACAAAACAAAAAGTAGTATGTTGTTATTATTTTGTATTTGTATGTGAAGTTGAGTGCACCATAAATGTTAGGACAAAACATTATCCTTTATTGTCTAAGTAAATAAAATTATCCATAGTGTAAAAATGTGGGTGTTATCTTTGTGTTTCTTGTCTTTGAGTACACTGATTGCACCACCACTGCTCTGCCTCTAGAGGGCTTCATACTGTATCAATAATAGTTTCATTTGGGACATCACTGTAATTCAAAGCATGAAAATGTTTTACCCCCCCCATAATAGGTCTTACAAGAGATTTACAAGATGCATTCAACACATTAATAGATAAGTTGGCACTATTTAGATACATAACTTCATACCCAACTGATTAAAAGGGAACTCCTGATAGTAAGATAGTAAGTAAGCAGGTTTATCTGCAGTCGCAGTTGGAGGCAGTAAGTGTGTGTATATCCACTGGTGAATGGCATACGTGTGTGAAATGCTGTGGTATTATAGTCTGACAGAGGGGTGGGAATCAATCATACAATAAGGTTCAACTAAACACACACATAATATGCTTTTGTTTACTTAGAAATCCATAAATCAAACAATATATTGTTGTGACTGGCGTAGAAAAGTCCCTTGAGTGAAATGAACCACTGAGGCAGTTTAATGAGGATAACAATGGTGACATATTATCAGCTTGTATATGGAATATTTATGTGAACAAAAAAAAAAAAACCAGGAACTGTCTTATCAGTCAAAATGTTGTCATTAAGTGCAGTCAGACAGCTTTATTTGCATCCAATATCCACCGACTACATGTACTGTAGCTGCTGATAGGATCAATGGGATGATAACAGAATGGGTGCACGACTCAACAATAACATTGATGTTTCATCCTATCCATGTCTTGCAATAAGGATAATCTCCACAGCACCTTGTAAGTAGGTAAAAATACTCTTATTAAACAGGCAACCGTGTTGCTGAAGCGGTGCAGGGGGGTAATGTTAGCCGATTTGCCGGCTCGGTTGACAAACGACTGCCAAACCGAGCTAAGCTAGCAATGTCCTACATTTGGCTAATAAGCTAGCTAGCTCACAATTTGGCAGTGTAGCTTCGGCCATCTGAATGGACAATGACTGTGATCGAGAGCAGCAGTCGTGTGGTTGATGTTCGGAAACTGAGAAACAATAAATTCATTCAGTGTAACAATGGGAGGTAAAGCGTAGTAACTCAGCAGCTAGCATTAAACCCGCGCAATATGAAACAAAACACAGAGCTACAACAGGCCCGAGCGGCCTGCGTCTCGTCCACAGCTCTTCTACACTCTACGAGCTTGTTGTCGATACGCGCCTGGCAAATGATTCCTTTCATAAAGCCACATATGCGCCATAACGCAGCTCCAGTCAACATCTAAACAATCTGCATCTTTCACCCCGACGCTGCCGGGTTCGATGATGCGGCTGCGCCGGGGCTGAAATAAATGGAGATTGCGCGGTAGGGCACTAACCTCAGAGCGGCTGCGCTACTTCGGGCCTGCGCCGTACAGCGGGATGGAGCCGAGAATGGAGGACAGAGGGGAGCCAGCAGCAAACACAGCGCAGACCGCACACAATACTGAGCTGCACTGGTGATGCCTTCAGGTGCCGCTCCTATCTCCCAGAGTCACACTTCATACGTTCAGACATGCATTTTGAAGCGCAGAAGCACATCTGTCGGTGGTTATTGCTTATTCCTTCTGTTTTGTAAGAAGGGGACATTGTGCTGGTGGATATACTTATTATTATTATTATGGTGTCGTGCCACAATTACAAGAAAATATGCAACAGAAATGTAGTTAAAGTTGTCAGTAGTTGCAAATCGCAAGGGACTGTATAATGAAACTCTAGTATATAAAGTATTTAGTTTTTTTTTTTTGCAAAATTCATAAAGTAAAAGTAAAAAACAAACAAACAAAGAAATAGAAAATACGAACCATAGGTGTGGGGCAAGGCAAGTTTTTTTTTTGTTTAGTACTACATTTCAAGCCCAAAGACGACTTTAAATTGTCTCACATAATGCATTAAAAACATTAAAACGGAAGTACGGTACTTAAGGCCAAAATAAATTACACCAATCACCTCTTCTGACAAAGTTCCCATGTTTCACTGGCGACACGTCGCATTTAGGAAACTCTGGTATCGTAATGTCTCCTTCCAGTGACAGCGATGTGCCTTTTTATTCACTCAACAACTCCCATTTACGCTCCATTAGTTATGGGTAATAATTCCGATAGTTCCTGAACGCAACATTAGACCTGGCAAACCACGCCCCTTTCTACTCCACGGCTGCAGACGGGGGACTGTTGTTGTAACCTGAAGTTGTCTACCTGCTGGGCTACAAACATGAAGCAAAACAAACAAACAAACAAAAATAGTAGAGTTTAACTTAGTTATGTGGTGTTAAAATGTCTTAATTAGGGAACTCGTCACTGAGAACAACTGGCGCTAGACCAAACAGCTTTCCAACTTACTCCAATTAGCAACACCTGTGTCAGTCAGCAAACACTGGGATACTTTCTCCATGAACCAGCTGCTGATTCCCTAAAGAGGTTAGTCCAGTATTGTACTTTTTTAAGTTTTTGTCCAAAAACATTTGTCAGAGAAATAATATATAGACTAAGTTTTTCTTTAATGGGACCTAGCTGGCTTGTACAGAAGTATCTTATATTGTTTAAGAAGCTAATAAGGACACCGAGCTAGAGCTAATACAGTCTAATACAGCAGTCCTGCAATAAACCATACCTCCATGAAGGCCAGTTCTACTTTTCAGTTTTTATTGAAACTGTTTTAGGGAGGTTTGGATTCAACTTTTTGATATTTGTGGGGCCTGCAGTCCTTGGCGCTTCACACAGAGCAGTGTTTCTATTATTTAGCCTGCCCACATTGATAAATGGGGTGGAGAAAATAAGAACCACCCTCCAAAATGACCATGAAGTTTGAATCAACACGTCTCTAAAACAAAAACAATTGAACATTGTATGAAGGTTGGCTTTATTGCAGGACTGGGTTATATTGTATTAGTTTTAACGAAGTGTATCTAATAAACTGGCAACTGAACATGATAGTAGACTTGCAGAAACTAACATGAAAGTTGACCAGACCTTCAGTTTTTTAAGTGTTACTACATGTAAAAGGATTTAAAAGATGAAATTATTTCAGTTAACTGCTACTGCTATACTGTATAATAGCATTTAAGTCCTACCTCATTAAAAATCCCAGAATCTATGAATATGAATACATGTCTCCTACTTCACTGTCCATTTAAAACATTGTCAGTCCAAATTCTGCACATATATCATTCTTCACAGTGAAGCTCAAACATTAAACTGTAGGAACAAGAAGAAAAACACAATCTTGAGTGGAGGGGGACTTGTGGCAATGTGTCCTTGTTTCAGTATTCACGAAGAACCAAATTATCCCTGATATGGGACATTTTGGTCTGTAGTGGTGGCAGCACAATATGTTTAAAGTTTGCTCGACTGACCTGATGCTATAAACCCTCACGTATGTTACTCCAAACAGGTACCGGGAACATGAAGTGTGATGGACAACTTGGTGGTGCAACAAGGTGACAAATTCCATGGAAAAGCTGACTGAAAGGATTAGAAAGGTAAGTTTTGGATGAGTTCAACTTCATGAGAAGTTTTAATGCACCGATGACACATGACACATCACAGACCAGCAGCCACAACTTAAAACGCACCTCAAGGGGGCAGCGTTGCATTACAAATCACACGTGGACCTCGGCCCCTTAAGTTTGCTGTAACAGGAGATGGCAGTGAGGCATCATTGATGCGGCTCTCCGCAGGTGCCTTGGCATGAATTCAAGATGATGGATGTTTTACATTAGTGTGTGGTGACAGCAGCTTATGTTTGTGTCTCACTAAATGTCAGCAAGTATCATATTCAAAAATCTGGCAGGAGAGCCGCAAAGTGTGACTTTACAGCTTCCATACTGTGAAACTGACCTTCGTAATACACTGTCTTCCTGTAATGCCTTAGCTGTCTCCACTTTCAACATCTGCAGACAGGATGCCATATGATCAGTACAATGGCTCCTAATGCTGCGTGATGGATAAACGATGGTCAGAAACAGATATGTATACTTTATAGTGTTGCTTACAGAACCCTGTTGATAGTTTAAGATAACTTTGTTGAGTTTTCTTTGCAAAAATCCAGCTTTTGGCTATATTATTGGTTCTGCCTTTCATAATCTTCTAAATCTGGTGACCATTTAGGATTAAATGTGTTGGTAACTAACTTGCGTTCTGGTCTATAGATCCGCTTAGTGGAGTCGAAGCCACTTGGAAAGTACAGATTTTGCATTTGTTTAATTTATTTCTCAAGGGCACGGCAGTGGAAAACCGTTTCTGTTAGGTAGGTGATGTTGTGACGTAGATGGAGTGAAAAGCTGGAGAGTGTTAATGAACCAAGGTCTTATTATTTGGTCCTATTCTGCTTTCTGCTCCGTGGGCTGTGGTTGGGTATAGATAAGGCTTACAGCCTGGGGGTCTGGAATCAATAGTGGATGTAATTGGTGAGGTGGAAGTGAGGATAATTGAAGGTAATTGTGTGGACAGTCACAAGGCTTGGAGAGAGGTCAAGACAATGTGGTGGGGATGGGATAGGAAATCGTTCTCTAGTCTTGCTAGCCATTCTGTATATAACATCTCCATGGTACCTACCCGTCTGTCTTGTTGATTTGTTACTCTTTAAAGCTGCAGCAAGACAATAGTTTAGGTAAAAATGCAATATTTATCAACTTAAAATGACAAAATACAGCTCCAGGGAAGTATTCGTCTTCCCTTAGACCACACTCATTTATTGTATTTGCTCAAATGAAGGTCTGGTGTTGTACGGTTACTTACCCAGGAGGTAATACGTGTAAATTTAACAGAGAAATCAGCGGTGATGGCAATCACAAATTAAGCTAAATCGGTTGCCTTTTCTGTCCCATTAAGGAGCATAGGCTGGGCTGGTAAAGATGAGCATGCTGTGTACAGTCTACAGATGTCTCATTACATGATTTTTCAATTTTAAAGTTCAAGAGAGTTGCTATCATTTGGAGCTGCAGGTGTTGTTTTGTGCTCCATTAATTTAAAAACTGGTCTGTAGCTTGTAATTTCACTGTATTATTCTCCTGGGTTCCCACTTAATCTTCAATCCAATACAACTCCTTTAATATTTTAATCACCTTCAGTCACTTTAAAAAACGTTTTTGCCTGCTAGAAAATTATGTAGCAGCTCTCTTTATGCATGCTGCATGATAATGTCATTGTACTGCTGGCCACCAAGGAGTTGCATTGTAGCAGTTGTTGGATACCTGCCTTGCTCAAGGGCACCTCAACAGTGGTACATATGGCCACTAGGATGCAACAGCTAAAAGTGTAGATGTAAACAGTAACTGGCATACTCAGAGTTCCTTTGGTAATACCTGCCTCAGATTAATGCTGTGTGTGTCCAAAGAACACCAAGAATAATGATGGAGTCAATTTTTAGGATTTTTCAAGTATATTCCTTTCCCCAAGGTTGTTGAACTTAGAGTATACTTACAAACAGTAACAGTAACAGGTGAAATATATAGTATGATCAGCAGGGGGCACTGCAGTACCGTGCATCGAACCAAAACTAAACTGCTGTGGAAACTTTATTGCTGCTCTGCAGAGTCATGCCCACTGAATGATATGACACATTCATTCATATTTCACTGAGAACATTCAGAGATTACTTCCACCGAGTAGCTTGGAGCAAAATTAATCCAAGATCTATGATATTTTATCTTTGTGTGGATTATATTGAATTTAGGGGTGTATTTTGAGGTTGAGTTTACTTTCAGTTGCAGAAAGTAAATGTATTTTGTGTTTGCAATAAATAAATGAAAGGATGTATCTAGTGTAACCTTGAAAGTATAAAATACAATAAGGGTATTGTACACTATGTGTGAGTAACAACATTGCAGCAATAGCACAGCTTTCTTTGATTTTACAGTGCGGATTATGGATTTTAATACCTTTTTAATAAGGAAGTAACATTTTCACAAATGTTAAAACAGCCTGTGCGATTCTGGCTTTTTAGGACTGTCACCAGAGTTTAAAAAAACATTGACCCTCCAATTATTAGTGATGAAGACTAGAGGCTAAATATTTTACAGGTAAACAATACATTTTGTATTTTTAGGCACTCTGCACCACCATCTGCTTACCTGTGATATGTTACTTTACCAACTTATTTTCTGCAGAGTTGCATAAACAAAAGTCTGATGCACAAACTATGTAGTCATTTAACTGTCTCTTGATTAGCCTTAGTATTTTCTCTTTAGCTTAGTCTGTACAATTTTTTCATTATTATATATTAAATATATAAGTAACTGATAGTCAATCGTCATATAGCCTTAAAAGAACATTGACATGTTTCTAAGAGAACACAAGGTGAATGGGACCAGTGGTTGGATTGGGAAACGCGTGAGCAGTTTTGGGGAA
>NW_023339652.1:8593931-8609955 GCF_004916995.1 Morone saxatilis | reverse complement strand
AATCGGTTGTAAATGCATTGATACAACATCAATCATCCGCTTTGATGTCGCAGCCAAAGGTTTCCAGGTGATCACACAGCTTCACAGCTCTCTTGTCACTGGCAGGCTCAGAAGTAGCCGCTCCAGCATTCGTCCTTGTAGATCCCACTCCCTGAAGGATTTGGTGAAGGATGTTGTCAGTGATAAATGCTTTCTGCAATTTAACTGGATATTAGATTGGAAGTTCTCCTGTTGTTTCTCAGCTGGAAAGGAATGTCAATAGATGGAGAACTTCTTTAAGTACGCATACATGGAAACCAGTGAGGCACTTGGTATTGATTCTATATTTTGGCTGTTGTTTTTCTGTGTTTAACTGCTGCAAGACGCATGTTTCTTCATGTTTCAGTGTTACTCCAACCATTTGCTCTCCCACTTGCCTCCACTCTCCCCCTATCTTTCCTTGTAATATATTGTCTGTCCTTTTGCTTCAGTGGTATTTGAGTAAATGCAAGATGCATACGGTGGTTCAAAACAGAGTAAATGCAAGAGTTTGAAAGTTAGTGAGTACAATACTGTATGAGTTGGGAAGAGAGGAGAGGAGGAGGAGGAGAGGGAGGAGGAGGAGGAGGAGGGTTTTCATTACAGATCATCAAGTCAAGGCTTTCCCTTTATTTTCCAAGCACAGCCTGTTGTCAATAGAAACAGGAGTGTAGAGATTGTGATAATAAAGGTCAAGAAAAACAGAATGAAGCAGAAACAAGCAGAAATTGTAAGACAGAGTGAAACAACTGTCAGTGAGTTGTCTATTGTGGGGTCAAGTGTTTGTCTCTTTCCTCCTTCACGATGTGTTCCCGTGCCTAATTGGAAATGAAGTGCAGGTAATGAACCTGTTTATAGACTCATTACTACAATATTCCGCATTAGGGCAGGTTATTGTGGACATCCAGGACAAGAGCTGTTGAAAGTAGAATAGAATAAAGGACAAGAGAGATTCACGGAAGGTAAAATATCATTGTCATGAATCTGCATACTTTGATATAAAAAGATTTATCGCAGGTGTTCTTTAATGTCTCTTCACACATGCTGATTGTTGTGACCAAGATAATTGGGCCCCTGTCGGCGTGTGCTGTGCCACGAATGCTTGTTTTAACAGCTGCCCAAGAGGGGAGTAAAGCCTCGTAAAGCCATGCTACTGTACATCTTGCAAGCTCAGTTATTTCCTGCAAGATTGAACACTGTGAGCAAAGCAGAAATTGTGAGCTAGTGTTGCTAGGCTAAGGGTGGCAAGACTCCTTGTAAAAGCAACTGCTAGCTCTCAAGAAAGGTGACATTTCAACTGCAAGGACTGACGAGAGAGAAAATACAAGCAAGTGGGAGTTTATCGGCACTCCCCAATCTCTGTTGTGCTGAGCTTAGTGTATGCTTGCAGAGAGTGACATGGTCAGATTGCCATGATGATGATTATTATTGTTATTCAAGCACCTGTGGTGGTTGAACCCTGACTACCCAGAGACCCTTGTGGTTAGAGGAGGGGGCAACTGACAAAAGGTTCAGTTTTGTGTCTTCATCCATATTTTAGGTACTTACCTTTTACTTTACATGTGTTGTCTCGCATCACATCTCCATAATCACAAAAGTCTCCTAAGCTTCAGCAGTACCTTTCCAACCCAACCAGTTCATTTTTCATTTGTGCAGGAGTCTGGTAAGCTGAGTTGAAATTCCATTTAGGCAACAAATACTCAGCATGAAATTCTATTAGTTACAAACTGTGCACTAACACCATGACCTTAATTCTTGTCAAGCTGCAATATAAAACATGGTAATAGATTCACCTGTGTTAAGTCAAATAACCCATGGCTAAATGCTTGGAAGAAGTGCATATTTTGACGGCAGTGACTCACTGTCATACTTAATGGCACAATGTTTTCTGTTTGACTTAATGAGCTTTGTTAAGTTCTGACTCAATACTCTTCTGAGTTTTGGGTATTTTTTTCCCCAATGCTAATTCGTAACAGGGACTGCTGTTATCATGAGTAGAACAGTGCCATACGCACCATTAGTCTCTGACACGTGTGTGGTGCATAGTAGGGACGACTTATCTTCTCATGTCACGCTTTTTTTTTTTAGAATGCAATTCAGCACTTTGCTCCACAACAACTTTTGCCATCAAAATAGTATTTCTTGTGTTTACAGTATCTCTCAATCCATTTGCCCTTACAGTCAAGTCACACACCACAACCATTGGCATTATCTCAGCCAAGATTCCCTGATGCTGATCCATTTGAAGCTAAGGAAAAAGAGCTGACGAGAGGCGAAAAGTAACTCTGTTTTTAAAGGCCAGCCACTTTCACTGTGTGTGTATGTGTGTGTGTGCTTGTGCTGTCCTTTCTCTAATTGACCAGCTGTGGCTACGTGTTCTGCCTCCTTAAAACCCCCATTGATCCCATGGCCGTTTCACAACAGGCCTTATTGCTTTGCTTGTACTCTCCGTTCTAGCCGTCCGTAACACCTCTGAAGAGAAGAGAAGGAAATGGTGGGGACTGTGATTGCAGAGTGAGGGAGGAAATCAAGTGGAGGAAGCATAGAGTCAGCTAGGGAATAGACGAGCAGGAAGAACAAGATGGCTGTGTTTTGGCACTTTATGAATCCCAATCCTTAATGAAAACAATTTATATTATAGATTAAACATGCTATTATACACCAACTCTTGCCATAGGAACCTACCTCATACAGTGTGCAGGAATCAATAAATCAATACTTGCACAAATGAATTCCTGAAGATATCCAATGATAAAAGCAACATGCAGAAAAATGGCCCACAGTTTGCAGTTATTAAAATGTAAATGTTCTCAGATTTCCTAAATGTCAAATTCAGTGACAGTAGTATAGGCTAAGTAGAGTACATTAATGTGTCATCTAAAATACATAATTGTAGGGCTCCCTGGGAGTCTGAAATGCATGCAGCATAACCTCATTGTCTGAGTTTGATTCTGGCCAAGAACCTTTTGTCACCCCTCTGGCTCTCAACCTCTTTGCGCTTTAAAAAAAAAGCAAAAACCTTTAAAAATAAATAAAATTGTAATTGCCTTTAGCTGTGGGCTTAGGTCACAGGATGTGGTACTTCCAAACTTGGCTGGCTTTGAATGCAAGCTTAAGCACATTTTCAAGGGGAGAAACTTGGGAAAGTCTTGGTTAACAGAATTCCATCCGTTTTATAGTCGATGCAAAGATGGAACCCTGCCAAACATCCCACACCTCTGAGTTTCTCTTTCTCTCTAATATTATACGAATTTTGACCTTTCTTCCTCCAGGACTCTTCTTCAGGGTTGTGGGCCAGGGTCAACGCCATTAAACCTGGCTTAATAAGCTGCTGAGCCCCTCTGTGACCACCCCCCACAGGTCCATGGGAGGTTTGAAGGTCCAGAGTCAGCAAAGTCAGAGTCTGGTTCAGTCAGCAACCTTCAGAGATGTTTCGAACAGTGTGTCTCTGAAGCACATTTATGTTCATCTTGAATGATACTTGCTGATTAATGCTGGTCCCTACTGATGTGTGTAGTCTGCCATAAACTGCCATATTTGCCACTTCTTCTCACTGGCATTTCTGTAGCCATTGCTGATATGTAAACAGAATAGGAATTTGAAGGAAATGACGCATGCATTACACTGAGCATGTTAAAAGTGTGAGTTGCTGAAGAACCACTAATACAAGCATGTTGGACACTGACTGCAGGCGTGTCAACATTTTCACGGACTATAATTTCATATAGTGTATACTCATTGGGATTTTAGCTTTGTGATGACACACTACATTATCTCTCTGTCTTTCTCATCTTGCCTTGCACTGCAGAAGGCATGTTTTGCAGATTGTCCTCATCTGAGTCTAATCATTTTTAAGATATGCAAACACTTCAGTTTAATTGATGTTTGACCTTTTTGTGCAAATGAAAGGGGAGTTCAGGATGACTGTTGCGTTAATTTTCCTCAGTTTTGCTAGCTGTTCACTCTCTGTTTTTCATACTATTCATGCCACTTTTTGTTTTTCAGCAGCTGTGGGCCAGCAAACAGTGACCAGATTGGCAGCATTGCTAATTGGCTGGATTATGTAAACCAGCCACCAAAAACAGTATCAAATACAAACCTGCTAATTGTATCATCATTACTGAAAACTGCTTTTTTATTGTGGTGTGGTGTAGAGATCGTTTTATCCCCCATTTGTTCTGTAAGTCAGATGGGAGTGTGTAGAGGGTTGAGAATAGAGGTTGGTCAGTCAGTGCTTTAGTGCAGACTTTGGAGTTTTTAGGGATGTTAATTGTGTGTGTTGTGCATAATATGTGTGGGAAAGTGTCTCATTAGCCTGTGTAGACGTTAGGCTACGCAGATTTCTGGTGTGACAGAGTATAGTTTTCTGTTTTGAAATAGATTCTGTCTATTACTATGTTGCAAAAATACACTAAATGTGTAAATGTATTTCTCAGCCTCTGTATGTTTATAGATGTGCTTGAATACACACTTACATTTGCATCGTTAGAAATTGTGTGTCATTTGTACAGCTACCTGCATTCATGGACCAATAACTTCCAGAAATATTGTGTGGTTTTTATACCACACTCATTTTCTTTTTACTTAGATTCATGCTTTGTGTCTGACTAAAATTCATTATACACTGTGAATCTTACTGTCACCTGTATTCTGAAAGCACTTGATCAAAATTTGCATTGCAAATGATGAACACTCTTATGCATTGATCCACTTCCTATATGTTTAGTACTTGAGTTTATTCTACAGTGTCTTACTCTTGCGAGTCAATACATTTTTAATGTGGACTTATTTTCAACTGAATAATTTAGTGCATGGTCAGCAGCAGGGGTGATCCAGAATCTGATGGGCAGAAAGAGTACAGGGGGTATATCTAGCTCAGGAAGTTTGAATGGGAATGAAAATGTATATTGTAGCACTATGTGTACTATAGGTCTACTATGGACTGAGTCTATACAGTCACTTTTGAGTTGTACCATGTAGGAAAAGCTGTGGCAGTATAGTCAATAGAAAGGGCCAATTTATATAATTATCTGGGATTAATGTAATGTATATCATAATAAAAATTTAATGACCATACTGACTAGTTACCAGTGTGTAGGCTTTAGTGACATCAAGCTTGTGTATTTGCAGATTGCAACTCCTTTGCTTCACCTTCCCCTTCTAAGCACAAAGGAAAAACTAAAGTGGCCTCAAAACGCATGACAAATGCAAACAGCCCTATCTAGAGATGGACAGATATAAAAGGCTCATTCTAAGGTAGGAAAAAAACATAACAGTTCTTATTTTCAGGTAATTATAAACTAATGACAACACACCTATGAGTATTATATTCCATTTCTACCAATAGGTCCTCCTAAATATTACACACTGTACCTTTAAGTCAAGAATTGAATATGCAGCTGCTATGTACAAATAGTGTGGGCTGGTTTATTTTCTCTGTCCCAGCCCCCCTCCCAGCACACAGACAGGACTGTATTCATTTGTTTTATTGCATTAGAGCATTATGTAAATATGTACATTTCCAGTCTCTGGAGGGAGAGTGCGCCGATGGGGCTGAATAGAGTATCCAAAGAGGGCAATTTAACAGCCAGTGATGAATGCCCGGTAACATATGTCAGCTTGTCACACACACAAGTGGACATCAACATCATCATGCAGGAGAGCAAGTAGACCCATCTGCGCGAGGGGTAGACCCGGGCATCCAGGGGGCTTCGGCTCTTTCATTTACCATGGCCGGGTGCTCACTATGAACGCAAGGTTTGTGAATGGCCTGTTATTAATGAGGCCTCATTCGGCGCAAGCAGACACCCAGGGCTGCTGCTTAGTGGCGTGCCCTCAGCCAACGTGAATAACAAAAGGCAGAGTGGGATCATTAGGCCCCTGGACGCCTGAGGGGTCTGCCACTTTAATCACGTTTGTGTAATGAATGCAGCTGCTGTGAATCACTGCTTATTCATAATGTCTCCAAAATACAGTTGTAATGTGCTATTAATGTTGCTACTGCACCGCCAGAGGTGGTGTGTGTCTGTGTGTACGTAATTGAAGGAATTGAGATGGTGTCGGCTTTTATCACTCGTGGACAGTGGCCCTTGTGTTGGTTAGATATTGTGACAATGTTTTGACAAGGCCTACGGTCATGTTAGATGGATCAGCGCCTTGGGATTTCCTCATTCTATCTTTATGAGTACGAAAGATGAAAATTCCCAAAACCTCCAGAGCATCTGTGATCATAAAATGTTAGTGTAGGCACTGCAGTGACATGTTAGCATATGACTGTAGGCTAAAAGAATAAGACGAAGATATAGATATTATGTAAAAAGAAATAACAGGTTTGTAGTATTAGTTTTGGACTTACTTGACTGATTTTCAACTTGCTTATTTTCAATGTAATTTTTATTCCAGGCGTAACAGTTAAGTCCCCATGCCTTCTGCTGAGAGGGCAAAAGTGTGTTTGAATGACTCCTTTCAATTGAAAGTGTAACTCCAACAGATTGATGATTAGTGTATTGACTTTGCTTAGGTCACTAAAAAATGTATGTTGTGCCTAAAGTACCACCCCATGTCTTTTTTTTTTTGGCTATCATGCCACCCACTACTACATCTTTTGTCAAATTCCACGATTTGTATCCTAATACAACTGGTAACTTGGTAACTGGGTTTATCTGCTTATATGTAACCTCCCTAAAACATGCATGATCAAGTGCCAAATGGTGACCTTTTCCCATTTGTCTTCCTCAGAGGGGGCTGTGCCAGCTCCAAGCGTTTCCCCCAGCTGTTGGACTTAATAAAGCGCCACTGGAAAACAGCATGTCACCCTCTCATCTTTTTGATGTTTTCACTTCCCTTTGTACTAGTCGGAGCGACAGCGGGCGTCTCTACATGCCAACAAGTCTCAAATAATCTAAATTAAAATGGCTAATCTTGTTATTAGGCCAGCCCTGTTGGGCCACATGTACTTCAACGCATCTGTCTCTCAACCTCTTCTTTTCTTTCTCTTTATGGTTATCAGTGGAGCCAAATGGTGCCACAGGGATTTAGAGCTATTGTGTGCTGCCCTTGAACAATGTACATTAGTTTTTAGAGTATAGTGTTGATCACTGTCTCCTTTGAGGCCATTGTAAATCTACTTTTTGTCCGTGCCAAGGCATCTGCCTTCTCACTATTGCAAGTTAGAATTAATCCCCAGAAGGAGGGTAGGTCTTTAATAAATTCAAGTTCTGTTTAGTTTGAGTCCTCAAGTACATCTGGACTGTCTAGAGGATGGAGAGCAAAGGCTGCTGCCCCAAACTGCACCTTTTGTAAACCCAGAGTCCGTTTCATGCAGCTTACTGCATTTTTGCATATGCATAGGATGAATCATTGTTGTCATTTTAATGAAGGGGGAAAACTCCCTCACAGGCAAATACCACAAAAAGACACGATTTTGATGGCAGACATGCCTTCATGATCAGCTTTAATAGGCTATTTTACTGGGGAGCCGCATGGAAGTGGAACGCATTAAGAAACAGCTTAAAGTGGCTCATAAACTGCTTGGATCCTCCAACACTCACTGTCATCATCATCATCATCATTCCAGACAGACAAAAAGCATTCCATTTTGAGTATTTTCAGCCCTCATCGTCTCCCCCTCACCCCTCCCCACTCAGTCATTTTTGATTTCTGAAGCCAGTTGTGATACTGATCTGATTAGTGTGTTAACAGATAGTAATGGTTTTTTTGTCTTGTCTGCTTTAAAGAGAGGTGCCTTTTGGAAATTAGCTGACTGACCCTAACCACTAATTCTTAGTGCTGTCACTCTATCCTTAATAATGTAAATCCTCAAAAAAAAAAAAAACTCCAGAAAAACTGTATTTTTCTTACTGTACATTTCTTGGTTGTTCAGTCCCAAGGTCCCCTGAGCCTCACCATTCTAGGCAGGTACTATAAAAGGCACATGTAGTCAAGCCTTTGGAAAAATATCTATCGTGTTCTGCAGTAAACTTTGTTGACAGCTGACATGCTATTTTTTCAAAGAGCTCTAGGTCTCCAAATTGCAACCTGTACTGCTTCTCACATTATTTGTATTGTGCTAAAAATTATATAGTTTAACTTCTCAAACCTGAACATACCAGCCTGTATTTAAATATTGAACAAAGCTTAGCGGAAACAACCTGATGGACACTAGCATGCCAAAAAACCAACCACTTACTATGCCAGCTCACTTTATCATTCACTGCTTTCAATGAAATGCAGATAAAACGTCTTTTGGTCTTTTTCAGACATTTCTGTTTGTGCTGTTCTCAACAATCTGTCCTCTGCTTATTTAGAAGCACAAAAAAAGCAATGTGAATAACAAATAATGAAGCATTACCATTTGTCAGGTCAGAGGTGGGAGAGAGCTGAGACATAGCTTCTTGGCAGCAGTGGTGGAGCAGATTTAGTTTTAAGACTAGAGTAACCACGGGGGTGGAAGGGGGGCAAAAAGGGGCTTCCACTTAGGCCAATAAAATATCTTGGTACCATGAGTTCCAGTGGGTAAAACCTCCATCCAGCCTATTAAAAAATGGCATTTATTAGAGAATGAATGCCAGAAGTCCGAAGTTTATTTCCTAATGGCAATGTTTGATTTACAAACAAAATTACATTTATTGTAAAAAAAGAAGCAAACTGTTACCTCTGTTAATGTTTAATGCTGGTTTAATGCTTTGGTAACTGATGAGTGATGCCGGCAGTTTGTGTATATATCAAGTACCAGTTAGTGTGTCTGATAGAGGTGGCAGACTGATTTGGATGGCAAATAAATTATTTCTTTAACTATTTGTTAGAGAAGGTCACCAACACATGAATGGCGAGCAATTCATTGGTTTGCACAGAGCATGCTGCTGTGTCTTTTGATGTTGAGCAGATGATTTAATTTGACTGATTAAATCCTGTATTGATGCATAAAGGTGTGTTTTGCACTATTAAAGGTTAGTGGGGTTTCCACTGAATGTAGGCCAACAAGCCTCTCTGTTCGTAATCTGTGGTTGGTGACAACCTCACCCCTTATATCCACCTCTGAGACATAGATGCTGTAGAGATTAAGTGGACATAAGAGAAGCTGGAGGTTGTTTTGTGCATGTGTGTGTATTCATTTCTTCTATATGGTTGTGTGTGAGAGCAGACTTTTTGTATGTATATGCTGAAAAAATGTAATGATTCCAACTTGCTATTATATGGTTAACTACTTATATGTTTTAAGGTTAGATAGTAGATTTATTTTCCTGAAAGCTTTATGATTTTCTTCAGGAGATTAATTATTTTTAGTTTGGGCCTGGCAATACCTAGTTTATAATGTAGTGTTAAAACATCTATGAAAAGACAAAGGAAAAACAATAACACAGAGACAGTAAGCCTTGAAAAAATCTAATCAATGTTGTGCTTTAGGAATGAGCAGAGTGTGCACAAATCTGACCAAAATGGACAATTTGAGTTTGAAAACATTTCACATACAGATAGCCAAATCTGTTTTCTCTGATAAAAACAATGCATTAATTGAAGGAAAATCTATTATAGAGAAATGATGGACGGATGATGAATTACAAATTTAACAATGAACTTGACATCTCAGTCAGACTCCACACTTTATTGCAGACATTAACTGATGTGTTTACCAAAACACATTATCAACTGTTGTAGTATGCCTACCTAAAGTTGTGGGCTGCAGAGTTTTAAAAATCGTATAATGTCCCACTGCTCATTTGCATGTTAATTTGCATTTTATAGATGCAACATTTTCATTTACACACTGTACTTAGAAGTTAATCTCCAGAGGGCTGGGAATGAGATAGCAATACAAGACTTGCTTCAAAGATGGCAGTAAATGTGGCTACCTGAATATGAAGATGCGTGTGTGTTAAATATTTACAAAACTGCATGACTTTCCAGGTTAAACAAATCCATGACATTATGAAGGTGTATAATGATGGCACATGTGGAGCTTTAATGTCTTAATTTGGTTAGCTACAGTAATAGTCACCTTATGTACCAGGTAAAATGCTAAAACTATCTGTATGTATCTGACACACAGCATGTGCAAAGGAAATGATGAGCAGACAGAGGCAATTATACATTATTCAATCTTTTCCTCTAAAAATAGACCTCACCATCTGCTGGGCCCTTGGAATGAATCCCCATGTACAGCATTTTGTAGATAAATATCATCAGCCAGGAGAAGGTGCTTTGTTCATTTTCTAATCCAACTTTTGTTAATTGGTAACTAAATGAGAGCCTTGACCTTTGTTTAAACCCATGTGTTCGTACAGTACCTGCATGCATCCAGGTGTCTGTGTCCATGAGTGAAAGTGAGTGAGGAAAGGAAAGAGACGTGAGAAAATGAATGATGCCAAGGTATAGAAGAGGCTGATGGAGATGAGATGAGAAGAGATGAAGAGGAATGGAGGGAGAGAGGGCAACTTTTCACTTGGCCCCTATCCAGCCCGCATATCAGCTGTCTGTTGAGCTTTTTCAAAGGCAATTTATTTTTAGATATTTCAAAAACTCATTTGAAGGCGATTTTCACTCTATGGCTGCAGCCCTCGCCTTCAGCCTCCTCCCTCTGCGCCAGTTTTACCCCCCTCTCATGTGGCACCCGATGTGTCGCAGAGCCCATTCCTTGGCAGTCAGCACAGTTTTGATTTAATTCTGAGGGCCATCTGTAATCCCCAGCAGGACACAGAGGCCCGTAGCCCCGCACACTACACCTCTCTATCTCACTCTCTATCTGCCTTTTTTCCCTCTGCTCTCTCTGGACCTTACCTTTTCTTTCTTCTTCACTATCAGCAGCCCCCCAACCACCCAGCTTCACCCCCCGGCTCCGTTGCCCCGCTGTGGGACTGTCAACACATCTCATACATGCAGGGATAATGGGATTGCAGAGCACCAAAGACTTACTGCAGGTATTCATAGAAAAACTATTTTAGTCTGAGCACCATAACAACAACTAGAACAGACTGATTTTCAGCATTGTTGTTTGTATTTAAGTAATAAGTCATGTTTCATTAAACACTCCCAAGGAGTCATCATCCTCTAATGCAGATGCACATAATCATTTAGCTGCACCATCATATGAAAGGCACTGTTTCCCATTAGGGCTGCACAATATGTTAAAAAAACATATTCCCATTATTTTGACAGATATTACAATTGCACTATGATTCACAATTAGTGGGAATTATCATTTGTGCATCATAATTTTTATTTTCACTGAAAAAAATATGATGTGACATTTGGGTCTGTTCCCATTAGGCCAGGGCATCTCTGCACTACAGTACATTGTGATACTGTTGTAACATGGCCAGGTGTGAACTGACATACGTCTTGGGTGAAATTATCACAAGTGGACAGCTCTAAGCATGTTTGTTTGTATAAAAAGGGTTGGGGTTAGGAGAGATAGAAGGGATGACGCACAGTGAAAGGTCAGACTCAAATCCATGGCTGCTGCAGCAAGGACTAAGCCTTGGTACACTGGGCGCCAGCTCTACCAGATGAGCTACCAGGGAGCCACCCCCAAGATGCATGTTAATGCCAGGTATAAACAGGGTCTTTTTCTGGTCCTTTCTGGTGAAATGCCTCATGTCTGTTTAACATGGATTTAGAAAAGTTCTGTCCCATTCCTTCTACGGCATTTTAGAGGCCTTGCACCCTCTTGCACCAGCACTGATCACACAATTTAAGTGTGTGATTTCCAGAGTTTAGGGTGGACATCTGGACAGGATCTCTTCTTGCTTGCTGTACCCCTTCAACCACAACAGATGAAATGATTTGATCTGTATAATATTTTTTACAGGAGTTAAGATGCTGTGGCTATCCATATCTATTCCTAGAACTGCACCTTTGTGATCCATTTACCTATTTTGTCACTGTATACTTTTCATAAATAGCTTGTCATTGTTTTGCCATCTAGCACAATTGGTACCTTGGAAAAATGTGGAAAAGGGAGTTCCTGGTGCTTGAAACATAAATGTCAGTGTTCTGAAGTCACACAGAAGTTTAGAAAGCACATATCTGCTGCTGAAAAGTTACACTAGCTTGGTGGAAATATCTTTCCTGGACATTGCTCTTCACAGGCTGATTGGAACTTACCCTGTGAGTGTCTGGCTGTCAGGGTAAAGCAGTTTGGCGGTCGGTTGACTCTGTAAGCTCTGGTCAGAGATAAGCACCTGGCTGGAGAGCTTTTCCATTTCCTCCCAAAGCACCCAATCAAGTAGTGGCTGCAACTCAGCACTAAAGAGACCTAAATACACCTCGCTCTTCCTGTCTCCCTCTCCCCTGTGGAAGTTTTTCTGACTCCCGCCTTCTGTCTTTCTAGTCTTTTCAACCTCGCTTCAACCTCGCTTCAAACTCTTACTCAGAATATCTCTCTCTCTATGTCTCATTCTTGTCCCAAATAGCTTCAGTTAGCCGTATTCCATCCAGTGCCTTTCAGAGGTCATATTATAACAAATAAATTGATAATTTCACCAATACTTAACTTTCCAGTACCTTTTAGTTGTCAAAGTATTGAGTTTATGACAAGATAGACCAATTTAATCCCACTTGTAGAGATTGTGGATATCTGCCCAGTTTTGGCTGACTGTTGAAGTGAAGTGGTAGCTAAGGGTTGTGACACCGCTATGTGTGTTAATTAGAATGATCAAGGGGCCACAGTGCCTGTAATCCTTCATACCCTGAGTCAGGCAGAAATGCCTGTGTTATGCTTTTGGATGTGTGGCCTTATTTGTTCCTGCATATTGGGTGTTTTAAAAGAATATACATGAAAATGATATTCTTTTTGTTTGATAAAGCACAAGTTAACCAAGAATGATCCACTAGCCTATGAACGTTAGCAATTGTGACATCTATACATAAAAAAGTAAGCGAGTTAGAGGAGGATTTTGAGGCTTTGCGATAATGGAGATATGGATTATGCAGAAGCTGCTCCAGCTCAATATCAGTCAGATGGCTCAGTGTTTATTTTATTATTGTAAATTGAGTATGAAATGCCAGCTGATTGTTTTTTTAGATATGTTTGGCCTTTACAGATAATTGCACTGAATGAATCAATGAATAAGAAAAAGTCCTCAGATGAGTTTTTTCCCTAAGTCTTCTGTGTTAATTTTTAGTTGTATACCCTTCTGCTAAACCATCATGCCCACTGTAAACGCCCAATCCTTTGTTGCCATGTTAGATTTACTTACGTTGGCCGAACAGTACTGGTTTGGGCTCAAGATGTTAACCTGATATGCAGTAGACTTGGTGACATTTATAAATTTGCAAAAAAAAGTGCAACTTCTATCATCCAATAACAGATAACCTGTTATCCAAAATTAAAACAAAATCCCATTGTGTTTCATAAAAATTTTATGCAAATTCAATTCAAGACAGATGTAGTTCTTTTTACCCCCTTTGCCTGCATGCCCCTTTGTCCCTGATTTCTCTCTCTTTTTCTTTTTCTTTCTTTTCTCAACATCGACAGGTGATGTCTTTGAAAGTGCTGAATCAGCAGTGCCTATGATAGGCTGGCTGGATACTTTGTCTTGCTTACGACCTTCACTGCTCCTCTGATGTCCATAACAAATTGCCCTAGGGCATCAGCATGATCATGCAGTGGCAACACAGCACAGGAATAACAACAAGCTTAACCATGCTGCATTTTGTGTGTGTCGCTCTCTGTGTGTATGTTGTTACTGCACTTTTTAATTACAGTCCAGTGTGTCTTTCTTTTATGGGAAATCAGCATTGTCCTGCACATTTCAATCCGTGCCTGAGACCAAAATACCGTTGTGCCTGTGTAAACATTTGTCTCAAATAACACTTACTAATTACTGACAAAACTGCTTAAATCTTTTGCTTTTCTGTGGCTGTAGGCACAATTTTTAAATTACAGGTGTGTGTACATTCACGATTGCCTGTTTCTCAACCTATTTTTGTTCTCTCCCTGTACAGTAGCCAGTGGCCTTAGTTATTAATGTGTTTAAATATGTGATTCATTGAGTGCAAATGGCCTATTGGTCAAGCTGTAAGTGGCTGTGTCATCCACGAGTGCTGCAGGGGTTGTAATTCTCTTTCTGTTCAATACACACTCTCAGCCCTTGATGAACAAGCTGGTCCAGGCGATTCGCTGCAGAAGCAGGATTTTATAGCATGTGTGTGTATGTGTGTGTACATGTGCAAGTGTAGACACATTTAGTAGATGACACAAATATGTGCATGTGAGAACAGTTGCACATCCAAACATCATTGATGGGCTCTCTCTCTGTGTTTTGAATCATTAACCCACCATTTAAAATTGCTTACACATACAGTAGTGAAGCACTCAAACACTGTTAGTCCTTCTATCCAGACTTGATAGGCTTTTTCATAGTCAGGGTCACTCACATGGACCTATGAGGCCAGATCACACTGTGAGCTCAGCATGATAGATGAGGGCTCTTATTGTTGAGCCAAGCTAGCTAGCACCCATGCCCCCACCCCCCAAAATCTGAGCCACACATACACTATGCTGCTGTCGCAGCATTGCATTGGCACACACTCTCATAAAGTTCCAAGGGCATCGATTCAACTCCGCTTCATTAATATGTATTGGAAATTATTTTCCACTTTGTTAAGGCAAGTCTTGCTTCCCTGAAGGTTACGTCCAGTGGGAGTGTGCGCACGTGTATTTGAACTGTGCCAAATATAGTAGATTTGTAGTAATCAATGTACTGTGGGTGTTTAATTCTTGCTCAGCAGAAAAGGAAAATGAATTATGCTTCTTGCCACTCAATAGTATGTTGTTCAGGTTATGTTCTCCATTGTTAGGAACCCAAAAAGTTTGATAATTACATTAGCATTCCCTTAAGATTGATATTTCAGGAGAAGCTGCTGGCTCATGATGACTTCACTGCCAGTGAAATTTAAATATTAAATATTAGCTCTCAGAAATGTATTCAAAACGGTGGTATTGAATTATACATTAAAATCATGCTGTTGTTGATAGAGATTTCCTGATCACATTTTTTTGACTCCAATCCCAACTTGAGTCCTTTTTAAAAATGAGTCTTTGCCGATACTTATCATTAATTGAAACTGCTGGCTGCTTTGTGCTATGCAGCTCACTTGCTCACAACACTGTTAGGAGACGTTCCAGTGTTTTAACAGAGCTCAAGGGTGCATTTTTGACAGCTGGGTTACCCAGAGAAAATAAACAAAGAATTGTAAATGGTGTGGAGCCAATGTTGAGCCATTTAAAAACTGCTTAGATTGGCCCTAGTCTCCATCCGGTGGATATTTTTGCAGTTGCTGCCGATATCCTTTCTATGTAGGGTTGGGTTCCATTTTGGATCTGATCCCCGGTCTGTGACATACCCAGATTTGTTAAGCTCACACGCAAAGGAATTTCTTCCTGTATCAAACATTTGATCTTATTATTATAAGATAAGATATAAAGACAATGTTCTATAAGGCTTCTCACTTATTAGCCGGTGCTGATCGTTGCATTCGCTGGTTAGAATGACCAACGTCGTCAGCCGGTAGGTTATGTCAGTCGTAGCTAATTCATTTTAATTCTATAACAGCTACAATGGAAAATTTCGGTCTGCTGGTCAATGTGCTTTCTCCAAGCTGCTGCCTGTACTCTGCCTGTACTCTGCCTGCATGTAAAAAGACAAATCACTCTGTTGAACTACAAAAAGGAGAGTCCCAGTTAATGGAGAGGATAGTCCTCCATTATTTGGATTTGAATAATTTGTGAAGAATCAGATGTAGTCAGTATGTTATGGCTCTTATTTCAGTGTCAGAACAATCAATATCAATCAACATGTTACATCTTCTGCTGCTCATCTCATTTTCAGGTTGTAAGTTATGAAAATTATTAGGCCAGCTTAGTTGACTAACAACTTTAGTGTGACCATAGATCTAAACTAAGTCTTTGAGTTAGTTATTTAAAACTTTAGTTTCTTGCAAATGATGGAAGCTAAACTCAATATCATGATGATAATAAGGGATTTGAAAGTATTTGGATTTGATA
>NW_023339652.1:8592284-8593924 GCF_004916995.1 Morone saxatilis | reverse complement strand
ATAAAATGCTATCAAACCCCAACCATACTCCAACCATATATAGGTGCTTTTGGAAAACAAACTCTTAAACTGATTCATCAACAACAACTACTCTTGACTTGATTTTGTTGTTACTGTTTTTAATGCATTTCTACCAGTAGTGAAAGCAAGTTCATTAAAGAGATTAAACTTAGTGTTTAAAATTCAATTCAAGTCCTGCGTGTGTTTAATGTGACATATTGTATGTCTAACAACATCAATCACTTTGCCTCTCTTCTCATAATACTCCTACAGTATGATGTAGGCCCCCGGGATCCCCAGGACTCTTAATTCTTTCTCTGATTAGTGCTAATCAGATCGTGTGTGTGTGTGTGTGTGTGTGTGTGTGTGTGCGTGTTTGTGTGTGTGTGTGTTTCTGGGGCCTTAAGCCGTCTTTCCCCGCTTCAATGCTACACACCTATAAGTAAATAGGAGATGAGAGGACATGTTTTGGGAGAATTGGCTTTGACGGTTGAGCTCTTGAGCCCTCAACTCAAGTCTGGGGTTGACTCAAGGAATTGGGGGTTTTGTGGCAGCCAGCGACACTGGAAAAAAGATAAACTGCATGCTCAGCCGCTTTCCTTTTTAAGGGGTTCACTTACTCTGCCGTGCCGGGGTGGCAGCCGAGGAGTTGAGAAGAGCCGAGTTAATTTCCTACCGGCAGTTGGCAGCGAAAAAGCACAGTTAACTGAGACCTATCCATCTTCCCAGTGCTGGGCCCACCGTTCCATTTAACAGTTCCTTAGTTTTCTAGAAGGATGTAGGGGCAGAATCGTCTGTCTCGTATGCATGAGCCTGCAGCATTAGCGGTGTCACTGCTTAAATGGTGAGCGCCAGTAAATCTTTCATGTATGATCATTTCGAATTTAAAAAAGAGGCGCAAATTTCCCTTGGCTTCTTTTTTTTTTGGCAAACAAAAATTAGGCCTTTGGCCGTGTGCTTGTCTGCGTCGGATTGACATTGTGTAGACATCCTGGTAGTCTGAGTAGTTCATCTAGAACTGCCCTAACTGCAGCGTTTGGCACTGTGGTTTTGCATTGCGCTCCAGGGGAGTTAAAAAACTGTCGGACTTTGGGGGTGGTGCGCCTCTCTATAATCTGATCCAGCGCGCGCAGTATTTTTTAAACCATGGGGCCACATGTAAAATTACACTGACGTATTTCATCAACAAGGAGTTCTGATAATACCTTATTAGGCGAAACGCATATGTAAAAAATGAAAAGTTGCACATTATAGTCGGCTAAGTCTTGAACATGGAGCCTCAATCTCCTTACTGCGAATCTTTATGGAGAAACGTTTTGTTCTTTTTCAAATTTTCAGGACCTTCCCCCACCTACCATGTATTTCTATAAAGTTATGTCTCCCTACTTACTTGGCCTGAGTTGATACTCATGCACGAGTGGTCTTGTCATCTGGGTCCCCCTGTTGCCAGGTTAGATGCAGCGGAGCCCTTGGAAAGGAGCAGTGCTAGTGGCCTTTAATGAAATCCCGAGGCGCCCTCGGGGTTCACAAGCTTTCGACCCAACGGGAGACCAGCTTCTGTGCCCAGGGCTTCGCCTAACTATTATCCGGGGTGGCCCCGGTTAAGAAACAATGCCCAGGCACACGAGAACCCAGCAAAC
>NW_023339652.1:8574870-8592184 GCF_004916995.1 Morone saxatilis | reverse complement strand
AAAAAAAAAAAAAAAACTCTTAAAGACAGAGAAATTATTTCTTCAATGAACACAAACACAGATCGGTGCGGGGGGCCCTTTTTTAATCTTATCCCTCTTGTAGATAGTTAGACTTAATCCCCAGTCCTGTAAACTGCAACATTTACACATATTTTGTCACTATGTGTGGTCAATCTGTTTGTCCTCTCAGAAAATATTAATCTGCCATGAATTACACATTTTAAACATTGTACAAAAACAACAATTCTGACTGACTCAATCAGTGTAACCCAAATCTATGAGCCTGTGTTTGAAATGCAGGGATTCTTAGTGCTAACTAAGTGTCCACTCCATACACATATCATGTCTGGACGACAACCCGAGACCTATAAGACCAGTCCTCCAAAAACTGAGGGCCTCTCTCTGATCTCTGGAGGAGACAGGGCCCCTTTATAGTCGACACAACCCCACAGGGCAGTGACTGACTGGGCTTTTGTCCTCTTTGTCCTGCCTGGATATGGTCCTCTGCTGACACATTTGTGTAAATATTAAAGTCATAAAGTTTAGTTATTTATTTTCTATACTGTACAGTACAACATATTGATAAATGTTGACCTTTACAACATTTATCAATGTTGTACTGTACAGTATAGATTGTACTGTACTGATTGTACAATGTCTTTCATCGATTCTGCCAGTTGTTGCAGTATTGATACCACAAGATAATAACATCACAAGCTATTATATTATATTATGTATGTATGTGTAGTATTTATCTTATTTTATGAAATATTACAAAAATTAACAAAATAACTCTGAAACTAATAACTAAGTAACTGAAACAGAATATCTCACCATCTCTCCTCACTCAGCACACAATCCCGCACCTTTCCTCTGTTTGTGGACACATCAGATGGGTATTGATGTTAATTAGGGAGCTTCTAGTTAACAAGTCAGGTGCTCAGCATTATCTAACCATCCATTAAAATTGTGTAATATGCCCACTGAATAATTTTTTTTTTCGAACAAGATAACTATCCATCAGTCTGTGTCAGCTATTGAAAGGTGAGTAATGAATAACTGCTACAGGTAACTATAAATAATGCAACACACTTTATCAAGGGATTGAACTCAATCAAACTGCCTGCTGTGTAACCATACTGATTGATCCACTGCTGAGATTATCTGCATGTCTGTCCAATGTGTGGCTAAAGCATTTTGCTCAGCCCTATCATGGTTGGTAGACAGCAGTGTGTGTGTGTGTGTGTGTGTGTGTGTGGTGTATGTGTGTGTAAAACAATGCTACTATTGTTTAGAAAACGGTCTGTCATACATCCACATTATAAGCCACATTTTTGAAAGCATTTTTAAAGTCTTTATCCGTCCAAAGAAAATCAATCCAGCACTCTAGCTTTCTTCCAGTAAAGTCTTGCTTTCATACAGTTTAAATACCCTAACAACTCCCCACAAAGCCTGAGTATTTTGACATTGTGTCTTTTTGGTCACAAACCTGCTCATTTAATCGCTATCACTTCTGCTGCTCCCACCAACTGGCATTACTGGAAGTGGTAATCCCCAGAAAGTTGTCTGCCTGTATTCTCTGTTCTCTCTGTCGAAAATTGTTTCTGCCATTTGCACAAAAGCTATCCTAAAAAGTAAAACATTCATCCACAAAAACCCTTTTCATATTAGTGATATTGTTCTTTCATTACACTCCTGTGGTCTGTGGATGTGGCACAGCCACAGTTAATTCCACAGGATGATAGCCAGACTCTGAGCCTCTATTTGATTATAATCCATCTCCCTCATCAAAGATCAGCCCCTCTGATTGCTTTGTGCTGTGTTTGACAAGATTAAGCCCCTTTTTTCCCTGTTAGACATGAAGATTGTGTTAGATATGGTGTTTCCTACTGGAGATTTATTTGAACTGCTGCACTTTTAGACACTATGATCTGGGCAAATAGTCATGCCAGGTCAAATATATTTCTATTTCATAGATTGTACACACTGTATTTATTTAAAAGCACTCCCTGTTTTTCCCCTTAAAAAAACTGTATGTCTCTTGGCTGCAGTGCATCATTCTGTATTGGAGGAGAAATTGTATGTCTGGACTTGGTCGTGTTGAGTATGATTGTTGCACATCGAGGCAAAATGGTGATCCAAGAAAGAGGCAGCTTTTTTTTGTTGATTATGAGTGCCCCAAGATGGCAGTGAACAACCCCTCCTGTAAAAAGTTAGCATTTTCCTGAACCTGCTGCAAAACAACTGTGATAGCCACTTCTAACTCCATATGTTTACAGTTAACTGAAGTTGCATTACATGATTAAAGCCCTCAAACAGCTGCCACGTGAGACACTGCCAAGTCATTAAGGCATTTCACCCTTAAACTCAATTAAACCAAAACGGGTGAATCAGCTTATTCAGTATGGACATTAACTGTGAGTCAGATGAGCCTAACCAGATACGTGTCAGACCAATAAGGAAACTGTGGAGTGAATGATAACATGACTTACTAAATCTTTGTCACCAACATCTATTTTAAACTTTCAGTATATCAGTATATTAGTATAAATATTGTATATATAAAGTAAAGCATAATTCTACAACTGCATGGCTTCTCTCTCGTCTGATATTTTTACAGAAACTAGTTTAGGTTGATAATTTGGTATAGAAGTTAGACATTTGCTGACCATGTTTTCCAGTTTAAAAATCACAAGAAATGACCACTGACAGCTCTGCAGTGATGCATTTAGGTAGGTTCATGGTCAGGTCTGAGTGAAAGAGAAAGATGCTAACTATTGTACTGCTGAGATAAAAAATTATGTCTATCTCTGGCAAATCCATCTGTGGCATTCGGCTGCTGCTGTATGGTTATAGGCTACTTCAATTATTCACAGTGTTAAAAGAGAACAACTGATACTATTATTAGGTCTTTGTAAAGGAGCATTGGGTATGTAATGTTCTGTCGACTTTTGATAGCCAAAGACTTATGTTTGTTTATTAATATTGTTTGTAATGAGGATAAATGTGCATAAACCATGTTTTTGAGATAAATAAGCTATTTAATTAGATATTAATCCAAAATGATATGTGTAGAGAGAATTCATCACATAGCACTGGTATGTTATTGTCATGTTGTTCTGGGCGACAGTAACAATGCGTGGCCTTACAGCACACATTTATGTAGCTGCATAATACCTCATATTAACAGAGAATTTGACTTACTTTTGTCATAAGTAAATATGTAGACGCTGTTGAAAGCAGATAGTTTGTCAGGGGAATAAACATCCAGGCAGGCAAAAACAGTCAAATTTAGCTTGCCAAGCAAACCCAGAGCTTGAACTTCTGTCCTTCAAGCTCTAACAGGATAACAGTTTTGTTGTAATTTGCATACTAGCTGACCTGCATTATGTATGTGTTCACAAATGCAACCAAGTGCATTCACGTAAATATAACTGCGTGTGTGTATACATGCACACAGATATATGTACACAGAAACCTTTAGTCACAAACTTTTGACCCTGTATTTTAATAGAACATTGACTGCAATACATTCCCTGTCTTCAGTCTCATGTCCCTGTTAAGCGTAATGGACAAGAAATATAGTTTCTTCAGCAGAAATCTAGCTATGTTAATGACCTTTCTTTTAATCCCTTTCCCAGATTTAGGAAATTATCTTTCTTGTTTCAATGTTTTACAAAACAGACTACTACAGAAACCTGTCATTAGCCAATAGTTAAGAGTAACTGCACTCACTCTAGTTTCCCTGGTGCATTTAAACCAGAAGAATCTGCAGCTTCCAATCAGAGAGAAAGCTTTGTACTCCTGAGTCTTCTGAAGTTCACATTTACTGTTTTGTGATTTTTTTTTTTTTTTTAGTGCATAAAAGTAACAAACACAAATGTATTGGCTAAGGTCGTCAGCCAGCACACTGAAGAAAGCATACATTTGAGATTTAGTGCAAACCAGCCTTCCTCATCTATTAGTTTTGGTCTGTGGAGTGCTGAATGTGACTCTGTTGCAGTCCTACCTTCATTTCATCCTCTGCTTCCATTCCTTTATTCTAATCAGGCAAAGCATCATATTGGATTTTTGACCACGACAGGGACTTCACAGACCTGGTATACGTACTGTGTGTTTGTCAAATAGCTTGGGCCACACTGAGGGATAGAAAGCACATAAAAGCAAACAAAGATAAGTCCCTTCTGTGAGAACTTTACCAGGCATCCGTTTACACCCTGCACATCAGCAAGCTATTTAGTAAAATCCCAAACATTATATTTTGTAGGTCTCATTGCTGTTAATAATTTTCCAAATGTGAGACAGCATATTAAATCATGTAAGCAGAAACAAAAAAAAGTTGCCTTTACATGGCGGGAAATATAGAAAGGTCTTTTGTGATACAATCAGGTGAACTTTACAACAATGAACTTGAACGGAAAACTGTAGTTTTCCGGGATTTACTGCATATTTGTAGCTACGGGCTATGACTGCAGTTGCCTGGTGACTTTCTCCTCATACCACTCCCCTCATCTCTGACCCAGAAGCCCCAGCAGTCACACAAAAGGATTGGCTGAGATTACTGTGCTCCACTGCATCAAAAACGACCTGCCCAGGGGCAAATTTGATTGGTTAAAACACGGCATCCATGGCTATTTTCCATGTGGAAGAATGCAAGCCCACAGCAATGCTCCAATGGTGCAGGTTTATAATGCATATTTATACCTGCAGTCTGTGGAACATTTATACCTTCAGACTTTTCATTTTATGTGTTGCTTCTTATCTACCCACCCCCGGCTGTGTTTCTCATTTATGTGGGCAGATTTGCCTTTTGTGTATTTTTACTATTATCATATTCATTTTTTGCTGCTCACCTTGTGGAGAAATGCTCCAGGGAATTAATGATGGAAGCAGGTGGCAAAGAAAAAGAAAGTGACGTCCCTAATAGCAAACTTTTAAAAGACTTCTTTTGCCTTAATTCTTTAAAACAAATCTTTTTATTGTACTGTTCTCAGAGATTGTATTTTACTTGCATGGTACATCCGATTGCATTGTAGCATATGGTGTTGACAAACCAAACAGTTCGGTTTAAACTGGCTGGCTATTTGAAGGGCACTTGAGTGAAGTTCAGTTGATATTCTTGTATCATATCATCTTCACTACTTTTATCTTTGGCCATTTTGATTTTCTTGAACACATTTCTTGTGTGTCTATGACAACTAGAACCCCCTGAACTGTGCCTTGTGGAGTAATTAACAACTTGATGAGGAGGTAAAGGTGAAGTGGGGCCCCCAGATTGAGATGCACTACCACAAGGCCAATCAAAGGATGAGATGAACATTTTCTTCTGTTTTGAATAAAGGTGCTGTAAAAAAACAAGGGCGATTATGGCCCTTTTTTGAATTGTAATCATGCACTGATAAGATCACTGCAATTTCCTGTTGGTTCATGACCTGTAAAACAATCCCCTTTCTGGGTGTAATTCCATAGCTAATTGGCGAGATTTGAGGCAGGAACAATTATGAACTGTGCAATTATTAGTCAAATTAGATATACTGTAGAGCAATAATGCATCTTTTTTGTTGCCAAGAGAACCTAGAAGACACAGGCGGAGTGATTTGCAGCTCTATAGCTTTTTGACTGACATAAAATCTTACAATAGCGAACAATGCTGTAATGGCAATGGAAATCTTTGCAGATACAATTGCTTGCTGCCATTATGCACCAGGGCCTCTTTTGCTTTTGTGGAGAAGACACAAAATTGCTATGTTATTATCTAAACGTTCCCCTCCTCCTCTCATCATCTCTTCTTGAATAAAGTTGCCCTGAGAGTGAGATAAGAAGGGAGTTGAGAAATACTGAGGGTTTTTTTTTTTCCTTTATAAGATACCTAGACAAACCTGTGTTGGTTGTCAGGAGGAGTGATGAGGGAAGTGTGTGTGTGTGTGTGTGTGTATGTGTGTGTATTTGTCTGTCTTGTCTATCCATCTACAGACAGGGGAGGATAGAGAAACGTATTTAGGCTGGTTCTTGAGCCAGTGATCCAGCGGAGATTGAAGGGATTTCCTGTTCTGTATGTCGCCTACACAGTCAACCCCTCCTACCATCTCTGCTGTCGTTTACCTTCGTACTTGACCCTCAGCCTATCCAAATACTCTCCCACTCCTCTTCTCACCATTCGCAGTCTCTTACCCTCCCACATCATCGCTATTTTCTCCATACATTACTCCCTCCCATCATCATCCTTCTGTCTGCTTTCCTGACTCCTCAACTCTCCTGCTGTTTTTCTACTCTTTACTCCCTTGATTTCACTTGTCTGTCTCCTCCTTCGAATCACCCTTCCTCCCTCCCTTCATCCTTTCTTTTCATTTTTGAGTCAGTCTATCCACACCCCAAGGGAGAAGTATGGGTCTGATGAACACGGAGAGCCCGGAACAAATCAGTCTATCGATTTGTCGACATATCCCTCGCTCGGCCCCTCTGATCGTCAGCAGAAAACAAAGTGTTTATTAAGCGAAACCTTCCCAATCTCCTTCTACCTCCACCCCACCCCTCTCTGCTCTACTATCCCCCTCACTTGGTAATGGAGAGCCTGTTTCTGGGACCTGTCCACCAAGCTGAGACTTGTCGTGTCTTCCAATTACATTTCTTTAGCAAAGTCCCACCTGTCAGGTTTCCTAACTTCTGCATTTCTTCACCTTCTTCTTTATCGTGTCCACCTACTGCCAATTTATAGTTGGCCTGTACTATTCCTAAAGAAGGGCGCACAGAGCTAGCTTTTATTTATGACGATGCACTGCAGCAAAGTAGAGCCACAAGAAGGAGAGTGACGTGGAGTGGAGTGGAGTGGAGTGTTTATCAGTCATCTACAGTCTATAGGGCTTAAATTGGGCCTGAATTTTGTACAGAACGATTGCATTATGGGTTCTTCTGAAAAGCCTGAATTTGATTGAAATGGAAAGCAGTGCCTTCTTGCTCTGAAAATACATCACTGCTGATTAGATTATGAAGAACTGCAGGGGTTGAAGGGAGGGTGTTCCGAGTGGTGGCAGATATGAGGGTGAAATGCAAGCAAAACGTACTGTGCTAACAGTCAAGTGGGGAGAGAAAAGAAGCGGGAGGAATAAATAATGGTGGCAGCGTGAAAGAAACAGAGACTGCAAACAAAAGATATTCCAGGATCTCTTGATCTTTCCTTCTCTGGCTGAAGTAACCTCGTATCGATATGGTATTAGCTGGAGTCAGAGGTTCTGCAGTAGAGCAGCCTGCCTTTACTTTGACAGACAGACAGAATAGATCCATGCCATTCCCAGCCCCAGGGCTCCCAGGCCTCGCATAATCAATCAGCCATTAATGGAGTAAGTGGCTGTGGAAGGATATTAAATGTTAATTGCTGTAAGGTATTGATAACACCCATTGATCTCCTAGATAATTGCAATCAGTGAAAACAAAGATACATTATATCAGACGAAGCCTATTTTACCAAAAGCCAGGGCTAAACAATGATGAATGTACATATGTATGTGATGTGCTTTTGTTGTGGACATCTCTTGGTTGTGCGTCCTCACAGGAATATTCTAAATCAACTCCAACTTAGTAGCATTCAGCTCCAAGGATGTAATTTTAGAGCAACAAGCCTTTTACAATTTGTTCACATCAATCAGGTTCCTTTAATTAATATCCTCCTGATTTAATCCGGTTTGACTAGGGCAACAATTTCATTATTGTCTTGGACTTTTATAGCAGTAAAGAAAGATACTGTAACTGCATTTTTAATAGTATTGAGAGTCAACATCGCCAGACTACAATCTTTGCACTGCAATTCCTGGAATGCATATTGTAGCCTAATTGTTACCTATTACAGAGTTCCAAGAGTGTCTGAATCTCCAGAAACACAAAAAATATTCTTCCTGTTTTAAACAGATGCACAGTCAAAAGATGACAAAAGAAACCGTTTAACTTTAGAATTCAGTGTATCTTGTCTTTATACATTACAGGGAATTATATTTTATATGAAGGTGTATAAATGAAAATATATTGTTATCAGTTTAGGGGTACTAACACTCCTATCCCAGTGCCTATCATGCCCATGTAATTATAATATGTTCATCCTAACAAACAGCACACTGGCTTGATTTGTTTGGTTTAAAGATGAAAACCATGCTAAAGCTTAAAGTTGAAGTCAAGCTTTCTGTCTGTCTTTCTCTTTTTGTGTCTCACTCTCTTTTTCTCATTATTTAATCTCATCTGCCACCTCACCGCTTTCTGCGTGGTCTCTTTTCTCAGATGCTGTCTGCAGTGGGTTTGCTGGGAAAGGTTGGTGTCCATAAATGACTTGTTGGGAATAGGAGGAGACAGCAGCATCAGTCAGTTCATTATAGATTAACCCCTCAGTGGAATGTGAGGTCGATCAGAGAGCAAAACAACAATCTACAACCTTCAGTCAGAGGGAAAGATTTGAGAGTTGGTGCGTTTACTGTGTGTGTTTGTGCACATGTGCATGTAGCTTATATGTTAATGCTTTTACCTGAGGGATACAAATGACCCTGCATCTGTGTGTGATGAGGTAGAGGCAGGGTGTGGTGGATAGTGAGTTGCGGCTACTCCCAGGTCACCTGAGAGGAGTTGGCAGGCCCTGACGAGGCGTTGTGTCAGAATGCCTGTTGAATAATGCATGGCCTCAGAGCAGTTGGGCTCTCTAATACCACATGACTCGGAGACACCCCTCCTAAGATCAATAACACTTAGAAGCTGCTTTATAATGAAGGAGACACTAAAATTCCATCATCAGGCAATTAGTTGAACTCTGCCTCCCATTCCTCACCCCTCCTCACCCCTCCTCTCCCATTTCTCTCTGGCCACGGCACAACATCGGGCGCATCATTTGTTAAGAGAGAGAGTAATGTGGAGGCAGGTTTGCCTTTGATGGAGTGTTTCTCTGGGTTTGATGAGCAAATTTGTCAAAGCAGTTTGCTGTTTTTGAATGCCAAAATGTAATAGTGAGGGTTGGTTTCCTCTCTTGGGGTTATTGTTTTTTTGCTCAGCCTTTACAGAGAAGAAGGGAGAATGGAAGGCACAGCGAGTGTGAGAAAAAGAGAGCAAGTGCCCACTCTCTGACATTTTTGCTCTCTTCTTTGACATTTCCTTTCCTTTTTTCCCTGCTGCTCTAAGGCCTGGGGCACATGTATTACCACTTTCACCTCAACGTTGGGACCATATCAAAAACATTACACTTAACTATGAATGGAGGTCCTCATAACAGTATAGAGGCCAATAACTAAAGCAAGTGCAGTGGTTGGATACACTGGTCATTCACACACACACACACACTTGGACACACTCTATTATGTATATAATACCCCCTCTTCTAGCACCATGCTATGCGGTCTGTGTGAATGCATATATAATGACTGAATGAGCTCTGCAAACAGGAGCATTCTCCACTCTACTCCACAGGGAGGTCAAGGGTCAGGAAGCGATAATGCAGTGTAAATGTACTGGCATGGGATTTGGAGTTCATTAGAGGTCCATTATAGTCTTTGAGTGACATCACTCTCTCAGGGAGCAGGAAGAAAGAAGGAAATGTGCGATCCATCATAAATGGCCTGTGGTGTCTTTAGTATTTTGTGATGGATGATCTAAGGTCAAGGGTATGTTGTAAAAATCACATGGCATTTTAGTGTAATACTGCATCTATATATATGTTAGTAAGGTAGAGTTCTGAATGATTTACATCTGTCTATAATTACACAAGTAAAACTTAAAGGCCAGTCGTTTATACTGCAGGGCCAGCACTTCTCTGGCCTAAGACTTTGAAGAGACAATAAACCCCTTCTTTGCCCCCTCCACAACCTCCTCAACTCCATCTTCATTCATATTCACAATCAGTGTCTGCAAAATCCACTGCTGTCGTCTGCAAGTAACCAAATTTATTAGGCATGAGCAAGGAGGGGAAATTACCAGTGTGGACGGTGTACCGGCTTAATTTGGACCAGGGCCAACATCTCATTATTCATCTTCTTCACTGTTTATTGGTGTGAGGAAGGGGAAGAGGTGGACAGGGAGCTGTCAGAGAGTCGTGGAGTCATCCAGGGCTGCGTGGTTCTACAGGGGATCTCTTCTCTTTGCTCTCTGGGTCCTGGAGGTCAAGCCAAGATTCGGCCCCCTCTGTCAGTCTGGAATAATAGAATAATGGCATAATTAACTGGCAAGAAGATTTTGCCCTCGGGACGCGCTCTGCTGCTCCATTAGAAGAAGCTGGAGCCTTGGTCCTGGCTGTAATTAGGTCTCCATGGGTTCTAATTGTCTTGCACTTTTAGGGTTTAAATGGTAGCAGTGTGGCAGAATGGGAGCTGCAATGAGGACAGAGCAACTTCCATGCACAGACATGCTGAAGGTGCTCTCTTTTGCTCCCCAGATCCAATTAGGGCTCTTGGATAAGAAGTAGATTGGGCCAAATGTTTTTGAACAAATGTGATGGATGTGGACTTAAAGTCAAATATTAGTAAGCTAACATTTCTGTGGGTAAGTATTGAAATGATCACGATAATTAAGATTTTGATTTACAATTAGTTGTTTGTTATTCTTAAAAAACAAAAATACTGTCACTGGTTCCGGCTTTTCAGATTTTGAGGGTTTGTTGCTTCGCTCTGTTTAATATCATTGTAATTATTTGGATGGTTGGAGAGGGATTTATGGCACAACTTTATTTAAGGGAAGAAAGTCTGAAGATGTCTTTTGTTAATGGATGAAACATGGTGTCACCCATGTCCATTATTGGGCCACTCCCCTTGCCTCTTGGGCAGTTTGGGAATGTAATTGGTCTGAAGCCACATGACCATATACCCAGCCCATCTATGTTTAGATTGATCCCCACTGGTTGAAATGTATATGAATGTATGTTGGTTATCTATTTTTTTTAATTGGCACCTTATTTAAATGTTCTTTGTAATGTGTTTTATGTATTTTTTATAAGTCGAAACGCATCATATACTATGTGTGCGACATGCAGCCATTGCTTTGACTGTGCAAGTGCACAGTCCTGATAGATTATTTTGTACAGTAACCGTAAACACTGTTAACCTTGAAATTGTCGAGATGAAAGATAAAATGATTGCTGCTGTGGTAAATTTAGGTTTCAGAGTTGTTCAATCCAGTAGTAGTATTATTATAAACCCCTGTGCAGAGTTTTGGTGTCTGTTAAGCCTTTAAACTCATGGATCTGTTACTCCTACCAGCCTTCCTCAATTGCATTTTGTACCTAACCTAAACGCATATCCCAACCAAGTCAGCCCCCTGTGTTTTTTAAATGCAGGATTGTTTTTGGTCTGTACACCTGGTAAATGATGAATTGAAATACACAATTAATACAATTCACTGTGATTTGTATCTATGCACACTGCATGCTATGCTTAAATATATGTGTTACATTTAATTCTGGTTCAAACCTTCCCATGCCTGAACAGAACAGATGCTGAGCAGCTCCCCTGTAGCTTGTTACCTCTCCATCACCATTATCTGGTTCTAGCAGCGTCTTAACACAACAGAAGAGTGTGTGTCTGTAACAGTCTATTGACTCTCCGATGCGTTAACAATGCCCGAGCCAGCTAGCTGTAGCTCCTCCACCCCACACACCGTTCTAACTGATCTCCTATTGAAAGAGATAGCAGTACATATTGGTTTTTTATACAGCCTCTTGCACTGTGCTCCACTGGATACAGAGCAGTGCTCCGCTTCATTCCTGTTTCTGATTTATTTGAGTTTTCATCACCTCAATTGATCGAGACCCTTTACTCAAGGGACAAAGATACAGACTAAATGACTATTGACTGCCAAATGTTTGAAAAATGCATTTGTCAGACCACCAGTGCTATTGATGAGGGTGTATTAAAAAATGTATCAAAGGAATCAATGAGGAGGAAGGAGAAAGTCTATAGCAGTAGACTACCAGCGAGCGTCTGGCTCTATTATTTGTGCTCTTTTTCTCTATAGCTCTGACTATGTCTTTCTTTTGTCTCCTAGTGCTTATGTGCTAACCACTGCTGGCGCATTGCAGTAAACTAGGGGAGGTAGAGTAGTATCGTGTGTGTGTGTGTGTGTGTTTGTGTGTGTGTGTTGGTGTGGTTGTGTGTGTTGGTGTGTGTGTGTGTGTGTGTGTGTGTGTGTTTGTGTGTGTGTGTGTGTGTGTGTGTGTGGAGTTGCAGCAGAGGCATCGACAAGCATCCGTGGGTTTACTGTCTCCATAAATCCCACTTACCCAGTACACACGTGCACACGCTCCACATCCAGAGATACTGACCTTTTCTTACAAGTTTCTTTTTTATCTCGGCACAAAACAGTGAAGGTGAATCACAATGGAATTTACATTTCACATTTATTCCTTTGGGTTATCAATGAAGTTTGAGATACCAGAACATTAACAGAAGGGTTTAAAAGAAGAACTTTTTTGTTAGTTGTCAATATGTACTTTCAGTGTTGACACCACCACCTCCTTGATGACGCAACGAAAGTAATGAGTAATTAAAAGATGAAAAGAATATGGATTAGTTTGTTCTCAAACAAAATCAATCTCTTTTAAAGGGCATTGTCTAATATTCGGCTGCAGCCTGAACACTTAGTGTGTTAGGAATCCATTTCCGATGCATCACAGGTAGCTCAAATCTGCGTGATATAATAACTTGAGATCTTAATATATTTGCATTACAGTGTTAACAGGATTTGGACGACCATTCCTCCTCAATCCTTTTTTTTCTATGACAACCATGTGCAATATCTTCATTTTGTAATATTTGAATTTGCAGATCTTGTTTGAATTGTGGACCAATCAGAGTTTCAGTCATCCATACAGAAATGTTATCCATCTGGGAGCTAGCTGTACAGTTTGATGGTTGTGTTTGCTGTAGGATTTTAACATCCTCATTTCATGACTGGCTGGACTTTATAGAGGAGATGATGAAAGGTGCAACAGTCTACACCATCTCGTATATCATGTCCTCTTCACACACACTCACTCGGCCTCTGTCTATCTCTCCCTCTCTGTCTCTATTTTATCTCTCCCCATAAGCTGGCATACCTTCCAACTAATGCTCTGCCAAGATCATTAGTGAGTGATGGACAGCTTTTGATGTATGTCATCATTCACTGGTAGAATGTGTGTATGTTTATGGACTGAAGCGAGTCCCAGTCAAATTGGAGCAGCTCTGTAAAGATGCTGAGTGACCTTTGACGTTTGAAAGCAGAAAACACAGGAGGCTGGAATGATGATGGGCCTAGATGAGAGGAAATAACGTCACAGTGGTTTTGATTTTGTTTGGCCTTTATTACCACGGAGGAAAATGATGTAAAAGAAATGGTATCGGGAATATGTTTGTAGTTGTTCGAAGTAATGTTCATGGTGTTGTTTATGAGTGAAAAGCCCAGCAGATGAAAGGAACAACTGTGATGCCAGAATTGAAAAGGAAAGATTTATGTCCAGTGTTGGCATTAATAAGATGTGCTTGTTTGATTATTTGTGTCATTCAAGAGTTCGTACATCTAAAGCTCTCTGATTTTAAATAAATACTTGTTGAGTGAAGGTGCAAAAATTAGTTCCAAAAGCACTCGGGAGCTGAGGTTTGCAATATGGGCCGCTGTTATAATTCTTTTTCTGAGCAGGGTATAATGGTGAAGTAAAAAATCCAGGTCAAGGGGACTTCTGAGAGTTAATTAAGGGACAAAGAGAGGACTTGAACCTGAGCCTGCTTATCTCAAGGGTGGATAGGTGAGTGATTGGAGGTTCTAAGGTCAAGATGTATCACTTCCTTGCGGAGAAGGGTGTGATTGTGTGTGTGTGTGTATGAGTATGTGTGCGTGTTTGCATGTGTGTGGACTCCTGCTTATGTGCGTGTAACTGTTTGTGACACCCACTCAGCAAACGAAACTTGTCTCAGTGATGAATGGCATTGTAAACATTGAGCTAGGCCAAAACAGCCCCCTGGAGACCATCCATGTTTGTGTGAGATCAGCAGAAAAAGCTCTTATCGGGCCTATTACGGTCCTTCCCCTCAGTGTGGGGATGGTATGTGCTTTGCCTCCTAATGTCCTAATCTATTCTTCATTAAAGCTTAACGCAGCAGTTAACGCGCCCTGTGATAGCATCACACTGTGCCCTCGTAACAGCACAGACGAGGTCTGCGTGCCACTGATAAAGTCTCGAAATGCAATAGAGATGGCTAAAATACGGCTCCGAGAATGCCACCTCGGGAAGCCGGCAGAGGCGACCGCCACAGCCTCCATAGATACCCCATCTCATTAAGAACACTGAAGTGTTAATTTTAAGAGAGAGCTCTCCATATTTCACATGCCTCCATAATTCAGAAAGGATGCTGACGTTTGGAGGGCCCTGTCGTGAGGTGCCATGTGTTCCCTGGTGGATGATGCCATCTGGCCTGGTTTACAGCGGGCTGCTTAGGCCACCATGAGGGCTCAAGCAGCTGATGTTTAACTGGCACCGACTTGAACCCTAAACCAGGCGGAGTGTGTGTGGGCAGCAGCACTCCCACACCTACAGTCTGTTAAGTTGTACTGCCTCACTATGACAGATGTGGGAGTGTGAGTGCCAGCATTTGCTAGAAAATGCAAGACTACAAGGGACATATTCATGAACAGCATGCCAACTCGAAGTCTCAAGTCTGCAGTAAAAATAAATAAATAAAACTAGAACATTTAATTGGAAATGTTCATCAATTTGTCAACCATCTCAAGTGAAAGAGCTTTTGAAAAAAAGTGGGAACACAAAGAAAAGTACGATGTAAATCTCCGAACCAATGAATAATGGATTATGGAGTGAAAGATAATGGGGGAAAAATGAAAAGAAAAGGGAGACAGATGATTGACAATGACAAGTAAGATAATAGAGAGTGATCAAAATTCACCAGGCTCTCCTCTGCGTTCAGGCAACAAGCCCATTATGCACAAACCCATGAAGACTGGGCTGTTGATAGCCTACAGGCCCTCAAGTATTTCTATCTGCACAATAACACCTCAAGGAGCTTGGTGGCCATTTTTAGTTGGAATTGAGGATGAGTTTTTCGTCTGTTATTATTTTTTCATTTTGTATGCGCCCTCTGATGCTTACTTAATTTGCAAATTCATCCAACTTTCAAAAATATGCTGCTGTCAGGGCAAATACTTGACTTAAGCCTGATCCCTCTCTGTGTCTCTCTGTAAATGAACTGCCTCTCCTCTGTTGTTCCTCAAAGCATTCAGAGTTGTGACTCAACGTGTGATTAATGCTCTAGTAGTGCTTATTATCTTGGAAGTGGCATCCAACTCAAGTGCTTGTCTCAACCTTGTACTATAACATGGGAAACATATGAAATCATAAAACAAACATTTGGGATATAATACTTTATAGAAACCCACTTATGGAAATGACTCTTTCTGGATAGAGAATTGTGTCCATGCTGTGTAGGCAACAGTTCTGTATTTCACTTATAAGTTTTATTTTTGTCAAACAACTCTGTCTCTAAAAAATGACATTTTTATATCACTACTTATTTTCAACAGAAAAAATGTAATGCCACCTCGATTTCTCTTTTGGTAAACATCTACTAAACATTCACTGATTATGTATTTGTATTTCCTACAATATCCACTCCAGGCAACTAAAACATGATTCACTTTTTATGGTTCTGTTTAGGCAATATATGGCACTTAAGGTTAGGGAAAAACTGTGGTTAAATATCGAAAGAATCAATGATGACATGAAACAAGATGGTTTTATATTTCAATTTTAAAAACCTGCAAGTAAGTAAATGTATTTCATAGTTAAGTATATAGCTCTTTAATCCCATTAACTATAAATATTTCTTTGTATCTGTTTTTTGGTCTTGATTTTCAACCATGCTTGTTAAGGATATTTGTACTTTTACAGTGTGTTTTGACATTGTTTTTAGGCAGTTTGTATAACTTGAGAACCAAATAAAATATGAATTGTTTGTTGGAACTAGAAGCTAAACAATGTCAGTCTTTTACTTTTTTATCCCTGAACACTTCCAGTAGAGTGGTTTGGATTGAAGTGCCTTGCTCAAGTGCACCTTGATGCAAGTTGGGGTAGAGTGTTAATCATTCTCACTCTGTGATCAGATTTACTTCATATCAAACCATCCTCACTTTATCAGCTGAGGGGGAGAATCCATCACACTATCTTGTTCTCATTCAACCTCAGTATCATTGATTAATGTAACCAGAGATGCAGCATCTCGTCACTAAATGAGTTTGAGATTGACACTCCAGTTTATTAGGCTCCATGCTGCAAACTGTGCGGGCTGGAGTGTAATTAAAGCTCTCACCCTGGCAGCCATCATAATGCAAGCAGCAACCCTGTTGTGCTGAGTTTAGCATTATGTTTCACACATGTTCATGTATGTGCACACACAGAAACACTTTCTGCTGGTGTAAATTGGGTTACTCAAGCTCAAATGTGTGATTTAGTCTGTTGGATAGTAACACTGCAACCTTTATTGATGACTCTACAATGCAAACTTAGTAGTGGTGTAAATCTAGTCATCTGCTTCCTTTTGTTTCAAAAGTAAAAAAAAAAGAGTATTTCCCACAGGTGGTTATAGATCTTTTTAATGATTTAATTTATTTTTTTAGGCTCATCAAAACCTTCTCTTTTGTGTTTGTAATGCCCTGTTTTCTTCGCAAATTTGTTACTGCCTTGAGGGAAAATAATGTAAAGAAATCTAATTTTAAGAATACAACAAAGGAGCAAAACTTTTGAAATATGTCCCTGAAAGCTGAAAAAAAATGGTCATGCCCACAGCACACATGAATGTGTGCTGTGGTATCTGGCACCAACACGTTAGCAGCTGATCCTTTAAGTCTTGTAAGTTGTGAGGTGGGCCCTCCATGAATCACACTTGTTTGTCCAGCACATCCCACAGATGCTCCATTGGACTGAGATCTGGGGAATTTGGCCAAGTCAACACCGTGAACTCGTTATGTTCCTCAAACCATTCCTGAATCATTATTCCTTTGTGGCACGGCACATTATCCTTCTGAACAAGGCCACTGCCATCAGGGAATACTGTTTCCATGAAAGAGTGTACATGGTCTGCAACAATGCTTTGGTAGGTGGTATGTGTCAAAGTAAGGTTTCCCAGCAGAACATCGCCCAAAGCATCACACTGCCTCCTCCGGCTTGCCTTCTTCCCATAATGCATCCTGGTGCCATGAGTTTCCCAGACGCACCTGGCCATCCACAAAATGTAGACAAAAACGTGATTCATCTGGCCTGGTTGGTCGCATGCCCATTGTAGGCGGCTACGCAGCCCCATATGCAACAGACTGT
>NW_023339652.1:8567720-8574825 GCF_004916995.1 Morone saxatilis | reverse complement strand
GTAGCTCGTCTGTTGGATCTGACCAAACAAGCTGCTGCGGAGATGCTCTGACCCAGTCGTCTAGCCATTTCAATTTGGCCCTTGTCAAAGTCGCTCAAATCCTCACACTGCCCATTTTTCCTGCTTCTAACACATCAACTTCCCAATATCCCATCCACTGACAGGTGCCATGATAACCAGATAATCAGTGTTTTTCATTTCACATGGCATTGTTCATAATGTTATGGCAGATCGGTGTAAGAAGTAGTAAAAGAAAAAAAAACACACATGATGTAAACAAATAATCTTAATGGGTGGCTTAGATTTTGCTAATAGGATGGAAGGATGCATGAATCAGTGGATGGATGGATAGATACACACTGAATACAATTAAAGGACACAAAATATGATTATAGACTAAAAGTAAGTTTCTTTTTCGCTGTGTTAACAGTAATTCTCGTATTCCTTATGTACTGTGTGTAGACTGAGCCACACATTACACCTGTGCAAGCTGTGTCCCTGTCCCTGCTCCGAAACCTCATACCTAATATAACATTTAGTGTTTGCATAAGGTATAATGACTGAACACTGTGCTAAAGTGAAGCGAATAGAGTCAACAATGTAATAGCGTAGCACCTCTCGCAAATCTCCTTATCGCTGAATGAATGAGCTCTGAACTACCATTTTATGTTCAATTATACATCCTTCTTAAGTGGCTGTTATGACATACTGTTGAGCACCTGTGGATTTTCTTACTCTGAGCTTTGAGCTGTTGAGCCATGACTCTAAATCAGACTATAGATGTTACTAGTTGGATCAGTTATTAAAGAGGATTCCAGGACTTTTTAAAGCCCTGAAGGAGCAACTTTCTTAAAGGTTCAGTTGTCGTACCTTTGTATTTTTTCCTTTACTTCTAAAAACGCATTTTCACATGAGAGATGACTTTACAGGAAATGCTGTGATGTATATGTACGGATGGATAGAAACTAATTCACAATAATACAGCACTTAGGTGTGATACCTTTAGTAAGGGTACCTCTAATAATGGCTCAAGGCTCTGTGTGCTTTAAAGTTGATTTCACAGATGTTAAATTGCGTCACAGCACTCCAAGCTGAGAATATCCTGAGGCGATGGAGCCAATGCTCATATCCCTCCTCTTAAAAAAAACACCCAATCTTCCAATTCTTAACCGCTTCAATCTTTCCAACTTTGTGAAGAACTCTGTCGTCTCACTCTTGTTTTTGTCTCTGAGACGTGATAAATTACTGGTGGTCTGTCTCTAGATTTATGACCTGCTGTCTCGCCATGTGGCATTATGAAGTTGGAACGAGTGACACAATCTAATATTCTGTACTTAAATGATGAAAAATGTCACACACCACCCACACACAGCCCATAGGTATCAAAGCAGTGGAATATTAAGCATGCCCAAACTCAATTTGAAACACACCGGTGGGAAAATGGCGTTTCTAATGGAGGAGGGAGGAGGCCATCAGATTTGAGGTTGAGAGCAGGCTGATCTGAGCTATTTTTCTGTGGCACTGCCGGCGCCATCAATTTGAGATGGTGATTTGGATGGCAATGGGTTGGCTCCGACAGGTAATCTGGTACAGCCATTAGTGGCCGTTAAGTGGCTGGGTCTCAGTGTCACACCTTGTCCATCAGTCTCTATTTGGTAAAACATGGACTTTCCATTTCAGAGGATGCTCTCTCGCAGACCCCTTTCCCCCTCTGATCCTGTCTTCAGAGCAGGTAACCACATGGTGATAGTCTGGCAGAAGTGCTGACACCCCAAATCGACAACAGAGACTAATGTAGTGTAAATGGATGAACTGACCTGCCACATCAACCACCACAGACCCCCAGCCCTCTGTTAAACCACCCCCTCTTCAATCCCGCGATCCAACCACTCAACCGCTCTGATAAAGGGCCACCACCCTGGAGGGACCCCTGATTGCATGGGGTAATTAATGCTAACAGGGACATGTTCATATAAGGGGGTGGAATAATAGAAGGCTTTAATATCCTCATCAGATAGGAGATGAGTGTCTGTGCTAAGATAAGGGATGATAGTTCCTACAGAAAGCCAACCACTTTTAGATGGAAGACATGCAGCATAATTATTTAACCACACAATTAATGAAAAAGTTTACACTACAATTTTGTGTTTAAAAGACAATTCTAAAGGGACTTTCAAACATTTTCTGCATCGTTCATAGCTGTGTAAGGATGATGAATAAAGTAAAAAAAAACACACTTTCCATTCTTTTAGGCTTCATTACAATTTATAGACAGAAACGCGGGTTGCAAAGGTACAGTAATATATCATTGTCAGTGAGAAGCTGGCAGTTACAAAATAGCATTAGAAAGGTGTTACCAGGCTTTTAACCAGTATATTTTGAAAGTAGTTATTTACGTATTAACTTGCACATTTGGAACACTGTAAGATTTAAGAGTTACTTGTAAAATCAAGTACTATTATAAAATTTAAAAATAATCATGTATGACAAATAATCGGTGGCAAATCATCACATCTGAGCAGCTGGTACAAGTGAATGTTTGCCATTATTGTTAAATATATAAATATATAAATAGCTGAAATGATTTTCTGTTATAAAAATAATAATAGCATAATAACAAAGACTTTCCGGTATGTGTCTGAATTCCAGTTTTTCTTTATAAAATAAAGCAGTAAATCATTCCCATCATTCGCAACCCTGAAAGGCCAAATGATAAACCAAAGTGAGACGAATTTGTCAGCCACATAGAACACAAAAAAGGTTAAAGCTTAACTTTGCAGAATTACAGCTTTAAATTGTAGTTATTTTCTTTTCGGTGATATATGCTTTCAAGCCCTTAATAGGAAATGTAAAAATATCAAATATCTCAACAAATCAAAGCACTGAGAAAACGTTTTATAATGATGTTAGGGAATGGCAGACATGAGCAAAATCTTCCATCACACTTGGTGTGACCTTTAAAGGTCAAAGTATGGGAGGGTAAAAAAATCAAATCCTAGTAAAAGGCATTGACTTTGTGCTACTTTTTGTTTAAATGGTGCTTGCAATGGAAAGGTTTCATTCAAGCAAGCTACACAATCAATCAGCGGCCAGAAGTATATTAATTTCCTGTTAAAGCTGAACAATCAGGAAAACCCAACCATTGTGGACGGTTGACAAGTTAGTTGGCCCAGAAAACTTGGCGTTGTCTGAAAGTTTTTCTGTCACTGGCCGTCAAACTGAGCCTCCAGATTTTTGGAGTTCTGTTTCTCTGTGTGATATAATTTTATTAACAACAGTAATTATTCATCTAACCATTTGAAGCTTGCTGGTTTGTGATTAATTTTCATTTAAAGACAGCAGAAATTAAGATGTTGGAATCTTGGACATTACAGTTGCATTATATGTTGGGGTTGATGGTATGATCCATTTTTCTTTCTACTTGTATAACCCTCAGTGGAGCTCTTAGTATTCAGTAGTGGTGCTGGCTGATAAACCAGATTAACCGCCATATTGCATGGGTTTTACTTTCCTATATGATATGAACTTTTTTAATATAACCCCATACTGGCACATAGCTGAAACAGCTGCTATATATAACTATCAAATATTTTGTTTTGAAAAGGAGGCAGTGTTAAAATTGCTGGCATATCTTTTTCATTTTATATCCTGTTTTTACTACACTGCAGTTTGCACATAAAAATTGTTTAGATTTCTGATTCCTTCATATATTCTATCATTTTGAGGGGTCAAGAAAACCCTATAGTAATCAAAGCCTTCAGTATATACATATATGACATTAAAATGTTTCCATAAAGTATGTACTCTTGATTGGAGAATACACCACTGCAGACCTATAAAAGGCCCAAAATCAATCAAGAAAACAACCAAATATATAGATATACAGTGAAACCATCATAATCTTACTGTTTTTAAAAGTAGTTATTTGTTCCATATTTGAAGAATTCAAGCTGAATTTTGCGAATTTTTGTGTCTCCAGCAGGTCTGCAATTTCAGATATTCTGAGTGTTGGGTGGTCTGTGGAGTACCTGCTATAGGTCTCATATACTGGGTCTATATAGCACCATATATATTTGTCACTTTTAACCTTCATGTGTATTCCTGAGCGGCATAAAAGGCTGTGATGTATCAGCTTGTCAGACTGTTGAAGTTAAATGAGATACAAATGTTAAAAGGTGCTTTGTTCGTGGAGAATAAGGGAAGTGATGGCAATCACACCCTTGATGAAACAATTATCTTCCTCTCAGTCTGCTGCCATGGCTGACACTCTGAGGCCAAGATGGGAGCCTGCGCCCCACTGTTCAACTATTTCACCACCTCCATTTTTCTGCTGTTCTAAACCCCCCCCCCCCCTTGTGTAGTCGCTCATTTTTTGTCCTCTTTTCCACCTAGCCATCACTGTAATTAGTACTTCTGTCATTTGCTCTGACATGGGTGTGCACATGTTAGTCTGTGCGTGTGTGTGTAAGAGAGTGTGTGCTTGTGTGTTGAGGGATAAAGCGGAGTAGCAATAGGTCGACTTCCAGAGCGATCGATTCTCAATTGCCGTAGAAGCGCTTTCCTCCTGTTTTTTTGCCAATTCAACACATGATTAAAGCCGGCGGGGCAATTACCATTCATCTGGAAGGAGACAGGAAGAACAGGCCCTCAAAGAAATGTGAGAATCAATCCATTATGAGCAGCTCTCCTCCTCCTCTCCCACTCTTTTTCTTTCTCCCTTCCAGCTCTGTGGCTAATCTTCCATCCCTCTCTTTATGCTGCTGCTGCTTCTTCTTCTTCTCATTCTCTCCGTCCATCTCCACCATTATTCCTCACCTCTTCACTGCTCTGTTTCTTCCCCCACAGTAGTCCGATTTATATCTTTCTGTCCTTTCCATCACTATTCTTTCTCATTCCTCAGCCTGTGTTCTCTATATCCTTGGCCACCATCATTACCTCCTTTGGTCTCATTAAGACACTTTTTCCCATCTGCCAGTAGTATGTTTATAAGTATTCTGCTCACTACAATATCTGCAGTGTTTTCTCTGGCTACCTTTTGTCAGCTCTTTTGTCCACCAAAAGACACTATTGATCCTGTGATTTGACATCTCTGTAAAGTTTCACCTGAAATAATACCGTAAACTTAAAATAACTAAAATAAATTGAAATACAGTATTCTATGTAGATTTTCTTGTGATTTAAAAAATAAGGCAAAAATAACTTTCAGTGGAATCTTTGTAAAAGATTCTGTATAACAGAGGAATGAAAATACAGTGTTGAATGGGAGGTTCACTCATAGATGGCTTCAGGTCATTCTATACGCACAGAAATAGATACAGTATAGCAGCAGAGGAGTTGATCTCATGAACTAGGTAGTGCAAATTCCAATGAAAGTGTTTATTTTAAAGTTCAAAATCTATATGACCTGAGGTTGAGATCTGAGCAGCATAAGATATTAAATTTTCCATTTATGCCTAATAAAATAAGAGGTTTACTTACTTTTAATTAGAGAAATTTAAATACAATTTCTCCATCCCTTACAGGTACCCTGTGAAGATTTTGACCACTAGCAGTGGTCTGAGCAATGTTTTTACAAGTAGGACCTGTTTAGTTTCTATCCCACGAGCATGTGAGTGAGTGACGTGATACACAAACACGCCACACTTTTCTCCTGATTAACAGGTGGTGGGGGTAATGCACCAGAAGTGTAGCAACGCACCAACAAATGTTAGAAAGAAATTTGTGAGCTAGCGAACATGGACGTAAATAATGCAGGATTTAAATTATTTTTTTAAAATCAGCCTCAGTGACACATTCAATGTATTTTACGGGATGTAGACTGAAATTATGAACATTTTAAAAACCTTTTTATAGAACTTTACAGTTGCGCTATACAAGGGTATTGTGCAGCTGCACTGTGAACAGTAAACAGTCTCTTTCCTTTGTGTGGTTCCTGTAATTTGTCTGCTTTTTCTCATATGCAGTGGCACAGCCTTGCTCTGTGTGATTGGTTATTTCCTGTGCAGCCTGTCAGTACTGTACATCCAGAACAGTACATCCATTGTAGATGTTTAGTTTCATTAAAGCTATTTGCTCGGATGGAGAAATAGAGTAGGATGTAATATGGGAAATGAGGATTTGTACACTCTTTGTAATTGCTTTTTAAAGTGGGACTGTCCTAAGTCTGGCTCGTCCATAGAGAGAGCCTGGGTCTCAGGTCATTAAACCCGGCAAATAATGTGGGTGAATTCATTAAGGTCTGATTATTGTTGATGGCACGCGTGGGTTGAGAATAGACAGAGATAAGGAAGGGTCTTGGTAATTGGAGTTCTTTAGACACCAAGGCCTCACCTATAGTTGGAGGAAATAGGATATAAAATTATCTACAGCTGACACACATACAAATGCTGCTTCACACACACCTAGAGTACACTGACATACAAATTCAAAAAGGCCTGCTGTAAATACACACACACAAATATCAATTGAGCTTGAGAAAATTATATGTTACGAGTGCAACAGCCCTAAAAATCAGCTCATTTATGATAATATAAAAAATCCAATTTGCTGCCGTTTCTCATGAGAAGTGATAAGCAGTGTGTGTGTGTGCGCATGCATCTCCACCTTTGATGGAAAGGTGACAGCTGGGCACAATCCAAGGCCCAAGAACTTGGCTCTTTACTCCAAAATCACACATCCGAGTCCTTGTTCATCAAACTGAGAGGTGTAGACTCTCTTCTCCGACGCAGCAGGAAAGCGTGACTGATTGAAGTTGATTTCCCCTCGCAGAGCTTTGCATTGCAGCAGAATGGCGAAACACGCAAAGACGGTCGAGTAGGCAGACGTGGCTGGGCTGATAAGTAGCAACTCAATCCTCACCCTCCACCACTGGACGAGGTCAGGTCCACAAAGACTGTAGAATTATGATTATTCTGTATACTATACGGTGTGGAGGAAAGTGAGTGGTCAACTGTGGTGTGTGTGTGTGTTTGTGTTTTTTGTTTTTTTTTTGACCATATTTACACCAGTTCTGCTCACTCACCCAGACATCAGATCCCCATCCTCACATCAGATTGAGATGATGACATTTTGAGATAATGCATACTAGCACACACACACACACACA
>NW_023339652.1:8558858-8567645 GCF_004916995.1 Morone saxatilis | reverse complement strand
ACATCACTGTGACACATCACTGTGACACATCACTGTGACACATCACTCAATCTTGATGAGTTAATTAAGCCTTAATTACAAAGTCAGCCACCCACCATAACCATGAATGTTACATCAAATATAATATTTTCATTATTGCAGCAGTATATCAATAGACGATACAATTAGGGCTGAATGTTGTCCTGTGGTTTTTAAATTACTACTTCCCGGAATTATATCACTAATGTCCTTCACACCATGACCTAATTTGAATTTTAAAAAATAGAGCTTCAGATAATTATTCAGAAAAGAGTTGATATTCTCTATTCTCTGTTCAATTTTAAAAAATATATAAAGATAACAGAACAATTCTCCATAAAGATTTTTAATGTTGACAAAGCACAATGTCAGCCACAGAGAATAGTTTGATCATCTTTTTTTTGGCTTGTCTTTTTTATTAGTTCTAATGTTTGAGAGGTCCTATAGGGAATATATATGTTACTGTTTACAGCAATGGAAAAAGAATCTGTCGCTTTTAGCTATTCCAGCATGGATTTTGTCCAGTTGTCTGGGTGGTTTTAGTTATGGGAATTGTGTGAAGGACATTTTGTTTGTTATAACGCTAAAGCTCTTCTGCACTTGACGCGTCATCTGTTTAATGCCCCTCTGCATCATCAACTCACTTCGTTGGCATTTATTTCAACAAACTTTTGTCACACAGGTGGATTGTAAGTTGTCATTGTAGCATCAAAAGTTACTGTAAAATAATGAAATAACTGCGTTTTAAACTCACACTGTGGTATTGATGACAATTGCTGTTGCCTTAACACTTAAAGCCACTATGTGTTGAAGTTTTTAAATATCAACATTTAAGTTATTCTGATTTAAAAATTTAAATTTCTCTAAAATCTGAAAATGGCAAAAAATTATGCACTCAGTTGCTACCTAGCTAAAACTAATGCAGTCTAATACAACAGTACTGGAATAAATCGACCTACCTTCGTGGAGGTTATATGTTAAAGTTTGGTTTAAACTGTTTTAAAGAGGTGTTGATTCAACTTCTGATACTACCAGGGGTGGGGGTACCTAAGTCAGAAATACTAAATTTCTACACATAGTGGCTTTAACGTTAGAGTTCATTTTATAGTTTTTTATCCTTTAGTCCACCTTCATCAGGTAAAATATGTAATTGTTATCAAATTTTTTGCTGGGATAATTGGTTTAGAAGCCTACTCAGTACAATAACAGTACATTTATTTTTGCGCACACAGACACACACTCAAACACAATAAAACATGGAAAATTAATCATTTTGGCCATAAGGCCACTATAAAATAGCCATTAACTTTTTCTATTTTCCTATGTCGCTTTAATTTCCCTCAAAATGCTATTCCACATTGCTTTGCGTTCTTAATGGTAGCCCCAAATGATTCCCTTTGTCCAACAGAACAGATTTACAAATAAGCCAATATCACCATGAAACAGTGCATTGCCTCCATGCCCCCAAGGCCAGATAGCAATGAAATTGATTGATAATCAGCAAATAGGATCAAAGCAAATATGATGTCTAGAAATTAACAAGGCTATTGTATCAACACATTTTCTTTTCATTAGAGTCCAGAGTGCCCTCCATGTAATGAATTGCCAAGAGTAAAGAGTGCTTTTTAGGTGGCAGACCTTGGTTAGTTATTATTCATATAAATGGCACAGTACCAATTAAGCCCCACAGTGCAGGACGTTAGGCTTTTAACTGGCCCCAGATTACCCCGGACCACTCGACTAAGAACCTTTAATTACCATCCTTACCCGGAGAAGGCCTGAGTCAATGAATACATCAATGTGTGGATAAATTCATAGAGCAGGCTACTTTGTCTAATTGCCATGATTGACTTTTAGGGGAGAGTTCTTTCTCTACACAATATATTTGAAATTATGTTTATGAGAGAATATGAAGTTGTGGGTACAGGAGCAGAGGAGACAAAAACATAGAATGTCAGGCAGGAGTCAAGGTCAAGCGAACCTTTTGGACTTCTATGTTGTATTAATGATTGGCACTAGCAGTTTCAGTTCAACTAAACGTGAGCAATTAGAAGACGTGTTGTGTAAATTAATTCATAAAAAGCTCAGTGGGGTTGTACAGCAAGTGATGCTAATCACTTTTTGTGTATATCTCATTAGACCAGACGGAACTAAAGCAAACCACAGTCCAGAAACAATTAAATTATATGCATGCAAAGTGAAATCATTTGTCAATTATGTTATCTTGTCATTTCATCCAATAAGGTTTGGATTCTTTCTCATTGTGTTACTCTGTTGGTGTGTCGCCAGTGCCTGTCATAATTCTGACGATTATTTGTCACAAGACGAAGCTTCCCGTCTTACAGAGCTCAAGATATGTCATTAATTAAAGAGAAGAAAAAGACCCTGACAAGGAAATTGAATTAATTATATGTTTAAGATCTTGGAAAGTTACAAAATGTGGTAAATTTCTCTTGGGACTGAAGATATGACCAGTTATCATAAGTGAGAAATTTAATTCAACATTAGGAGCTGCTATAACCCAATGCAATATATTTTCATGAAATGGCAAGGGAGACCATGAAGGGAATTGAAACAATTCAGAGAATGTGCAGCTGAAATTTGGTAGAATGCTTTTGTTGGATGAAATCTGTTCATTGTGGGTAAAAGTGGCTGGCTTTCCCCCGGACACACATGCTGATTTGAACTTACATACTTTGTTTTAATTGGGTTTCAGGACCTGATAAAACATACCTAGTCTCTGACAAGACAATGTGGGGGATTTTTACATAGCTGTAATATTCTCTGTACTGTCTATGTTCTGCATCAGGGCCATTACAGACATTGTGAGAGACAGCAACCCAGTGTAAAGCTTCATTTAAAAAGCTAGACAATGATTCACCCATTGCAGTGATCACCAACTACAAGCTTGAAGAAATCTACTAGATGTAGATATAGAGTAGTAATAGAATGGGGATTCATTATTTAAAGAAATTATAGAAGCACTGAAAGTTTCTCCAAATCTTAATACATTTCACAAGGTTTCAAGATAAATCATTACAACCGATTCATTGCATTGATGTAAACTAGTCATAACTGCAAAGTAGCTAGATTTAGATTTAGCAGTAGATTTGCCGTTATCGTATAATACAGACATTTTACACACACAAAGCAAGTGCGCAGGGAAAAATAACAGTTCCTCAGGAGCACTGGTGACAACAACATACTAGGAGTAATTATAAGAATTATAATTAAGAACTATATATTTTTTTGGTTCAGAAGGGCATTTGACGCTATGGCTAGGGCCAAAGAGAGCAAAAGGGGCAGCGTCTTGAGCCACAGCTGCGACTATACTTTCCCTCTCTGCACAATGTATGTAAACTACAATCCACACCTGCACCACAAGTTAAGTAGCACATCCTCAAATCTGGCGCACACAGCTTGTTTACAAGCCTGTATCTCATGAGGCAAGTTTGTTTGTCATTGGCTGTCAAAGTTCCCATTCTTTGCCTGTTGCAGTGAAACCATGTAATGCTATTAGTCAGCTTTTGCATTTCAACACTGTGAGAGTGCTTCCGAATTCTTCTCATGATGTTTTTCTTCCTCCCCGAGCTCATCTTCAAGGCTCTGGCAGCAGCTTAATTTTGACTATCAGCAGAGCCATGGCCCCTTCGTGTTGTTCACCAATACACTGCTCCGTCCCAACTATGTCATTTTCAAAAGAATTAGAGCAAAGTATCTGAGGAGTGACGACAATGTTGAGCTATTTCACAAACTATTTCTTAATTGCCATCTTCAGCTCAATCAGCCATGTGTTCCACTATTCAGCTTGTTGTTCCTGGTTCTGTCACTAACAACAAATGCTCTGCTCACTCTGTGTCTGTTTGTGTCTTTTTACTGCCCCGTCATATACACATCCAAAGACAAACACAAACATGCACAGACACACCTTACATAAACACACAAAGACCAGCTGCCTATCAGATTGGAACAGCTGGAATAAACACGTAAAAACCAGTGCGCTAAGAGGTTGCAATCAAATTCTGAGCACCACCAACACAATTCAGGAAAGGATCTGATGAACAGATGGAAAGTCAGGCAGCTGACGGCGTGCTGCTTGGTATGAGCCAGACTTCAGGCTCCCCAGTTTTATAATATAGGATTAGTCACAATTGCCATGAATGTTAAGTAGCCAGCAGTGGTGGAATACGAATTCATATTCTAAAATAAAACCATAAAGATACTCTTTTACTAAAAAAGTACGTAAGTATATCAAACAAGAATACGTAGGATTTTTTCAGCAAAGTACCCATAGTTGATTCTTATGTCGGCCCCCATCATTGTTGTGTTATGTGTTATATTAATGATGTGTTAACATGTAAGCAGCTTTTAAAACTTGTAGCTGGTTGAGAATGAGCTAAATTAAAGTACTTTATATAATGTACTATTGTCTTTTGTTTTACACAATGCACAATATTTATAAGCTCATTATAGGCTTGGTATTCAAAATTCTGATCTGCAAAATAAGTAATATTTTCCACTAAAATGTAGTAAGTAGCATGAAACGATACTTACACATACCTCAAAGTTGTACTTTGTAATTACAGTACTTTAATTTAAAGTACTCTGTTATCTTCCACTGTTGGTGGCCGACAGTACGTGATTGTTGTGAGCTGCTATTTGACACAGCTATGTGACACACACTAATCGGGGCACACAGTTACAAAAATACAGAAGAATCAGCAATCACACAGCAATATTACAAACACAGCTACATGTGCAGTCGCACACATTCCCCACACAACCAATTGCATGATTGAATGGACACTGCCCTGTAATTACAGACTATGACAATATGTCTGCTGCCCCCTGTTCCTCAGACTCCCTCCATCAGTCCCCAAAGCCACTGACCCGTTTGCTATGTAATGACCACTGAAACGGGTCATTCTGTCTTATTGACACAGCCATACAGCCTGGACATTATGGCATGTCAGTACTGGGGATCACAGTTCCAACAGTAATGACTGCTGTTTTGGATCACTGTCCCAGTTAATGACCTCTGCTACGGGTTGAGGAAAGTGTCGCTTTGTCCATCCGTCTGTCCCCAAAACTGTGGAGGTCACGGCCTATTCTGGGTGACCCACTGACAATAACAGTGCCTGCAGTTATAAATGCATTCATTTAATTATCCATACATGAAGAAACCCCAGTCGTGGGCCCCATGTCCATTAGTGTGACATGGATGTTGACCCTCCCCTCCTCACTCCCTCCAGCAATCTCACATATTGGGGCGCTGGATCATGGCCCTGGACTCAATGATTCGGCAGGCGACAGATGGAAGGGACACATGGAGATGGTGGTCTGCCTTCCATTACCACACACATACCCACATGCACAGCCTTAGACAAGAGTTGTATGTATTGAATGTGGATGAGTTCTTGTTGTATGGGCTGTTAAGAAACATGGAAGATTTGAAATTGAAATTTGATGCAAGTAAAATACGCTAGATGCCATACAATATTTTTATGTGGATGGACACAAAATGCGTTATACAGTATGTTTAAAACAGCTGTGCAGTCATGTTGTAAAATTGTAATATTCTTAATATAAGCAGTCACACCACAAGCAAACTCATTACTGCCCTGCCATCTGGTTAGTTTCTGATTAGTACCAAAGTTATTAAAGATTAAATAAAGCAGTGATACTGTAGATTGGCTGAGCAGGATTATGGCCAATGACAGACAAAGCAGCCAGGTTACCTTTAGCATTATTAAATGTTAGGCCACCATAAATGCAAAAAGATATAGATGAAAATAATTATTTTTCCTTTTACCTGGAGTGTGGCCTGTCATTCATATCCACCCAATCCAACAACAGTGTGAACCGTTTCATTAAGTAATACTTTGCAGATAAAAACTGGCCACCTTCAGGCAAAAGGAAGCATGAGAATCAAAAACTAAATGAACATACTTTGTAATAGAAGGAAATAAAGGTACACATTTTTCTAAGCCAAGCTATACGTCAGCTGTCCTTGCTAGCAGTATCAAGCAGCTAAATACAAATTCATTTCAAACATGGACATTTCTTAGACCTATGTCTTGAAACTTGAGCAAACCCCACAAGGAAATAGTCTTGATGGTTGCATACATTTTTGGGGCATTATGAGTGAACTAGAGTTTCCTTTGTTTCTGGAAGGGCTTGAAATGTCTGTGCCCCAACAGCTTTTAGTAGGAACGTTTGTTTTTCAGCTTTCCAGCCACAGTGTTTGGAAGGTTTGTGCAGCATGTTCAATATTATGAATATAAAATGCAATTTTATTTCAGTATATTCCATTTTACTGAATTGAGTGGCCTCCATCCCTGGAGGGTTTGAATTACGAATGTTCTTTGGTACCCAGAAACAAGGTTACTACTTAAAGGTAGCATCTCTGAAATGCTTGCATAGGTCCAGTGGGAGCAGAATTTTGATGAGGCTGGAAAGAGAGCATAATCTCCTCAATTTCATTGTTTTCCCATTTCTACATTATTTCCATGAAACACATGCATCTCAAGGCCCTGCTCAGAGATTGAATGTGGTGAATGTAATTCTGTCTGTGCTCCCCTGGGCGTTGCATAGGTGTTACTGACTTGACTGACTTTAGCCTGCATGCCTAAGGCCCTGATGGGATCTGTGCCACCCATGTACCCCATAATCTCTCTGGAACAACACTGTCCTCCAGCACAAAGTCTCTACCTGGCCACAGGAAAGGTTGTGCGAATGCGTGTGTCTGTTAATGTTTTTGCATTTATTTGTCTGGCTGTCTGGCTGTCTGCCTGAGTTAATGTCTAATGTTCTACCAAGATTGATTGACTTCTGTCTATCTCTTTCCCTTTTCCTGCTCTCTCTCGTATAAGAAGATTGGATCGGTCAGTGTTTGCAAGTCTATCGCCCTGGCAACAAAAGCAGCTTCTAAGCATCTAAACTCCCAATTATCTCTCTTCCTCAGGCATCTCTGACTCTCTGCGCTTCCTCCTGTCCCAAAACATTCTTATTCAATTGTATACTTACAAACACATACACACACACTCACACACTTTGTGAAAATGTGGGAAATGTGATTATTATTATTTTTTTTTTCAAAAACTGTGCTGAGTAAACTAAGTTTGTTTCTCTGGTTTTTCATTTTTTAAGAAATGTTTTCCAATATTGTGTTGTATTAAATTGTCTGAAAACACGGGTAAGTGACAGAATAAAATCACTAGGGTCAGACTGAAGTTAAAAAGTTCTTTACTCTTTCAATGATTTCCTGCACTGTGCAAAAATTACAAAACAGCTAATGTGCACAGTGGGTAATAATGAGTCAAATGACTTAGAATTAATACAATTTTAAGGAATAGATTACCAAATTATGACTGAATCATACATTCAGATGACAGCATTGGCAGGTTATGGAAATGGGATCAGTTGTTTACGAAAAAATAATGGTAGAAAAAAAAAAACTCTACTTAACTTTTCTAATCAAAAATAGCAGTTGGGCATCAAAACTCTTTACAGAAATCAAGGAGAACGTCTTTCTCGCCATGTTGTGTTAGGCTGACATTTTGCCGTTGGACAATACAGGTGGTGGTTGAGGTCACTGCTCTGAAGGGGGACAAGCCAGGTCGATGGTTCTGGCTGCGATGGATCAGTTTCCTCATGGCTCTGAGGCTGGTCCCCATGGGTCATCGATGTTGGGCCTTTTCCACAAATTTGGCTGGTCTTTCAGACTGGAGTCAAGCTTATTAAAGAGAATTTTGTCGTTTTTAGAGAGGCTGTGGGGAGGTTTTCACTTTGACCTACCACAGGCAATTTTCCAGGACAGTCTTTGCCTTAGGTAGAGGGCTAGAGGCTGAGCAGATGTGGTTCTCAGTGGACCCAAAGAGGAGAATAAAATATGCAAAGATTGAGACAAAAAACAAAATATTTCTGCACTTAAGGTGTGTTTTTTCCAAGCTAGGTAGACTTCATAGCCCTTGTATTTGTAAGCTCAGAATCTAGGCTCCTCTGTTACAAGAATTGTTTTATTCTTAATATTGTTTTGCTTGTTAATGCATCATTAAGTCTACTACTCTCTCAAAAAGCAATGTTCTTCCTTTTTCCTTACTAGGCTTACACAAGCTCAATTACTCCAAAAGTGGAAAGTATGAGGTTTCATCTGGTGTTTAACTCTGAAGTTTTGTGTCTACCTTATGAACTGTGGAATTTTCTATTGTTGTGGAGGTGAATGTGAAGTAGCAAGGTCAGGTTGAAGAGGAGGCATTAAGGTGGAGGATAGCAAAGAGGCTCACCAGGCAATTATAACAAGATTAGGAGGAGATTTGAGATGTGAGAGATATTGTACTCGCATGCTTATTCACATAGGCAGACCAATCTCGCCCTCTCCCACTCACTCTCCCACACGTAAACACAAAGCCCTATAATTTACTTTGGCATATAGAGATATAGAGCTGGTTGTCCTTATAGGACGTGGGGTGACTCAGAAGCCAGCTAGACAGTCACAAATACACATGTTTTGACAGTTGTGACAGAATTGAAAGAAATGTCTTAACCCCTACTCTGTTTGCTGTGTCCGGTTCACACCAAGGCTGTGTGTTTGATGTTTTTCTCTGCCTCCCCGCTGGGCTCACACTGGGCTGTTCTGAGGATCATTGCCTTGTGGACATTTGGGGGAAATTGGCTGAAATTTGAATATCTTGTACGGGAAATGCATAAAATCATTAAAGCACCTCATATTCATCAGTCAGTGTATGTACAGGGGTATTACTGGTAAAA
>NW_023339652.1:8546293-8558837 GCF_004916995.1 Morone saxatilis | reverse complement strand
ACCCAACTGATATGGGATCTTTGATGCCAATATAATATCTGAGAATTTGAAATTGTCAAGTTAAGTCTTCAGAGGGCCAGGACTCAAAGTCTCAAGTGTTCCTCAAGAGGGTATAGCATACAGATCTCATACCAGTACTCTCTTTTACCCTATACTATAGATTATTCAGCAATAACTCGAGTAATAGCAACATTCTTTTCTAGAGGCCATGATGCAAGCTATAGTAATAATGGCATTAATTGACAAAAAATAGAATGACTGAGAAACAGCATTAGTTAATCACTTGTACTCTGCAAGTGTCTGGGTGGCCTGCAATAGTATAGATAAAACAAGAATGCTCAGAGATCCAAGTGTCACAGTTTGACCTTTTCACCTTGAGTCCATATGTCAGTGCCTATCATTCTACAGGCCATTGCTAAAGCGTAGTGTGCACACACTGCCAAAATTTGCAATGAGAAATGGCTACATTAGCTCATATCGGCAACCTCACCGCCCATTAGTCAATTAAAGGGTTAATGACATGTCACAGAAGAAGATTCGGTCTTGGTTGGCACACACGACTTCCAGACGACCAACCTTTAATCTAACCCACTTAAATATGCATGAGCCCTCCCTGTGGGGCTTTAATGGCCCTTAGTTCCTCCCCCCATCTAAACCTACACCCCCGACCCTGTCTGACAAATGATATAGTACACCTTGAGTTACCAAGACAACACTTTGCTCAGGGTTCTGTGAAATAGACCACTGAGGGAGGTACTTGTCAAAAATGTGTCTTGGCTGCTGTCAGCAAGCTTGTCTTGACCTCATATTCACAATAATGGTAGAGCGTCGGCTCCTGTGATGCCAGTATGTAAATATCACACTCACTCCTGCTATAGAAATTGATACCCAGTATAATGAGAAACTTTGTCCTACTTCATATTACCTGACACGTGTAATTTGGATTCCTATATGCACACTACAGTCCAACAAGATGCCCTTATCTCATATTCATCAGTCAATGTATGTACAATATGTATTACTGGTAAATATGGTATGTGTGTTTATACCTTACTGATATGGGAGCTTGGATGCCAATATTGATATTTGAAAGTTTTAAATTAAAGTTGCAGATTACGAGCCCCTCGCCTCACCCTCCCGTTCTAAGCTAGTAGGTGAAACTACAATGCCTGCGAAACAAAAGGCCGTATCTAGATCCAGTGATTGGTTTGTCTGTTCATGGCTGCTGTACAACATGGTTTGTTTAGCTCACGGAATAGCTGTGCACCTACTTGTATAGTGAGGAGAGAATACTTGAAGGTTAAAAAATATAAAAAAACAAAACATATAACATATGTACTTTAATCTCTATTCGCATAGCTGCTAACATACATACACTACATCTGTCATAAGCCAATATCAGGCGATAATATGGCACCTGTTGATATGTTGCTTGGGTGCTCCTCATCAGTGATTCATGTTTTCAAAGTAAAGATTGTCACATCTTTTGTTGACACTGTGTTGAGTATGTAAGCTTGCTTTGATTGACAGACATTTGTCTAGACATAGAAATGCTTTTAAAGTGAAATCACAGCCTTTTCTCTGACTGAAAGTAGGAAGCTATTATGTTAAGTGTGTGAACAGATTTATTGTGCCTTGATTGAAAACCTATGATGATATAAATTTAAAAGCCTGTTTCTTGAATCCCTCAACCCTGCCCTTCCATACTCCCTCAGCCCTCCTTCTACTTCTCTCATGTCCCCAATGACCTGAGAGCTTATAACTGTCTAAAGGCATTTCTCTGATTATTTCCAGATCAATCATGGACATATGGATATCCTGGGAATGACAGATGCATGGCCACTCAGTTATTGTAAACATGCCAATAATATCAATGATGGGAGGCTAAACAGCAGAGGTTGTTTGGATTGGCTCTAAACATATCAATAATGTTTATTTAAGAGACTGAACTGGGCAGTATACAACCCACTGTTCCTCCACAGATCCATTTCAATGCATAGATGGAATCAATGTGGAAGTGAGCTTATGTAATTTGAGTATGAAGTGAGTGGTTTGCCCTTGCTTTTTCAATTTTCGCACTGACCTCACACAGATCCCCACTAGAATTATAATGGCAAAAGTGGCATAGTAACCATGCTACAGTGTAAGGGAAACTTGGGAAACAAGGTCATCCACTAACCTTCTGTCTCCAGCCGCAAAGCAAATACTCAAAGGGAAAGACCACCATTACCAGCTCCCCAAAGGGGGTATCAAGTCAATTCCCAGTGGACACACATGCAAACACACACACACACAAACACACACACATACAAGCAGCCCACAGACGGATGAGTTAGAGCTTTCCCTCTCTGACACATAGACATCATCACAGGCATGTCCACACTCTGCTCAATCCCTCTGACCTCACCTCAATTAGCAGGAGACATCTTTGTTTGGGTTGCCGAGCCTAATTAGCATGGTTCACCGCAGAGCAAGTGCTCGCCGAAATTCATTTATCAAAGCGGCCTGGGACAATGCTTCATGTCACACCATTAGGATTGCAATCTCTCTCATCATCTCTCCAGCTCATTTCATGAAGCCATTTGACAGTTCTGAGCGAGGGAATGAGGTAGGGATGGAAGGGGGGAGAGCAGCATTACGGAGCGGTGGACGGAAGGTAACAGCATGTAAAACAGAATGCTAGCGAGAGGATACATGTTGATACTGAGCGAAACAGACAAATCATGTTAGCAGGAGACAAGGAAGAGAGCAAAAAGACGAGAGAAAAATGAGTGACAACGTTTTAGAAAGTGGCAGATGGAAGAAGAGAGGGTTGAATAGATTTTTTGAAAAACAAATGAGGAAGAGAGGAAGGGAAAGAAAAAAATGCCTCGAGAGTATTGATATTGAGGCCAGTTTGAGTCAGTATGGACAGATATGTGTATAGAGTGCTGGCAGCCTGGATCTCTCCCTATCACACCTTCCCCATGAGAATGCTGCTTAATGGGTCTTTGTATACACACACTGCCTATAGAGGCCACTGCAGCCTTCAACATGCATCAGATATTCAAAGCGTCTTCTGTTCTTAAGACACACACACACACACACACACACCCTCATACACATTTTCTCACAGCCTCTAAGCCATAAATGTCAATATAGAAAGCAATGCTGGCACATCTTCCTCTCTCCCTCTCTGTTGCCGTCTGTCTCTGTTTTGCTCCCTCCTTTTTAGTAAAAGGGAATTGTTTATCTGAATTGCTAGAGGATATTTTGAATCATTTTTCAAAACATTATCATTTGTTATTTTTCACATGGTGTGCAAATTGATGCATGGGTAAGAGAGGAGACGGGGGGTAGGGACTGAGGGAGAAGACCATCAGACCATCAATCACAGCAAAGTAGCCCACAATGACAAGTAGAAGGTCTCTGACATTTTTGACTGACTTGATTGATGTGTTTTTGAAGTGTGGGGGGAGCCAGTGTCAAACTTCCTTTCTGGCATAGAGCAGATAGATGACACATCACACCGCAGTGCTCAGCTGGGATTAGCGATATACTTTTAAACAGTGTGCTTGGATCTCCTTCACCAGCCGAGTGTTTCCTAATGAATGAAAGGGCACAGTACCAGAATTGTGAATAGTTCTACACTGTATGAGTGATTTAAGATTTGGTGTTGGAGTTGACTTTAACACAGATGTGACACTCATCCATTCAGCTGTTATGCACTATTAGTATGTACACTACTTAGTCTGAGTTTTAAAGCTGTTCAGCTATACCTTGAAGGTCAGTTGGAATTTATTCTCTGAATCATTTCTGTCCTCAGGGACCTTTTTTCTCTTCAAAATGTATTGGGATTTTTCTTTTCTTTCTTTTTTGTGTGTTTGTGTATGTATGAGAGAGATACACAGAAAAAGACAAATAATTGGTGGGGATATGATCTAAATGAATTAAGTTGGCAAATCTGTGAAGTAGGGGCTGAAATATAAAAGGATAGTTACTGTAACATTATAGTGTAGAAAATGAATACTGGAACAAAAGATGGAAAACGGCTCAAACCTTTTTTATTTGGGGTGATGAATAACTTTCTAAACAAGGTGCAATAAAAGTCAAGTATAAATCACTACACACGATTATTATGCAACAGAATCATACTGTAGTAACAATAACCAGGTGAACTTGAAAATGCCTATGACCATCATTAAACACACGTGCTGGCAGGTTGTAGTTCCTGGAAGGGAAGGGTTAGGACGGAAGGAGACATGACTTCACTTTATTTTATTCAAAGGTACTTAAGTTACAGAATTACACCATTTATTTTTTGAGGGCATTTACAAAAAATGTATTGTTTCTGTGGGAATACAGTGAGGAGAATTAGCATTCCAACTGAAGCCAAAACTTTGTCTTATTACAAATATGTTAGTCATGCCTTGCTGAAGGCTTTCAGGGGACAGGGAAATGTGTAAGCATGAATGAGGCTATTTTTCTACCAACAAACCCAATGAAGCTCATTACAGCAACGATTTAAGCAATTGTTTTTGATGGCGTGCCACCCTTTGGCTATTTCAGTCGTTCATAAAAGACTTAAGAAATGTTTGGTGCTACTGTACATTGACTGTACAAAATATTAAGGGCATAGGAACATAGTAAAAATTAGAGCAAAACTATTAAGCGATAGTGACTTTATGTAGTTTCCCTGTAAGCACTGGTGTGGTGATTTGCAGATTTAAACATCACCGTTGTTTCAGCAACATGTGATTATAATGACTCATGACATGTTAAAATGCTGTGCAAAAACCAGTTATATCACCTATGTGAACTTTAAACCTGATTTAGCCCAGTTTTAACCTATCTGTCTAGATTTCTTTAGACCTGCAAATCAGCACTGACTGGTTTCATCTCATCAGTGCACTTGATGAAAGTGTTCCTAATAATGTGCACATTGACATTGTATTGTATTTATTTATTAGGATAAATTAAAGAAAAAGGGGAAAATAAGATTAAAATACTATACTTTAAAAGGTGTGTTAAAACCGTACCAGCAAACCAGAGAATTTTCTTTTCCACTTAGTATATACTATGAAGTTCTAGAAATGGGTAGAGTCATGTTCCTTCTTCTCTCCTCAAGCTATTTTCTCTGGGTGCTCTATTTCACACCGTTCTTTCTCTCAGCGTAAAGGGTGGCAAGGCGAGGTGACATTTGAAAAGTGCATTTCCCTCTCCGCTCCGTCAATCTGTTCTTTTTCCTTACAGACAGCCCCCTCCATCTTCACACTGTCATGGCACGCACGCATAAGCTACACGCACACACACCTTCTCCCTGCCCACTGACAATGATGTCCCTGGTTACCACCGGCACTGTGTGTGTTTGGTAGACCAAACTGCGACCTCTGGACCCCTAAATGACACTCTGGCTGGCTGCTGTGTGACCCGAGGGCCCATTAAGAGTCAAACACAACACCAGATCTGTCACATACACTTCTGTGACGAGCTGTTGGACATAACACTGTCACCTCCCGATGACAGGTTGTCAACACCTGTGTCAAGATGATCGATTAGCAGATTGAGTCCGAAAAACCTTGTCCTCCCGCTTGCTCTCCCCTCTTTAGACTGATTAAAACAGGGTTGCAATCATTTATATTTCTTCACACACAGACAGCAGGTCTGGTTATCTCCCCGGTGACAAAGTTTTGTTGCACGTTTGGAAGTTAATTGCTTGGCTCATTAGCTGTGCGTGTGTGTTTCTATCTTGGAGCAGCGGGGGATTTGATATTATCTTGTTATAGTGAGATGTTCTACAGTGGGAGTGGTGATCTCTCAACCTGAGGCATAAAATGGCCTGAGTGCATTGGAAAGCCCTGTGTGATCTGTTCATTCGCCTCATTCATTTTTAATGGCCTTTGAAGAGAACGCTTGTTTTCCATCACCACCACCATTTTGGCAGCGAGGTAAACAGATGGATACTGACAGTGAGCGAGCGTCTCACAACAAGTGTCTCGCTCTGCCATATCTCCTCCTTGACAGAATACAGCAAGCCTTCACCCATCCCCCCCCATCCCCCCCCCCCACAGGTAGCCAGTAAAATAAATGCCAGACATTATAGGGATTTATGTAGCACAGAACTGGGAGGATATACCAGTATGAAGTTGACAGCTTTTCTCCTGCAGTCACAAATAATGGGGCTCTTCTATAAGTTTGTTGCAGTTGGTGGTTCAGACAGCTTGGGATTTTATTGCTGCAGCTGCTTTTTATAAAAGGGACTTGGTTTCAATCTTAAATATTTAATAACTTCAAAAGAAACAACCTCCCTTCACTGTCTCTCTCTCTCTTCCTCTGTGAGTGCTCCCGCTCTGTTTTACAAAATTCAGAGTGATTCACTTGTCATTTAGATGACATTTGCTGGTAAATCCAGCCAGACATAATGTAGCCTCTTTTCACCCTGTCAGACACAAGTGTAATAATCACTTCTGCAGCAAAGCTATTGACAAATTGCTGTTATTGTGACTTTAAATGCATGCATAAACAACCAATTCATTAATCACTTTCTGTTGATGGCTTTTGATCAGCAGAGAGAGATTGTGTTCAAGGACTTGTTGAAGGTCGCTGTGTGCAGATCTGTGATTGCTGTGTAAATCGATTATGGCAACACCTCCCTCCAAGGAGGCTGTCAGGGAGCCAGGCAGCTCCAAGCAGGGCTTCAGAGCCAAGGGCCATGTTTAAGAGAGGAGATTATTGAACACTGCATACATCATAAACAGCCATACAAACATACAGTTCACATAAATGTGTTGTGTACGACCAGCATGCATACAATCAAGTGTGCTTACCCATTTCAGTTTACATTAGGCTAGAGGAATGTAGTATTAGGTAGTCAAACAGCAGTGTTTACAACACTTCAACAGCCCATTATAATAATAGCAAGCTGTTTCAACAGGTAGCATGATGGAATATTATCTGTCCATGATTTGGTAGATGTTCAGTCTTAAACCTGCAATAATTGTTCAGTTTTGAATATTTACAGTGGGTTAAATGGCTGTGTAATGTGAAAGAAGGGTCACTCATAGTGCCAAAATCACAGAAAACTGAAACTGTAGCTTTGTGGTGCATTGTAGCCTATTTTAACTTATTGTTTTGTTTTATGGCACATTATTGTATGGTGGTGTCTCAGCCCCTCTCATCTATCTCTATTGGCAGCCATTTTCTGCAAACAAGACTGTATGCTACATACAACGCACCGCGAATGGCAGACAGACAAAGTGAGCGACTAGCTGGTGAAGAACACTGAATATCTGTAAGACGACCTAGATCTTTTTCTCTGAGACTGGTGGAGACCAAACAGAGTTAAAAGGAGATTGAAAAATTTGATTTACATTTATCTGGTGATCAGAAACATGGTTTGCTAATATTACTGTGATGGGTTTGTAAGTAGGCATTTGTTCAATACATATGTACTTACTTTATCCAATACATATATACTTGCATTGCAATAGTTTGTAAGGGCTTTGATGTTTTTCTACCCGCTAGTGCTGGTAGTGCTCAATTACTACAGCTTGGATTTTTAGTAATAAGATGTATGTTCCCTTCCTGATAAGCAGCATGTATGCTCATCTGGCTAAAGCATGGTGGTTCTTTTTACTTCCTGTACTTTGCACCTGTTGATGGCTGTGAGTCTGGGACAGACAGAGATATGTTTCTGGCCAAGAAAGAGGGAACATTGATCACTGCAATGTCCTGCTGACAGCCTCAGGACTACTCTGGCCAGGTGTAGTCTGACGGTGTCCTGTCAGCCGGGGGCTACATTTGGAAAGGAGACAGATATGAAGAGGACGTTAAAAGGGTGAGGGATGTAACGGGCGCAGGGATTGTGAAGGTAGAAAATGAGAGGCTGCTTGAAAGAGAGAGGCATTTAGAGGGACAACAAGAGCGACGGGTACAGAGGGAGGAAGAGAGAGAAGAGAGCAGAGCCAGGTGAAGTTATGTTCAGTCTTCTGAGGAGGGATGTGGCTGTTTTGTCAGCTCCTACAGACTGAGGGTTATCTGTCTCCCCCAGCTGTGCCACCCAGCTGTCACACACTGCTATGCTCCACTCTGTCCTGGCATCCTGGCACACGGCTCCCTATGCCCACCATTATCTGCTTGTGTGTGTACTCCACATTTGTCAGGCCTTACGGTTGAAGATTATTAGCATGGAAATGAGCAGGTTCTGGTTATTTATGCGGCGTGAACCAATATGAGAGTCTCTCCATGCCCTTTCCCCCATCTCCAAGACAGTTGACTATCACTGACTTTAGCTAGCTTCCAACCTACCGTCCTTCCATGTTCTTCTGTCTTTTAATTAATCAAGTCAGCCTGTATGTGATGAAAGTTTTCTTTTCAAGTCAGTCTTGGAATTTGTCTGCAGTCATTTCCCAGTGGAAGCCATGTGCCTCCTCTAGACACCAGACCAATCTGCAGTCCCCCAATGCCGCTCTCACCACCCCAACCCCAGCGGGTAAGAGCTTCAATTACCCAGAGCATATCACCGCAAACAGCCACTTTACAGCCAACCACCTGTGACTCGACTGTGGGAAGCTTTGGCTGCAGCATTGCTGTGTGGGGGGAGAACAGCCAAAGCCTTGGGCTGGCCAGCCAGCCATTGATTAAGGGAATCAGTATTGATTAAGGGAGCAGGGGACATCTGGAATGGACCAATTTATGTCCCCACATCAATTATTCAAATGGCTGCCGCTGAATTGGATTAGAGGACGATCTTCCTGCCATCGTTTCTACCCCTCTACAATCTGTACCCTCTCAGCAAGCTGTCGTCACAAGTCTCCTGACAAGTTAGCCCCTCGAAATGCAAACTTTGAGTTCGGAACATGGGCATTTATTGTACACAACTGGCACATCGGGACAATGCTAGGACAAGCCTTTTCTTTTAGCCCCCCTGATCATTGGCTAATGCCCATAGCCGGTTGCAGGCCCACATTGTGTTGTCAGATTTGTTTCTCGGCTTGCCCTTCTGTCTGTGTGTTGACATCTTGAGGGCTTGAACGGAGCACAGAATGGCACAGCCTGGTAAAGTCTAGGCCAGAGGGTTATTCATATTCATAATGTTGGTGCTGGAAAAGCTGTGAAAATGTGTGCGGCTTTGTTCACGTATGGTGTGTTGTTTTTTTTGGGTGGGGGGTATTTGTGCTAATCTCTGTGTTATTATGCCTGGCGGGATGCGTCTTTGTGTATCATGCAGCAGTTGGCCCATAGAGACGAGCCAGCACTGAGCCCAGCTGATGGGCTCCTGTCCATTGTAGACAGGCTAACATGGTGGGAATGAGGAGTGTGACTGAGCCAGGGACAGAAGCCCACAGGTGGCTGACTATGATAGAGGGCTGCCCTTTGTCTGCTGCCCCACTGGAGCAGCTCACAGAAACACTGATTCCTTTGACAATGATTGATGAACAGTTTTTGACTCTGTACTAAACAGCAGAATATTTTTAATTTTATTTTTAATTTTTCTTACATTGTTTTACTCACAACGTACTATGTAGGAGCAATGGTGCATTACTTACTTTTGATATTTATTTTCTGTTTCATGGCACTAAAGTAAATTTTGTTGTTAATTATCTAGCTACTTAATTTAAGAGCATGTCCATGTCAGCTGAGAAGACGGCGAACATGAAAGAAAATTAGGGGTCCAGATGTGATAAAGTGCTGAATAATTACTTCAAATTCAGAGAGGGTGATGGCAAAACTAAGAAATTATTTTTGATTGGCAATGGTAATATTACTGAAATGCCTGCACTCACACAAGTACTATGATTACATTAATTGTTTCAGTTTTCCTGTTAAGAACAAACACATACAACAGGTCATTATAAAAGTGTTTTATTGTGCAAACACTTTTGATTGTGTTGCATATTGTTTTGAATGTAGTTGTATAGTTCATGGCTATATGTTTTGTAATGGTTTGAAACTGTGACTTGAGGAAGAGCAGTAAAGTGTACATCTGTCATAGTGTTGAGCCAAATCAATTACAGTCAGAAAACCATTTCCTCTTGCTGTGGCTTATGCATGTTTCCATGTTTATGCAGGAGAGGGATTTTTGGAATGGTACCTGTCTGTTGCACCGCCGTAATCCATTATCAACAGGAAAAACGTGCAGGACATGTAAGCAGACAATAAAGTAATAATAAATTCAATGTACTTCTCAACCAGATAATCAATTTACTGTGTTGTATAGGCTCACACAGCTCTGGTAATTCGTGTTTCGGTGAAAGCATATGGTGCTTGAGCCCGGGGAGCAAATGTGCAGTTTAGAAGGAATTGCATGGTTGTTATTGATTAGGAGCTGAAATGAGGGAGAAGATTTGTGGACCCCATAAAGGAGAGACTTCAGAGCATGGTGTGTGTGTTTGTGTTTGTGTTTGTGTTTGTATGGGGAGGCAGGATTGTGTAAAATCAATGACAATGTTTAGCATAACAGGACGCGTCTAGACCCTGTACCGTGCCGCTGATTTATCAGGTGGTGGTGGTCGGGAGCGTTGCGGTCGGAGAGGAAGTTTCTAAGATTTGTTAACAATTGCATTTCACAATTTGAGCATAAATAGAAATGATATTAAACAGTTCATTTATAATAATCACTTAATATTAGCTTACAGGGGGAGCCATTTAATAAGACTCAGATCCAAGCTGTTACCCTCAAGAAGAATTATCACACACATTTTTGTACTCCAGCAGACTTGCACACCTTGTTTCAGCTTGAAGGTTACTTGAGTGTTCAAACGCTTTGTTTTGAACCTTTTGAGAGACTCAAACTTGTATCTTCATTCTCCATCTGTAGTGGTGAGGGAGTTTCTGGCTGTGGCATTGAGTCCATCTGATTTCTTTCCCACTCCATCCCTGCTGCCACCAGCAACACAAATGTTTACTAAGATAGAGCAGACGGAGGAGAATGGACTAATATCGGTAATAGCTCCCATCTGCTTGCGTACAGTTGTCAGTATCTCTGAGTCCACTGCTGAAATTAGACCCGTCAACCAGTGTCCAAGCTACGCTCCTATCATCAATCCACCCATCCTGCCAGTCAGCCAGTTGACACAGCAGCCAGTTATCCACATGACAGCAGCCACAAGAGAAACAGCTCTCCAAAAATACAGGCAATAACCAGATGTTTTAATAACAGTTTTTGGCAAGGACCAAGATCATCTGAGATTATTAAAATGATTTTTGGCAGTACTGTGTTGCAAAAACAGAAAACATATTAGCTCAGTTTTTGAAACAGTAATTGCACAGGAACAACTGACTGTCATACTGTGAGTCATTAGAGAAAGCTTGGAAACACTTTGTTGTGAGTAGCAAGAGACGAATGAACTTTAAGATGTTGCAACCTTTTGAGAAAATGAAAAGCTAAAAAGACAGAAACGATAAAACACGATTTGAGCTTTTTGCACCAACCTGACACCTCAAAGTGTCAGAAAAATCCCCCTCTTCTCCTCTGCTGTATGAATGCTGCAAGACCACTGAGTGTTAGATATACATCACAGACATGAGACAGAATGGCACCATTAGCCAGGCCAAACCATTACTAAACTTGAAGTGTTTTTATACTCCAAGATGACTGAGCTGTATGTCCAATCCTGTTTTTCTGTAACATTAGTTTCCTGCCTGGACCTGTTACTCAAACAAGCCTTCCTTTGTAAGAGAACTTTGCCACGGCAGCTGATAGAGTGATATTAATCTTTTGAATTGCTCTGTTGACAGTAAATCTAATAGTCTCTTGTCTTGAAGATAAGTCTGTTAAGCTGAGGTGGCCAGGGGATGAATATGGGTTCAAATCCCCAAAGCTGGAGGTTCACCCTTATCGATTATCCAATCCTGTAACCCCACATGCCCTCTAACACTGATTGCCTCAACAGCACCTCCTCATCTGTGCATCACTTTATCTCCACGTGGATAGACCTTCTAATCTTTTTTCTTTTTTTAAAAATTATTATTTCTCCATGGCCGCATCACATCAGTGTCACAGCAAGGTGGGGGTTAGGGGTGAAAGGGATGTGGTGATCATGGGAGTGTGGAAAACCCCCCCAGGTGCGAGGCAATCATAGCCAGCTCTCTATCATCCTGCCCCCTTCACTACCTCCATCCAACCTCTCCCAACCCATCACCCCTCAGAGTTGCCTCTCTCCTCCCTTCCATTATTCCCACCTCACTGGTCAGAAAATTAGAGTGACACTTGGTGGCCTTCCCTCCTTTCCCTACCTCTCTTTCTCTCTCTCCTTCCACATTCCCTCTTTCCATTTCTCACCCATTACTCCCAGTTCACTGGTTGGTATATGGAGGGTGACACTGGGCCAATTCAATCTCTCGTCCCCGTCAGCCACTCAGGCTTTCGTAGGGCCACAGCCTCCCGTCTATGGGCATACCCATCCAGCAGGTTGTCACTCTGTTTTCTACACTTCACTCCTCCCCTGCCCTCCTGGCTACGCAGAACTTTCTATTTCCTCATCTGCCACTCCTGTTTTCCATTTACTTGTCTTTTTTTTTCTTAAGCTTACCTCTGACTTTTAACTCGTGTGTGTGTGTGTGT
>NW_023339652.1:8528005-8546247 GCF_004916995.1 Morone saxatilis | reverse complement strand
TGTGTGTGTGTGTGTCTGGGAAGGTGTGTTTTAAGATGGCCTTGTTGTGCTGGCGTAGTGATATTCTTTATTGTTTAGCTGTTCCAGTTGAAAAAGTTGATGTTGCAAAAAGTCAGCCATGGAAGCTGTGTGTTTTATGCGATAACGAAGCTGATGGGCCAAACATTAGTACATTAAAGTGTGTGTTTTTACTGCCTTTGATGTGATATTGAATAATGCAGATTTCAGAGTAAAATAAACCAATGTGTTTACTGCACAACTACAGCTAAGCTTTGTAGACTGATATGTGCTCAGAGGCAGGGATTTCCCTCTTTGATTTCCTGAATGGCTTCAGGTCTGCTAGACGGGCTTCAAGAGGAAGAAGCTTATAGGTTCAACTAATCTTTACCAGTGCTGCTGTTTCCTAATTATTTTGGCAGCGGATATTTGAATTCCCTTCATTATAATGACTAGGGTTACATCATGTCAGGAAACACCTCTCATTAAACCAGAGGAGCTTTTGTAACCTGCCTCTTGACAATATAAATAAGATCCATGGATTTACCCATGGAGCTTATTTTACTGTAACTTAGATTAGGAGTTAAGCAGCATTTGCATCACTTGGAGTAGTAATAGGCTGAGTTGGAGCCAAACACAATAAGAGGTCCGGGCCCAGTGAGCCAGTCTTACTCATTAATTAGAAAATCCATCAGCCAGTTTTAAACCTCAAATCCAACTTGGAAGATGGAATGGAAAAGTTGTCAGTGTTGGGGAAATGAAATTGAAATTTACATCTGTATGATTTACATTCCGCCCTGCTGAATCCTGTTTGTGTCTTTAAGCTTTACTCATTAAGATAAGGTGAAGAAGAGTTGGATGAAGCTTTCAAAACAACTTTATACTAGAAATAGTAGTTTAGAAGTATAATGTTCAAGGATGCTAGCTGCTTGAACGCATGAACATCTGGCTCCATAAATCCACTGCTGCTATCATCCTCGGGCTGGGTACTCAACTTCGATACTACGGAGTATCAAAAAATGGTTCGATACCTAGTAAATCTTATCAGTGTCAGTGCGCCAATAAGCACGCAGCAGGCTGTCTAGTAGTGCATGTCGTAGAGGCATGCAGGGAAATACGATGCCCAGAGACAGGGCTCGCTGTTTTTAGTTGTTTTTTTATGACGAGCTAGCCCCGGCACATCCTTTCCTCGCCACTGCAGGGATGGATAACCTGGAGCTGATGTTACAGACCGACGGTAAACTGAGAAAAATACACCTGAAGTTGTCAGATTTTGACAAGCTGCTCTTTAGGACAGAGAAAATAAGATGTCTCACTCTGCCACTAGGCAAGTCCTAGCAGCAGTGCACACATTTCTTCATTTCTTCATTATTAAAATTTTTTTATTTTAAATTATTGTAAAAAGTGTTGTTCCGCAACTGGTACTGAAAATTTTAGTACCAGTATCAAAAATGTTTAAACAATCCATCCCTACTTCTAACGGACCAACCAAGTCTCCAAGAGTTTTGTGGGCCCAGCTCTGTGGGATGTTTGTTTTTGTCTTGGCCAGCATGAGAAGGATTCGTCATTGGTTAGGGAAACTGATTTGGAAGACCAAATCACCCACTATGATGACAGTGGTTTGGACCGAATTGGATGTCATCACTGTGTGAGTAGAAAGGAAGGCTTACAGTATGACTGTTGGATGCTGATTTACATATTATTTAGAGATTTACCTCTGAGCTAGTTCTATTCAGAATTGGACTATTCATTGTATGCACTCAGAGCATGACTTCCCCTGTGCAAAGATTTGTTCCAAACCTTGGTTTCTTTATCTTGCCCAGTGGTACTGTGGAAAATCAGGCCATAGACTGTGAATTAATTGGATAAAACCATAATTTGAATAATTTAGATACTTAACAAAGTCTAAAATGATTTGGGCCATTATGCATCTAAAAAGCAGAGGGCTTTCTTTTCATGAGAGGTCTTGTCCTGTTACTATATACAGTACAGTATTTCTTGTGAATCCTGACATGCAGTCAACAGAATAATTACAAATCTCAGAGTACAATAGAAATGGCTCTTTGTTATGCATCTTTGTGCATTTATTCTCCTTTGCTCTGTCTGGGACCAGACAGTGGGAGACCTGAGATGGCCTTAAAATCCCTGAACACCCAGTCTGGCTGACGTAGCACCTGTCACTAGGATGGATCTTGGACACATTCCAAGAATTCCGAATTTTTGTGGGGTTTTTTGTGTGTTTGTTTTGTTATTGTTTTATATAACACTGTGCATACATGATGTGTAGGTTGGTAGCGTGTAAGGCTTGAACTTAATATGACCAAACCCTTAAATATAAACCTTGGTATTACCTATTGTTCTCAGACTGTACCTGTGGTTGAGTACAGCGCCTGCTTGACCGACACCTCACCAAGTCTCCTGTGCTGGTTTTGTTGCACCTGTTAGGGCAGAACAACTTACTCATTTATGATTATGATTTTGGTGATTTCAGCAAACTGTCAGCATAGCTCCACCCACAGTTATCTTGTGAAGAGGTCTTGGAGGTTGACTGGATTTTTAAATATTTATCAAGTGTGCATCTTGCAGGAGGCTATGTGTTTCCCAGTGGAGTAAGGGGCATGTCAAAGTCTAAATCTGGCCCATAATACTTTTAGATTCAGACCATAGTATTTCAGATTTTGGTGTCTTTTTTTTAAATTTAAACATTTGTGTATATATATACTGTATAATTCAAATGTAGCTGTTAGCTTTCAACAAGACTGCAGTCTACAAACTGACACAAAGAACAAAAACAATCATGAAATGCTTGGTTTCATAATAAAGTTTATTCTATATTACAAATAGTATTTTGTTCTTGACTGCAAAATAGGAATGCATTATATTTACATACACAGGTATACAATTAATTATAACAAAGTTAGAGAAGCTCGCCTTATATCCCCCAGGTTTCGTTTTTATCTCTCGATAAGATACTCTTTATCTTTCAAATATGGTCTAGTAAAAGTCTTTTCTAGCATGTTTCTGTAACACCTGCTATAACACTGAGCTAGGAGGACATTTTTAGTTCCTACAAAACGTTTGAAGGTGGAAACTTTATCTGTGCTCTTGGCAACACAGGGTGGCTACTAGCAGACAACCTTTGTTGCAGGGGAAGGGACAGGGCAGGGAGAAATGAAAGACAGGATGTTACATCGGGGGGCAGATTCACAATGACAGTCCAGGACTCTGACCTTGTGTTATTTATTAACACAGGGCTGTGAGGGGAAACTTTGGGTATCTAGACAGAGTATGCATTGGCTACATGAATGATAGAGGTTCTTTGAAATTGTCTTAAGGTGTTTCAGTTCTACATTTCTTACAATATTAATGCCAGCCTTGCTTGAATGAATCATCCAGTTGCTAAATCAATCCTTATTCCCCTCATTTTCCAATAATGTATTATTATAATATTGATATGTTTACTACATAACTTGTCCAGCAAACACCTTGTGAATGTACCCCTCCAAGTTGAAACAACAGACATTCATCATACCGTATACCTGCGGACAGTAATGAATGGACAATGACTTGGAAATCTCACATACATTTGACACAAGGGCTAAAACAGAAACAGTCACTTGCCTAACTCAGTCTTAAACATAAGTCTACTATCAAGCCTCATGTGCCTGTCTTATTAGAAAGTTGTGTTTATCTGTATGATAAATCACATGTATACGTTGTTTCTTCCAACTGAAAGGGAACACAAGTAAACTGCAGACTTTTGTTGCTTTTCATAAAATTGTTTGTTTTCATGAGTTGTTCCCATCTTTAGTGATTTGAAAACAGGGCTTCATCACTCAGAATGTTTCTTTTCTGTTCTGGGCTCGACTGATGGAGAAAGAAACAAAATAAATAAATAAGCAGTTATCATTTTGAAATAATCAATCTTATGCAGTAAACAACTCTCAAAAGAAAATGTAATAGCAGCAAAGACAGAGCAAGACTCAACTTGCATCTTCTGTGTACCAAAACTAAAACCAGAGACACAGCTGTCACAAAACACAGATGGCCTGCAATGGAGGGACAACGGAACAAAAAATTCAAAACAGGGTTCATGTTGTCTTTGTGTGAGATCCATACTCTTAAAATGAACAATTGGCTTGTTAATGACTTTAAAGTCCCCAGTAGTAGTAGAAGTATATAAATATCTTTGAGCAAGGCAGTTCCATTTCATACCATCCAAATAGGTCAACATGCAAGGGTATATAATATCTGTTTTATTTAGCATCTAACACTTCACAAAAACAATGGGTATGAGGTTCTGCAGTAGGGGTTGAACTGGATAAAGGTTCCACCTTAAACGAAAGTTATAGTTTTTATTACATGAACAATCCACTTTTTCCATCTCAATTCTTCCAAGCAAAAGAAAGATAAAAGAACACATCCACATCATCATTGCAAGGCTTAATTTTCTTATTTTTCACTTTTTTTTAAATAAGTTTCTTAAATTGTTTACGTTTTACATGCGCTTAAAAAGCCAATAAAGGACCCAAGGTGGACCTAGGGCGGTCTTCACACATTCACATCACCACATGGGGCACGTTGTCAAGGCAAAAGAAAGGGCAGAGGTCAAAAGGTACGGAGGGCGCCTCCATCATCTCTCTTTCAATCGCTCTCTCCAACAAGTCTTATATACTTTTAATGTCTATCATTTTCTATTTATCCTGCCGTGATGTTCACTTCTTGTTCTGTTCCTGCTCTGCTTTATCAGATTTTTTCTTTTTTTTTGTATCTTTTTTTGAGGCTTGGAGAAGGCTGCCCCCTGCCGCCACTGAGGACAACTACACTAATACAGACAAGAGCGCCTCAACAGTTACACACTCAAGAGTTGGGGTTTTGCCGTATGCAACTAGCTACCATCTCCAACGCTTGTGCAAAACAGAAAAGAAAACTGGTAAGTCAGGAGCCGGACACAAGGGTGAACGGTGTGCCGAGAGCTGGAGAGACCTGGGACGATGGAAAGAGAAAGGAGGATCAGATCACCTCGCCCACAGAGCCTCTCACCTCGACACACTGAGGTCAGAAAAATCACACAGGTTTCTTAAAGTTCCAGTCACAATATTTTTTGTCCCAGAAGTGGTTGTCTTTTACATAGTCCTTTTGTCAGTTCCTCAGTGGCACTTTACAAATACATTTTTGACCGTTTTGAAAATTTCAAGCTCCTTTGGTTTTTTGGCTGACCGACTAAGTCCATCTTGTTTGATTTCTCCACACAAAAGTCTTTAAATAAGAACATCCTGGGAAAGAAGTGCTACCCTCACAACAGAGCTCCTGTAGGGAGCAGTCAGCCATCTCTGGCTGTATTAAATCATTCTTCTTATTTTTAATGATCAAGCAGTTTCTTACCCATTATATTTCAGTCAGCTCTTCCCTTTACCCCCTCCAGGGTTGGCGTAGATTTCTGGGCAGTCAGGATCTTGGGCAGCTGCTGATTGTGTGTGTATCTGTGCATGTGTGTGCTTTGATAGACCGTCGCAGTGGCGGCACAAGGTTGGAAGTGGCATGAGCCAGACAAAGACTGCTACTGGTGTTTGGATTAGCAGTCAAAACACTGTCTTCCAGAGTTGGTTGTGTGCTTCTTACAGAGGATCCAACTTGGGTCGGGGCCTCCGGGTTGTCTAATAGGTTAATTTTGCAGTAGCCACATAAGCCAGATGGAAGCAGAAATCATGAGCATTTTCTTTTGAGTAAATGTATGCTGGGCAGGGGGAAATGTGCGAATGTTGCAAAGGGGTATAGATTAGGGATGCTCTGGTTTGTAAAGTTTAGTGTCAGTCACATTTCAATAAAGGAGAAGTTCAGAGAAGCACTAATCCTTCCCTACCCCCATCAGTCTTTTTCTTAAATACAACTCCAGCTACATTGAAAGAACACAAGAACATTCTAGGTTTGCCTGGACTCGCCCCAAATTTCGCAGATATGTATGCTTCGTTTGTAGGTACAGTGTAAACTTGGCAAACCATCCTTGCATTAATTTTCTTCAAAGGTGTTCATTTGGCTTGCAGTCATCAGGTTTGATGTTTCCTCTTGATTCCGTATATTGAATATAGAACTACAATAAACTGGACTCTAGAGATGGTTTTATTTTCTATCCTATTTTTGAAAAAAGTTCTCAACAAAATGGACACCCAACATTGGGGTTTTTAAAGAATTACCTATCAGTGTAAATTCTTGAAGGCAACATAAAAATGTTTTTTTTCCCCTCTTTTCTTCCAGCAGGGGGACTGAAGTATGCCAATATGGCCAGCTTTCAAGCAATCACCCCTTGAAGCTCTCCCTGTGGTGAAGCTGAGGGATCCCCCGCATTGCACTGTGGGAGACGCCAACCTCAACCCCGAACCACCCTTCAGATATATTCAGGTAAACTAGTCTATGCAGCAGAGTGGATGAGGAAAACAAAATATTTCTTGGGGAAGAGGAAGCAGAAGAAAGGTCAAGGAAGAAGTCATCTTTGAAAGGCGGAGGGAGGAAGTCACATGATGAAAAAGATGGGGACAGGTCTTCGCTCAGGCACGGCTCGGTTTCTGATGGGGTCTCTTCCCAGTGCGCCCTGGGAAGTGCGGTCCTCAGCTCTCCAGACTCATGAAGGCCACCACCTGCTCCAGCTTGAAAGCCAGCCTCTGTTTCCTGGCTGCATCGTCCTGCTCCAGTGCGCACACAATCTGCCAGCAGGACAGTGAGGTAAACACAGACACATTACTAAAAGCACTCAACATAACAATACTGCCATCAGTACTTTGAAATATTACTGTAGAAACTCTAAAAACTGTTCAGAGGAATACTCCTCTGAACATCATATACTCTTATAGCTTCCTCCTGTGTGGACAGTTTCAGTTTAGCTTGGATGCACAGCCATTACAGTGGATTCCAATGGCAAACCCAAGAATGAGTATTAAGTATCAACATGTCTTTAAAGTCTTCTCTAACCATTCCAGCAGAATGAGCTAAATCACCTAAACCACAACAGGAAACAGAGTGTCAAAGTTATTGGCGTGGCAACACTTTCTTTGGAAAATGCATACATGTTGATGCCTTTTGTTTCTATATGGATGGGCATTGGAATCCATTGTAACTGCTATGAATACAAGCTGAGTACAGCTGCCATTCTTCACAGAGAAGCAAGCTACAAACTTTTGAGAGACACCTTTGAAGTGTACAGGGAGTGTAATTTTCATCAGAGATGAGAGAAATTCAAAATTGTCCTGTTACTGTTGGTCACCATAATTTAAATGAGAAAAGAGAGCTGATGAAGATTATACAATCATTTAGATAACGTTCAGTCATAAGCTTTACCAGCAGCAGGTAGTGCTGTTTCTGATTCCTTTTTGCCCTGGGCTTTGCCTCTCAGGCTGCATACAGGCTAACCATCTGATTGGTGGAGTGTGTTAGGCAGTACACAGCCTGAGCCTTGAGACACTACTCAGGACAGAAACCCCTGTACATATTTTCAGGTGAAATTTTATTTTATTTATTTCAGGATTTATTTTAAGTAGGGTCAGCTCATTAATATATAAAGCAGAATAGCACATTTCATTAGTTTGTGCTCTTTGCTAGATTGATAAAACTGTAGATTATTATAGAAAATCAATGTCCAGTGGAGTATTCCTTTAACTCCTTACCAAAAAAATCAATAACATTGGTGGGTCTAAATTGTTTTAAAATACACCTGTGTCATCATTATGTAAGTGTAAGTCTGAGTATTACATACCTCCTCAGTATATTTTCCCACATAGGAGTAAATCTCACTGAGAGAGCTCATGCTGTTGAACTCGTTCATGTGCATCCGTGACTGTTCTGCCAAGTAGGCGTTCATGTCCTGGTCACTGATCGCTGGCATCTTATTAATGTCTGAGTAGTACCTATTAATAGGAATAAAACAAAGCATAAACACTTGTTAGGACTATGTTTACTGTTGAGAACATTGTTAGAAATGTATGTGTGTTTAAATGTGGATAGTGTAATGTAGCACAGTAACATGTCTGAAATGGAGTCATAGTAGACACTGACAGGCCTTAGATTTCAACCTTGAACACCATAACAGAACACATCCACTGCATTGAGGTAAGGGTAATCAGTCACTGTCAGCAGCAGCTGTGTTGCCCCTATCAACTATGTTAATTAAAGCTGGTTATTTACATATTAAATTCCAGTAGCTGCAGCCGCTCGAGGACAAGCCCAGCGTTTGGCTGGATAATTCTGGGCATTTGTGAGGAAGAGATGCATTTGCCAGGAAGCAAGTCTTCAGAGCAAACTGAGCAAAGTAAAAAGGCAGGTGGGTGTTGCACCTTTGCACAGAGGTCACACACACACATCAACACCTGTTCAGTGCTGGAGGGCAGTTGTAGGTAGCTCCTAGCAAGGGTTTGTTCGTGTAGAGGCCAGGTGTGCTTGTTTTAGGAAAAGGGTTTTTAGAAACATAACTAATTTAATTAAAAAATGAACTGCTATCTTTGAGCTTTTTTTCCCCAAGCATATCTGCTAAAAGCTTGCAGTCACATATTTCAGCTGTCCGTCTCTTAGCTGAGAGGACGGATATGCTTTGATTTTGCATGTACAGCACGACTGAGCTGTCTACACCTGACGGTGATAGACAGCTAGACTGCATTTCACTTGGGCAACCTAAACTAACTTTTCAAGTCTTTGTTCTTGTGTCTTGTACATGTCTATGTAAAAACTGCGTTTGTACTGTTTTAAGATGTAGTACATACATATTTTCCTACAATTCATGGAGTTCCACTTAAATTTGCTTTTAGGAGGTATAATGTTATAGTAATAATATTTCATACATAATACGTTCATATTTTTTAACTGACTTACATTTACAAAAGCTGCTGCCAAATAATGAAATCTTAGATCTTTATAGCATAGTGATAATAAGAGCTGCACCATGAGCTGTCTTGATGTTAGCTTTGCAAATGTACTGATCCATATGCAAACACCCTTGTAAACAAATAATGTTATGACAGCTGTGATGGATTTGTCATTGTCTGGGGGCCATCGACTCCCACATCAAATTCGAGGCAAGTGTCAATATCTTACTAGTCTGCTTCACTTCACAGCCCCAAATGAATAACATCAACATACTGTAGCAAGTAAAAAGCTCTGTGGGATATCATGACTCTGCCCAACTACACTGCCTCCAAACCCCAGATAGAAAAAAACTTTCTAAAACTGCTGAAAATGCATACTTGTCCAATTGTTGAGTTGTGTAATTTATTAGCATTTCAATTGGTTTTCTTTGTAGGTAGAGTGAAGCATAGTAAAAACACAATGTCTGCATGTGTTCTGTTTGTACAGAAAAGCACTGAACAAGCAGGACAGATTTCCTTCTTGAGATACACATTTCCATTAGCCTGCTCACCAGGTAAGGATGTTCTACTCTTACAATTAAGCTGCAGCATGAAGGAGAGACAACTCCTCTTTACCTCTACAGTGTTCACTTTCTTTCCTCTCCCTTTGCAGTCTTCTTTCATAGCTGCTGCATTCTGTCTTTTAAATCCTTTCCTTGGCATGACCCTTACTTTGTCACCGTTGGACAGCAGAGTGAAGCAGCACTAGATCCACCCTTACTCAGTCATTACTATGTTACTGAGACTTTTCCAACTGAATAACATAGTTCCATTGTGGGGAGTTCATTGATGACAGTATTGCTTCCCCAAACCTGCAACTTAGGAATGATTTAGATACACTACAGATCTTTTTACAGATATTCAGACAAACCGTATTTTCTGAAAATCATGGATCATGGATGCATGGATCTTTAAGAACAGTGTGTACACACAAACCTCTGATATAACCCTGTGCGTGAGCTACTAAACATACATACTTAATACAGGCTAAAATGTCCGCTTGTGCTGCCCCCTACAGCAGCCATCTCTGACTACACAGACCATTTTTCTGCTTACAGTATCCAACCATATCCATGTATGAATCAGCAGAGGACCCTCACACATATTTGTGTTTACGGCAGACCACAGACACAAACATACACAGGACTAATGAATACGGGCCTGAGCCTGAAGCTCCACATTTGGACCATTCAAGCAGCGCACATATATTCTCATCCTGAGGCTTGCCTCGTGACAAAGCTACCGACACATAAATACTCTGACCGCTTCACACTATCCCATCTTTTATTCAAGACCTCTGCGCCTCCCCTGCTGACAAATAAATTTAATAAAACTCTCATTTTAACAAATTACCGGCTTCTGCTGCTTCCTCTCCCTCTCTCTTTTTCCCCCACACAGACTCCTCTGTACTGTAGATCTCGAGCCCTGGGCGCTCCCATCCATTCCCACTGTGTTGTAATTTGGATTGTGTTTCATGGCCCATAGATCACAGTGCTACCATTACATTCTGTGTGTGTTGGAATGAAACATGGCTAATGCAGCTTTTCTGATGTTCTGATGTTTTCACTCACATGGGAGTCCAACACACACACACACACACTGTTTGGCTTGTGCATTTCATGGACAGCTCACCTCTCCACCCAGCTCTTGTAGCTGGGAATGTCCTTGGCATAAAGCAGCTTGTTGGAGGGTGAGTCCTTCCCAAGGCGGTGTTCTGAGGTGGAGCAGGAGTCCATGAAGGTCTGGGCCACCACAGACAGACAGGCATCTGTGATGCTGCTCTTATGTATGTCAAACACAAACTGGGGGTTCTTGATCACATTCACCCAGAAACGCAGAGGTAGGCTGGAGGGAGAAAAAAAGAGAGCAAACTAGTTCAGAACTTTTACTTTTTCCATTACTGTCAAATGTTTGATGGTGCACTGCAATCTCCATTCAGATGGGCTTTCCTGAAATTTTAAAGTTCAATATTTCATATTCCTACAACAAGAAATGCTAATACTAATTGTGGGTGCTTTAACTTGTTTTACCATTACTGAATTTGTACTGCAACCTGTAAACAAAATGTCATCTGTTAAAAATATTCAAGAGAGACAAAATGACTGATACCATTTTATGCACATTAATGTATTCTGCTGTGTTACTGCAAATTACTGCATTGCATTGATTGTTCAGTTCCATCTCAGTGACAGAATGCTCAAATAGGCATGCAAACAGAGGAACAAAGAGTGTAAAGTAAAACAACAGTCTGTGTCCAGTTCAACTGCTCTGAGATTAAGTCCCTAAATGTCATTTATATTTGCTACAGCCAGTCAGGCAATAGACATGAGCATATTATGCGCCAGAAGGGGGACGAGGATTCATTCACTTTGTAAAGCTAGTACACAGGCCCTGCTGTTGCCGATGTGCTCTATTTGATGTGTGTGCTCAATTCAATAAAGCCTTTATCTTTAAAACCAGGTGGTGGCTGGCTCTCATTTTTTCCAGCAGTGTCCAGAGGTCCTCGCTGGGGGCCGCACAGTGACACAGTTCATATTGCCTTGTTTGTGCAAGTGGGTCCTATTTTGTGCCTGTCCAGAATAATAAAAATATACAAGTCTGTTTATTTGCTGGGCTTGTTTCTGCCAAAATGAATAGATACAGGGCCAGCTTTATCTGTGTGTTGCAGTGAAAGGGCTCAGGTGGTATTAAGAAAGAGCTGAGTGTTACTTGGATCTCTATATCTTTACTATTCTCTGGGCTATGCGCTTTTAGCTGATGCAGCAAAAATCAAACAGGAAAGACACTGCAGTCCAGCCTCTGTGTGGCATAGTATCAAAGGATGAGGGGAAAAAAACCCAGAAAACTGAAATGCAATCATTTAAATACCACCGGTGCTCCCCACCATCCCACTAAGCATTTATCCTAGCACAACCACCCACAAAGCCATTCAGATGTACAATCTAACAAAAGAGGATTTGGGCTCAGAGGAAGAAAAAACTGCATTATGACTTGAAAATTAATCTAGGCAAAGAATCTAGTGGGATTAGGTGCAGGGATCAAAGGGATATTAACGCCACTGCTGTGCCCCCTTGATTGTGGACAATCTGCCCCAGCTGCCCTGTGCTTTGAGGTATGTGCTGCTCCAGTGGGGCAGTGGAAACAAAAATGAGGTTCCCCACAGGATTTTATACATTCAAACTGATCATCATTATAACATATATATATCCTCTATTGTGTTGAAAATAGGCAAAGCACAGAATTTCTCCAGCAGTTGACTCACGCTGAGTAGTTTTAGGAATCTGAAGGATGGCCATGATCGGCCTTTTTAGTCAGGGATTAGGTTAAATATCAGCTGCCAAGATCAAGGGCATCTCTTATCCTCGAGGAATTACGCTGGCCGAGTCAGAAAAAGCCCTTTTATTGAAAGACTATTGCTCTGTCCATTGATTTAGGACTACAAAGTGCTGTAAATTCCAATGGATTTAAGAAAAGTTTGATAACATAAGCAACAGTTCGTACAGAAGATTTATTTAGTAAATATTGGTTGGTCTCTTTCATGGATTAGAGTACATTGTCCATTTAAAATAAGCTGGTAATCTTTACCAATTTAGCAAGCTTACCAACCAGTATTGACAAAACATCATATTTGTCAAGCAGCAAACAACACTGTTAGCTCTATTTAATGTTTACTGGGTCTAGTTCTGAATGTTTCAACAGGCACTATGCTGTAAATGAAGACAACAAAAGAAACACACAAGTACATCCACACCAAGTAAGTCCCTGTAGTCCTTCAGTAGCGCGTCTGTCTCCTGCAGTTTGTACAGATTGACACTTTGAGCCTCTGAATCTGCAGTTGTGGGATGTTGTCCCGTTTCTGCAGTTGGGCCTAATGAAGTTGCTTGCTATTGGCAGGAAAAGGGTCACAGATGTTGTGATCTAGGGCATCCCATTCGAGGCATTGCAGCACAGACAGGGAACTGACCAAGCCTGACCTTTTTCATGCAGCGACGCAAGGTTTGAATTAACAGCTTTATAAAGGTGACCTCACTGGGCATTGTTCCAACTGGACCTCGGTAGGCAAAAAGACACAACCTCTCATGTGAATGGCAAGTTGCAATCCACTACTGAACAAGCCGTGTGCCAGGACAAAAGGACTAAATACTATTTGAAAACTTTCTCAAAATTACACACTGTACAACTTTACAGATTGCAGATAATTAGCCTAACCCTAAGAGCCTTGTTGATGCCATTTACAGTCTGAGTGGGCTGGGATTGCAGTATGACAGCAGATAGGTGGTTATCTGCATGCAGAAAAGAGGAATGTGTCTGCCAGTTTTGCATAATAATTAAAATTCTGTCTTTTGCATCCTGACATGACAAACACACCGTGCAGACGGAGACACACACACACACACCAAACACAGAGGAGTGAGGATGAGAGGAGACGCTGACACACTGCCGCTAATCCAAAAGATACCATCTGGAGATGCTCTAGGAGCCAGTGACTCATGCATGCACACACTTACTGTACACGAATACAAATACACATTACAACTCACGGCACACAATGCAGAAACAACCAACATTTTGACTGAATTTTTAACTTCCACAATTCAAATTCACAGACAGAACAGTTTCTTTAAAAAAAAAAACTCAATATGCAACAAAGGTAGCATGTATGACATGGGGGCACAGGCAGCAGTAGAGTTAGTGCTGTTGCTATCACTAGACTGTTGTGAAGGATGACCTTGGATCGTAAAGGGTCACAGATAATTTCCTGGACTAGAATAAATCCTGGATGCCATCTTTAGGTCTCTTTCAGGTCTTTAAATGTGGGGATGTTGTGCCGAATCAATCAAAATCTAAAATGTAGGCAAGGAAGAATCATGCCAAAACAACTATTAATACATATGCACGCTATCAGATATTACAGATAGAACAAACTGTTCTTAATTTGAGTATGAGTTATCCAAATCAAACCTACTCTTCATAAAACTTTGATATTTTAAAAAACAAATTATTTGTTAGTAGGTCTAAAAGCTACACATCGACACTGATATAAGAATCAACTTCTAACAACATAGGCCCTGAAGCACTACAAGCTGATGGGAAATCTAACATAAGGGCTATATCAGAGGATGTACAGTGGAGCTCTAATGGCGGGGAAACCCTGAAGGCGAGGTGGGGGTAGCAGTGGGGTGCAGGGGGCTCTGGCTGCTGTGATGGCTTGAAGTTAATGGCATGTATGATGACGATGGGCTTGGGAGGTTTAATGGGACAGGGGCCCAGCATGGGAGGGGCACTGGCATTATTATTCTCTACCACCAGACAAAATGAAGACTTTTGTGGCAGCCAAGATTGCACTCTTTTGAGACGATTAAAGGTTACGGGTAAGCACACAGTGAGAAGTGAAAAGACACAGGCATATGCACATCTCACACAGAGAAGGTATCTGTGGTGGCATCGGCACAAACTGTTGTGTGCAATCTAAGTGGCTTTTTGTGATGGTGTGTTATGATAAATTGCTATTCATTCACAGCCCTCCAGTGAGAGCCTATTCCATTAAAAGTCTACTGTAAGAGCGACCCGTTGTGCTCTCAGAAAACACTTAACACACTGCAAATGGCCCAATAACACAGACGCAGGAAAGGACCACAATTAGGACCATAGCGTAAAGTAAATAATATTTCTCCCCCTTCTTTAGCTTCTCCTTTCCAATTTCACCCTCCATCTCTCTATTTGTCCCTTGATGCACATCCATTTTATCCTCCCCATCTCCATGGTTCCCCTGGCCCTTGGGTTGAGTGATGCATGCTGGGATCTTGGCAGAGGCCAGGAGGCTAATGAGATATTAGTGTGCGTTTAACTCCCACAGAGTTCACTTCCCTTTCTTCACCTTTTCATTTCTCTCCTCACCGCGTTCTGGTGCACTGTTGGGTTATTTAACCCCTACCAACCTCTTAAGGTGGGCTCACAGAGGTCAGTATGGTCTAAATTAATCAGCAGATATTAATTGAGAGGTGCACTTCCTCCACCTGGGAGTGTACATTTGTCACTATGGAGATTTCCACAGTGACAGGCGTTTTTGGCCCAGTTATCCATGATAATAGATGGAGAGTCTTGGCAGCCAATTGGATTAGCCCCTTGTGGTTGGCTTTAATGAAGATTACACGCCCCTGTGGTTAATGGATATTAGGAAGGGAAGAGGCGTGTGGTGAAGCTTGGCACTGACACAGGGCAAAACCAGGGCAATGCCATGTGAAATGTGCCAAAATGTACTGATTATGGCTGCAGTGCATTAAACAACAGTGCAGAAAGAAGAGGCCAAGAACAGAGCCAAAGGCACCACTGTGCTGTACATATAATGAAATAAATTTTGTGTCCCTCCAAGATTCAAGTAACTGCCTCACCAGTTTCCTAAGGGTTCATGGCCAGAGCCAACTATGCCTTTGTGTGTGTGCACATTTCTGTCTTTGCAGGCCTGTGCAGATTTAGATGCTCAAACTTACCAGTTGCTCTTCCATGTGTGTCGGACATGCGGGTCATGGATGTTGTGTTTGTCGGCCTGCTCGTCCAGGAAGTCAAACATGTATTTGATGGCCAGTGGCAGGGCACTGCCTCGATGGGCCGTGCTGAAAATGGTCTCAAACAGGTCATCCACAAACTTCTGTAACGTACCCTACAGAGGGAGAGGAGAGATGGAAAAAAAGATTACATGAAACCCTAAACCAGGTATTGTTTCAATATACCAACCACTCAAAGTGCATTGAAGTTTTCAAATGTGTTTTAAACTTGTAGAAATGCATCCCTCTTTCTAGTTTAGTTCCCACTGCTACACAGGAAGTAAGAAAGGAAACAATCACAAAACCTGTACCTTGGAAAATCTTCCTCCACAGAACCAGTGAATGAGATTGTCACTGTCATATACATTTTGCAACATGTGGACAGAAAGATTGGAAAATACTTGTGTATATTTTACTTGTGTGAGTTTATAAGTTGTGCAGAGCATGTCACTTCGTCCCCTAGCTGAGATGTTTATGTGTCTGACTCCTATCTCACAGACTCTGCCCCTAAATCTGCTTGCAGCTTTGATGGGGGAAATTGTTATTTCACAGCTGACTTTTAATAATATCTGGGAACAGGAGGCGCATCTCCTAAGCCTCTTTGTGCTGCCGGATTAGCTCCTACACTGCACCATTGACCCTAATTTGATTTAATGTTGGCGACTTTAAGGAGGAGGAGGAGAAGAGAGAGGAGAGACACAGAGTGAGAGAATCTAATCCTCTTGTAAAGAATGAGCTGATGGGATGCACGGGAAAAGGCAAGAGCGAGGGATGGAAATGAAACGACAGAGGTTTCCTATCAGGAGAAGAGGCCATTGAGTGTGGCAGATGAGGTGTGTACAGGCACTGGCAAATAAAAATCCAATTTGGGTTGGAGCGGGTGACCGAATCACAGAGTCAAGAGAGGTAGAAGAGAGTGGGAGGAGAGAATCCTGTTAGTCCGACAATCACGGCTATAATTCTAATGTGGCCCACATTCCCGACAGCTTATCGTTTTTGTATGAAGATGGAATCTCATATCTCTATATCAAACCCACATGCCTTCCAAGTGACAGTCTGCATTAGCTGGCAAGGGGAGACCTAACAGCTTATGTGTTGCACACATGTATGTGTGTGTAGATGAAAAAGACCTGCATGTATGCTGAGGATGTGACATTTTACATCATCCTCTATCTCAAGGGGGACTTATGCACCAACACTGTAATCGTCACAGGGTTCTCTTGTTTCCTGGTGGAGCTGAAACTGCCAACACACCCCCCCCCCACAACCATCTACCCTGTCATTAGACCACACTCTAAACACAATGTGTCATCTGGATGTTTTGATGCCATCTGCTTCCACATTGAAATGAGAGGCACGCTAACAATCAGAACGGTGGGGATAGTGCCGAAACAGAAATAGAGACACGAAGAAGTAGACGTGGTGAAGTAGAGATGGACACACACATACTCTTGAGTGTACAAGTGAGGATAGAAAATGCAATCCTTCCCTGTGCCCCCTCCACTCTCCACACGCATGAACACGCCCTGTACCCACTCTCAGTCAGAGTGACACTGATGGAGCTAATATGAGAGATGTCAGCCGCGTTGCCAGGGAGAGGTATTTATTGGCAAGGTGAAAGCCAAACGCAGTCAATTACACTGCCTGTCTGCCCAATCATTTCTCACCAAGAGAGATGGCCAGCAAAGATAAACTGGTTATTTCACAAAAACAATCCATCTGGAAAGATGATGTGCTGTCTGCAGTCAGAAGCCACCTTCCTGCCCTCTGGAATGGGATAATGGCAGGGAAATAGAGCAGCCCGCAGAGGCCGATAGGTGACATGTGCGCATGTCTGTAAGTGTGTGGAGGGCTATACAGTATGTGTCATGGTGACGGATGCTCAGTCCTCTCTCCGTACCTCCTGTTCTGCAGTCTCCAGTGTGTTTGTTTATTAGTTTCTCTCATATGTGGCTCATCATGTCCTGTTTCACAGATACTGTCATACCTATCTTGCCCTGTTGTTACTGCCTCAGTTATCTGCTTTAATTGATCACCTGATTTTGCTCATCTGCCCACACATCTGCACAGTCATTAATTCTCCCTCGTATAAACAGAGGAAAGTGATGTCTGTGTTTGACTACATTTTCACCAGTGTTAAGTAACATTGCTGATAATGTATTTTTCTAAAAGGAAGACCAAGTTAACTTTTAAAAAAAGAAATAATTCTTAGAACTAAAAAGTTGAAGTCATAGGAAATAAAAAGCACTTTTCTTACTTTCAATACATTCAGGAGGTTGTCCAGTTCAGCCTTACTGGTCTGGTATGACCACTATCTTTTGGTGGCTAAGGCTAGCTAATGTTGGCTATAGATAAATATTGCTACGTAACTGACATTAGTGTTGCTTGTGAACCTATGTGGCCTATGTGTTTCATGTGGTCTGCTAATCATTGCAAAACATTCAAAAATGGATGAGTTTATTCTCCTACTTCTTCTTTCGTCTGTGAGGCGCTCGTCTTAGACTCCTGCTACTGTATTTACATCACATACACAGAACTGAGCCGATGTTCTCTTTGTGTACTGCTAAACAAAGTGATAAAAAAAAAAAAAAAAAAAAAAAATGTTCCTGAATCACAAAAATTACAGCCTGAACATTTGTCAGATCGTAGCCTTTCTTTTACCTTCACTGTACGCCTCTGTCTGCGTCTGATAGAGTGGATGTCTTGATGAAAAAAAGAGGGAGGAGGTGCATTCGCAGTGGATTGGAAATTTGCATTCAGCTGTTGGATCAAAGTCACATTTCCCTTCAAACCAAATTAACGTTTTTTTTTT
>NW_023339652.1:8523298-8527905 GCF_004916995.1 Morone saxatilis | reverse complement strand
TCATTTGTTTTTTATTACTGGAAAGGATATATGAGACGAAAAGCACCCATTCATGCACACTAAACTGACGTGTGGAGCTCGCAGAATACTTCCACTGTATAAACTCCAATGAAGAAAAGCATCCACACGCTCATATCAATCCACGCACAAAGGTTACAGAGAACATCAACTTGATTAGCCTTAATGCAGCTAGTGTGTTTGTTTATTAAGAATATATAATACATACATAGTGGCCTCCATATGTCCTGTTTCAGCAGATACTGTCATACCGATACATAATATATAAAAGCACTAGTTGTATATGGCTCAGTTAATCTGCTTTAATTGATACTGATTTTGGCTCATCTGCACACTTTTTTGTTGGTCCATACAGTCATGAAGACCTCGCACCTCATGGATCCATATATAACATTTTAGGCGCGGCCTAGTCCAGGAGACTATAAACAGAGGAAAGTGATGTCTGGTGAGTATACATGAATACTACTTAGTTTCTTAACACTTAGACTCGTAAATTTTCAAAGATAAAGTATTTGTGCTGATCACTAGACAGTATTTTTCTAAAAGGAAGACGCAAGGTGGGTTAAATTAAGTGGTAATGGCTACATGGGAACACATTTTCATGGTTTTCATACACAGGAATTTACGAAAAACCTAATAAGCATGCTATATGTGGGATACCTTAAAAAGGTGGTTGATAGATCATATGTATTCAAAAGGGCTAAGACTAATGAACGACAACTATATATTCCTTACTTTATACAGTATCTCGAGAGTGGGGAGATTCTGTAGGTTGCTGGATAATTAGGTCTGGAGTTCTCACAGCAATAATGTTACTCTGGTCTGGTGATGGGCAATAAACTTTCCTGGGTCAAGAACTCACATAGTATATTTAAGTTTGGTGGCTAAGGCTAGCATTATTGGCATATAGATATGCTAGGCTACTTAGACCTTAAGAAGGGGAATGGATAGGATATGCTTGTACGTAACTGACTTTAGTCGCTTGCTTGTGAACCTATGTGGCCCTATGTGTTCATGTGGTCTGCTAATTCATGCGGGAACAATTCAGGGAGATGGATGAGTTTATTCTCCTACTTTCTTCTTTTCGTCTGTGAGGCGCCTCGTCCTGTAGACTCTGCTAACTGTATTTACATTCACGATACAGCAGAACTAGAGGGAGTGTTCCTCTTTGTGTACGCTGCTAAAGCAAAGTGATAAAAAAGAAAAAAAAAAAAAAAAAAAAAAAATGTTGCCTGAAATCACAAATTAACGCCCTGACATTTGTCAGTCGTGAGGCCTTTCTTTTACCCTTCACTGTACGCCTTCTGTCCTGCGTCTGATGTAAAGAAGTGGAGTCTTGTGATGACAAAAAAGAGGGAGGAGGTGGCGAATTCGCAGTGGACTCTCTCGGAATTCTGGGCATTCAGGCTGTTGGATGCAAAGTCACATTTCCCGTCAACAAATTAGCGGGTTTTTTTTTTTCTTCCTGGAGGCCATTGTCGGGAGGCATATTCAAAGATATTCATTTTATAGCCATATCTATTTTTGCCTGATCATTTTTTTTCATTACAGAAACACCTTCACTAGCTTCATGGGTCTTTTCTTCTTTACCCTTTTTGATATGCTGCTGCATCAACGCACCAGCAATGAAAAGAGAAAACAAATAATATCTATTTTCTCTTTCTCACCTGAGGGGATAGAGGAATACATTTGAATAATCTTTTCCACCTGAGATGACTCATCCAAAGTACCAATGATATTTTATTAATAAAGTGAGTCATGTAACACAGGGTGAAGGTGATTGTGACCTTTTAACCTTTCACCTTCTGAACTGCTTCAAGAAAAAGAAACATTTTCAAATAAAGTGGTTAAAAATGTACCTGTTGGGACAGAGATTTAAACTCCTTTTTGCCTTAATATGCCCTGCAAAACGTTACACGTCCAAATAAACTTAGCATGATGAATAAATTACATGACTAGATATCATGAGCCAACTAGCAATAAATAAACATACAAATATAAGATTTTGTAAAACACAGATGGCTTACCTTGGTAGCCAGAAGTCGTGTCAGGTAGATCTCAGAGACCATCTTGCTGCCGCGGTCACCCTCCTTCTGGTCTCCGTGCTCATGGTTCTTCACCAGGTGCCAAACCTTGACCCCGCTCTCCAGGTCAGGTGTGATCATAGGAGTGCGGGAACGCAGGCTGTCGGGGCTTCCAGTGTACTTGATCATGTTCTCTGTGAATAACAACATGTGTTAGTTCATGTAGTACTGATATTATTAATGTAAAAAAAATGTAGGTCAGAAAACTCAGAATCATTGTTTTTGTCTTCTAGCATAAGTTAAACTTCAATTGGTTTGTCACTTTTTACTATAATATATATGTGTATATATCATTTATGTACACCTGAAAATAAAAAGCAGATTTTCTTTGAGTTTTTGCTGCCTGTGTAATACACACCGAGAAGAAACAAGACAAGCCTTAATCAGAGCAGAGTTTGAGGTAAACATGAAGAAAAAAAAGCTAACAAAAAGGCAGCACAAACAAAGAAACAAATGAAAAAAACAACACAAAATTACAAGCCTGTTGCTTCACCAAACAGCCAAGGAAAGCCATAACCTGCATGTCAGCTACAGATTACAGTTTTCTGGCTTGTGCCTTCCAATTTACAGGTCTGGGAGATTGGATATGAAACTTTTAGAAAGTGTGCATGGTTAATTTTTCATGGCTTCTTCTCCAAGGGACAAGAAATGGTATCGCTGGCTGACACAAAATCGAACAGGTGTCAGACGAGATGAAATATGTATGGCCCACCCAATGGCCGGAGTCGCGATGACATTTCCAAACACATGGCTCAATGAATGTTTACACAGTGTGAAAAAAAATTGATCAGTGGGTGCGGTTTAGAGAGAGGATTGAAAAAAAAAAAAGTGTTTTTCACCATGGCAGAAATCAATCTGTCCAGAGAGAAAAGCGGGAGGAGAGAGTTCAGGGAAAAAGAGACAGCTGGAGACATCAGATACAGAGAATGTGTGTGTGTGTGTGTGTCGATTGCTCAAATTTAATTACAGTGGGATCAACTGAAAATGTTTGTATCTCCTATAGGGTACTTCAGTGAGCAAAATTTACAGGGCTGGTATTACTTCTATTTTGTCAGGGACGCTGGACAAGTATAAGAGCGACACTGATTGTGCTGCTTTGAATGTTGTGTGGGGGCAAGAGGATTTGAGCCAGGAGAATGAATAGTAGTAGTCATTTTGTGTTAATTATTTATTCAAGAAGTTAGAAAGCTGAGGTTGATGCAGAGTCAGTGATACACAGGAGACAGATTTCTGGTTGGATTCTATTCTGATCCAGCTCCACACAAAGGAGATGGTTTTTTTTTGTTGCTTTCTTTTTTTCCTCTCCTCCTTTTGGTTTTGACGGAAACATTACATCAAAGACACAAAGCTTTCTCCTTTCATTGTCTGACTCAACATGTTACACAGTATTTGTCTAATCTTTGTACTTTTTCCACAACTTTCTTTCCTGCTAAACTCTCCCCTTCAGCAGCTATATTACAGCCTAGTCTCTTTCTTTACTATTTGGCCATTTTACTCGAAAAGAGTTCAAAGTCACTCTCAAGTACCACGCCAGTTGTGAAGTGGATCACGCTTGTGTTTGAAGTAAATCCCTTGAAAAAATTGTTGAGGGAGATATTCCTGGCACCCTCCCTCCCTTTTCTGTTGCGGCACTCACCTTGTCCTATCTAGTCTAATTTGGAAGCAGAGAAACGAGGTGACACTGTATGGAGATGAGGCAATGCTAATAATGTGGCACCACATTTGATGTGTCTGAAGTGTTTGTGGTCATTGAGGCTGGCCCTTTGATCAGCGACTAACTTGATGGTTTCTCAGGTTCAAGGAGACGTGGAGCAGACGGACAGGCGGAAAAAACAGTGCCGCATGGAAGTACTTTGGAGTCTCAAGAGGCCAGAACAACAGAAGAAAAAAGTCAATTTGGTCTCTTGTTATGTTTTAGAAATCCTTTCAACTACTCTAAATTGTGTCTTGTCTTTCTAAGTCTGTCAGTGTCATGCAGGGTCCTGTGGATGCACATCACCAGATCTCCACTCTCAGGTAGGAGCATCCGCTGCTCCTACCTGTATATCAGTTTGTAAGCTAACATTATCCTACTGTTACACACTGTTGACACAGATTCTTACATATGAAATTTTTACATGACACTTTAATTCACCTAAACCTTCTGTACCTGACGAGAAGTCCAATAGCATTGTTGAAATGATGTCCTTCTTTATTGAATATTTAATATTAATATGAAATAATAACAGTATTTGACTATGTTGTGAGTATTTTGAAAGACATACATGTAGTTTGTACCAGTATGCCTGGTCTTAGGTCTGTTGGCAAGTTGGCTTTCTGACACAGTTACTACTGAAACTTGAGGATGTACAGAAACATGTAGGCTTACCATATTTACTTGCAGAAGTTCGAGACACAGTGGAGTTGTTTACAGAATTGTAGGCTGTAACTTGCTTGGGAACCAAGGCCATTACTGCATTATCAGGTACCTGAAAAACAGACGCACACGTTTTATGCAAATGACTT
>NW_023339652.1:8506035-8523200 GCF_004916995.1 Morone saxatilis | reverse complement strand
AGAAAACCCATAGATCATTGTGTTGGTGTCATTTTCTATATTTCACTTTATCTATTCTGGTTTCATGTGGATAAACAGAATATCTTATTACCCTTATGTGCTCTATTCAGCCCACACATACATATGATGACTGACAGGGGGGAGGGAGAGTTTAGCAGAGCATCGCACAGGCCTGTGTGAGAGGGGATGTCCCACAGTCTCTATTCAATAATACCTTTCCTCCAGGGTTGGGTTGTGTGTGTGTGTGTGTTTGAGATTGTGTATATGAAGGTGTAAAGAATCGAGCAGTGTGTCTGTGTGTGTGTTGGTCTATGTATAAATAAGTATGTGTAAATGAATGAATGAGTCAATCGTGCGCTCCTCCTTCCCCAGTCAGCCAAGCAGGATTCAATTAACACAACTGGGATCCACTCTGTCCCAGCCGTACACACACACACGCACACACACACACAAAATACCCCTATTCTGCATAATCTGGCTACCCGTGCTGCAGGGTAAGGCAGGGTTAATTGAAGTGATCTCTATCATAGTGTGAGTGGATGGGACAGGGAATAAAGACCAGGGGCCTTTTGTGCATATACTGCATATTTGTGTGTGTGTCTGTGTGTGTGTGTGTGCCAGCCAGGGTCTTATTAAGATTGTATCATTATTTCACCCAGTCACTCAATCTGCTCCTTATGCATAATACGTTTATATTATTGTAAGCAGGAAGCCCACAGGGCAGATCTTGTTATTCCTTTGTGGGGAGCCCCCTCCCCTAAAACTCTCTAACACCCTTAAGCTTGCTCCCTGATCACTGCTCTTATGTGTTGAATGGATATAACATGAGCAAAGCACAATGGAACATAATAAAATGGAGGACTGGCATTTGGAGAAATAACATTTGTAGGAGAGGATAAAGGCAGAAAGCGGAGCATAGTTTCCTGAAAGAGAGGAAGAGGAGAGATGTGTCTCTCATTATGGGGACAGAAAGATCTGATATCACAAATGCCAAATTTATGTGATGTTTTCCTGAACAAAAAATCTAACTTTTCACTGAGTTTGTGATGGCAGAGTGAGTGGGTAAGTTTGGCTGGTGGCAAATCAAACCAGATTAGTTTAATAAAGGAGAGCACATGATTCTATTGAGTGTGTCTGGTCGGTCATGTTAGCTTCTAATAAGACAAACAATATTTAGATAACATGTCTGGATTACGTCCCAAATCCAAATATAGTAGCACATCTGGGTTGGCATCGATCAAAGAGTGCATCAATGGATTTGATTAATAATGCGACAAGATCTTCAACAAAATGATTTATACATTTAACCTCTTTAAACTCAAGCCATAACATTTCAGTGAAATTAAGTTAAGGTAAAGCTAAGTATGGATTTGCAGATGCCCTTGACTGAAGTCTGAATGTGTTTCTGGTGTCCCCTCCCTTCCTCGCCCTTTGATTAGGCTGCTGACAAATTTTGAGTGGATGGGAGTGTTTTCTTTTTCTTTTTTTTTGGTCTGTCAAGGATAAGGCGCCCTTATTCCCTGGCCTGAAAAAAGTGAATTAACTTCTGTCTTCATTATCTTATCTCTGATTTGAATCAGCTCCCTAATCCATTCCACCCGTGCCTTGTACTCCAAGCCTGTTGACACTTGCTGATGCTGACATTTAATTTAGGCACCGTGCAAACTGCACTTGGAGGGGACAGTGGCTGCTTGCTTAGCTGCTCCAATTATTAACATGTTGACAAAGAGGGCCTGTTTTTCAAGTCTCATTCTGGTTGGCTGTATGCACGGTTGCTACTCATGAGGCACAAAACATCTGCTTATATGTTTGACACTGAATAAAAGCATTTGTGTGTTTAATGAGTGAGATGTCTGTATTTTGTGCATAGTCTTCTTAACAAATTCGAACCTTACCTTGTGCTATTAACTGTATATTTGTGTGTGCACATATAGTGCCTTGTGTGTCTGTGACCACTGATATGTCTATTCTGTACATGAAATCTATGCCAACACTAATCCACTTCATATAGATGATGACACTTGACCAGCACATCAGATATTATCTCGAGTCCTCTCTCTCTCTCTCTCCACATATACTGTAAGGGATTACTTCCAAGTGTCACTGTTGTTGGTCACTTCCCTGCCTTGCCCTGCCTCATTCCCCTTCACCTGACAGATATATCAGATAAGAGTATTGGTAGTGTGCTTGTGTGCGTGTGAAGAGGGTCCCTGTCAGCTCAAGTCTTACAAAAGCCAGAAAGGTTCTTTGACTGAAAAGTCCATTAGATAGTTTTGCAACTTAGTGGAGATTATCAGGTCACACAACTTAAGAGGAAAATGTAGAGGTGACTTGAGAGTGCATCAGAGATAGCTATATATACAATGAAGGTAGAGGGATGATGGCAGGTGGTAAAGAAGACTGCTGAAATGAATAAGGTACTCAAGAAAAGTTCAATAGTAAATATCAGGCTTCTGTGCTTAGAATCAAAAGGTTTTCTTAATGTGTTGGACACATGTTTTAGCTTTTTGTTTGTGTACCTTTTCTTTGGAAATGGGATGAAAACAGCTGTACCTTTCTTGAAAGAAGTGTGTTCAAATAAAAGATACAATCTATCCATTAAAAGCCTCAGAGGCCCAAGTCTCTGCAGATAGCAATCTAATATTTTTTTATTCCTCTCTGTGAGATCCAAAACTTTACAAACCCTTTGTATTTTACATCTTAAACAACTTTGAATTTTTACTTAAATAAGCTTTAACAACATTTCTGTCAATGTTAATTAATATTATCTTTAAAACATTGCGTACACATGTCTATGTGTGTCCCACACCATAGACCAAGGAAACAGACTTTTTATGTTTTTTAAACTTAGAATATTGTTATTTTTTTATGTTGGGAAATATAATAAATTTAAGTTGCCATTGTCTACATTTTTAAATATACAGTCATAGGATCATACCTGATAATGGAACAGCATGTTCAGTCTCTTCCAGTCACCTTCGATCTTAGTGGTGACGTCCTCATCCTGCAGGATCATTCGCTGTCCTCGACCCTGACGCCACTCTGCAATCGCAAAGGAAAAAAATTGAAAAGATCAGGATATTACCAACCATATTCACGCAACACAACTTCTTTGATAATATTTACATTTTGGCTAACACATCTCCATGATGTTTGCCTTTGGAGACAGCTTTTTAACCACACCAACAAAAGAAATGATGTTTTGTTGTGTACAAGTTCTAATGGCTGTTCTGCCAGAAAACTAGTTGTCACTATCTCCATCTTCATCTTCTGAAGTTTTCTTTGCTTTCTTCTGAACAATGATTTCACATTGTCATGAAAAGCCTGAATAGAATCAAAAAGAGGAGAAAAACAAGTAGAAGAGAAAGGCAAAGATATGAGAGCACACGTGAGAGACAGTAACACGAGGCGAGCTGAATTAATCACCCACTCTACTCTTTTTAGAATGAAGCGCTCCGCTCTTAGCTTTCCATCTCTTACGCTGGTGCGATCGATGGGTGTGATTACAGCTGCATGCCCAGGGCTTGTGCACTTCCTTTTCCATCTGCAGCACCGGCTCTTATCCTCTACTCTCTGAAGGCGCTATTGGTCCCTGCTCTCCTCTAGTCAGTCCCCCATCTACTGCTCTAAGCCCCCGCGCTGCTCTTATATTTCTGGGAGCTTTGGTAGAAGCAGACCAGACTCATATCCATGCCAACAGGATATGGAGAAACCAGAAAGCTGTAAACATAAAACAATAGCTTATACAAAGACTGCAGATCACTTAATTTCCATACTTTTCAAAAAGTAACTTCCAGTGTAAATGACAGTGTCTTTCATTTAAACAACAGCATGGCATTTACATGACCTTACAACCAAATTACATCTGCACTACGTACACACCAGGCTTCCCACATCTGTGCAACCTCAGCACAAAACAAAACACGCTTTGATAGAAACATCTCACAATACCCTAGCAACATTATCATAAGTGAAAAAGGAAAGCCATCTCAAAAACAAACAAGCAGATGATTCCTCTATTCTTTTTGCAGACATCATGGGCTTTATGAATACGTTATTGTGTCTGTGCTCCTTGCTGTGCTTCCCACTTGCATCGGCCACTGTCATCTCCTATTCTGATCACAAACTGGAAAACAAAGCGGCAATCACTGTGGCGCATGATGAGGCCTGTCTTTGGAGGATCGACCAGAATTGTGTTGGCATCTGAAAAATCTGCTGGAAATAAAAATTCTCCTGTTGTTTTTGTCTATACAGTACATCTTCCCATAAAGATGCAAATGAGCGCCGTCTCTAGTCGAGGCTCAGTAAACAAATGAAGGAATGAGAAAAAAGAAAGGCAGAAAGGAATAAATAAAAGAATAAACTTGGTCTGAAACCAAAGTAAACTGAAATTACTCCCTATCCCAAATCCAGTGGTTGCTACTCAGTAGAAAAAGAACAGTATGTGTGTGTGTGTATATAGGCTTGCATTATAGACACACACACACAACTAAAGAGATAAGGGCTTTGGGGAGTGTATGGAAGCTGATGGTGAAGAGAAAAGCTGAAGGTGACTGCTGTACTCCACAGAGATGCATAACACACATTTACTAGTGGCAACATGGGACACAAAGACACACACACACACACACAGACACACACACACGGCCCAGCTTCTTCGTTCTCAGGCCCCATCTTCTCTGAAACCCTGCAGGGGACTGTGGACTGCAGCACAGGGGAATTAAAAACAATATCTGGGATAACAACACTCCTGGCCAATCTGTCTCAGGACAGGCCTGCCTCAATCCCATTATCCTTATCAACCATTGCAATCAGTCTGTGTTTGGGTGTGTGTTTGTGTGTCAGAGATCTTGAGAACCACTGATATTACCTATAAACGAAGAGCACTTCACTACAAGTTTGTTAAAAAACAAAAAACAATCAAATGGAAGACTTGTTTCCACTCGAGCATTATCATCACCATAATAGCACAAGACCAAGAAATGCTAATAACGACAGCATCACTGGCAAATAAAAAAAACCTACAGGTGTGAAAAGATGTGTCAAACTTGTGCTCTGTCTGTTTATGGACAAGAGAGATATTTCTTCGAATCTGCACAGCATGTCAGATACATACTGTAAATATAGAACTGGAAAAATATTGAATTCCATATGCATGTTCTCTTGCTAGCTTGCATTTACTCTCTTTCTTATATTCACAATCACAGACATACTGAACGAGTGGCTAGCTAACTCTGACAATTTTCCAATTCCCTTTCGTAATAAAACAATAATAGAACACAACATCCTGCCCAAAGGGGGCCATAAAACAATTTTATCCAGGAATGTTGTCAAAAGGCTAAATCAATTTCTTCACTTAGCTATCACACAGCCAGATTCCCCATGGTATGCACTCAGCCCATCTTAGATCCTGGGTTGCTTATAAATATGCTATTACAAACACACAACAGGGGCATGGAAAATCCATCTGGCAATATTAAACCATAAAAAGTATGGCACATGGTGCAGAGACGGCCTGTAGGTATCGGCAGACAACAATATTGGATAATATTGTTACGCTCACGAGTATGCATGTCTATTTTGTACATGTATTGTACACACACACACACACACACCAACCACACACACACCAACACACAACACACACACACACACAACACACACACACACACACAACAACACACCACGAACACAGTGTACAAAATCCGTGATGCTAGATGTCTTGCAGAGAAGGTGTATCATTGCACACTCTCCTATCAGAGGGCCATGAAAGTAATTTGCAAATAGATTAGACCCAAGTTAGATACAATTGAGATACCCAATAAATACAGTTATACAACTCAGGGAAAAGGATGGAAGAAAAAGAAGAACACTAGGAAAATGATTTTGTAGGGAAGAGATCACTGAGCGTCTCGATTGATTAGCTGATCAATCATGTGACTCAGATGCTAGTCGACAAGAGAGTCAATCGATGAGAAGTTTGGGGAGGGGAGAGACCAATATTAGACATCTGACTGAGAGAGCCAGGAAGTCAAGTCTCCTGAGGTTGAAAAGAAAGCTACTTCTCTGTATCTAAGAAGACTTGTACTTTTTAAGAGGGGCTGAGAGGGGTGGGGAAGCCTTTGTAAAATCAATGGGTGTCTAAGTTCAGCCTGCTTTTCTCCAGGCACATAGATGAGATCAACACTGTGTGGATAGAAATGTTTTGACAAGCTTTAAGTTAACTACAGGGATCTGCATGAGCAAGACCTCATCAACTGAAAAGTAGAATTACATAAATTTAATGCGCCAAAGATGACTGTTTGCCTGCTTTTTCACATTATTTATATATGAAAAGACATAGATTTGTACCCAGGTCCATGTCGGAGGCTTTTAGGCGGTGAGAGTGTGGGACGTTCTTGTAGATGGCATCCAGGATCTTCTCCTTCACTTGGCTGATGGTATCACAGTTCAGCACCTTCACCTGGATCTCTGGGCTTTTCTCATTCTCTGGATGGATGCAGTTCACCACCTGTAGCAGAAATACATACAAGACTGCCACTGTAAAGGAGAGGGCTGGCAGCAAGCTGCCGGTGAAACAGTATCCAAGTGTTGCCTTTTGTTGTCTTAAAAGACAGCTTTCGTTATATTGCACGTGTGGGAAATGTTTTTGGGTATCTATAGGTAAGGATTCTTGCAATATTTTCCACTGCAGCACTCAAGCTGGAAATATAAAAACATCTTTACAAGTTGATCTAGTGCAAAAGATAGATTGTAATGCTTGTTTAATCTTGGCAGAGAAGATTTTTGCGTGTGTTATGTTAATAATGTTGATTGCACTGTGGATTGGTACTCAATGGAAGTGCAATAATTTTGTGCTCGCCAAAGGGTCTGTGAGAGAATTGCAGGGGAAAAAAAGATCATTCACCAGGGAAACAGCTCTTTCCTCGAAGCTTGAAGAGAGACAGCAATGTGCTACCTGAATTGATGAGCACTAAACCAGCTAATTATAATATTATTAGGATATTCATCAGATCTTTCTTTACTGCCTCTGGGTGTTGGTGGAAATAACTGAATTACAAGATTAACTCAAATACCCATTTGTGTGTATTTGTATTTATACACAAATAGAGAGGGTAAATGTGTTATCTTCTATGTATGTAATGTCCCAAATGTGCATGTCTGCAGTATACATAAAATTAAAGCTTCCATTTAAATATATATTTATCTTTAAGTGTAGTTTCTATACACATCTATATTGTGGAAAATGGGGTGGTGAGCTGAGTATGGGTGACTCTGTTGTAAAAGTCCAATCTAAAGCTAATTTCACAGTTCCATGGACATTGAGAGAGTATGAAAATCTGTAGTCCCAGAATGCAGAGTACAAGTGATACGTCACAGTGGAGAGAGGACAACAGACAGACTTGGGGAATAAACGAGACGCTCCTAAAGGAGAGAGCATCAGCGTCTCTCTGCTTGTGCGAACACATTCACATGCATAATCTCTTTCATTTCTCCTCATCCCGAAACCCTGCTCTTTTTCCTTGACAGCTCCGGTCTCAACAGGAAGTGAGGTCGCCACTCCCGTGCCCCCTGCATGTCAAGCGTGACAACGACAACTTTATGTCCCGTTGCTCATCTCATGACCGACAACCCATAACCACCCTTTTCTCTCCTCTTGTCCCTGAAAGCATATTAAGTTTTCCCTTTTAGCCCTTGGACCCCTGGGCAGGTGAACCCCTTACCAGCGTCTTGTAGTCAATCTGCTGTCTGATGAGCTTGTCCTCACTGAGCGAGTAGCGTGCCTCTCCTGTGATAGAGTCAATGGGGCCTTTCTCCATCTGCTGCTTGATGGCACAGAAGAGGGAAAAGAGAGGTTCGCCGGCACACTCCTACAAAGAGATTTGAGACAGGAACAGACCAAAAGTTTTGGGGGAGGAAGAAAACTTTGAAGCCATTTCTGCACTCCACTCACTGTCAGCAAAGTTTAATAATGTCCGAGAAAATATCTATCTAAAATGTAGTTGCTTTTTGTAATGTTTTTTCAGACTGCCTTGCCTCCAAAGTTGCTGAGCAAGACTTATAAACATCACATTCCAAACTCTATAGTTCCCCTAAATTAAAGAAATTTTACAACCTGTCAATATATACACTTTGCTGAAATGAAGTTTAGGAAAGATTTGATGGATAAACAGTGAAAAATGCCATAAAAGACAGACTCTTGGAGCCACCCCCGTCTTCTCTCCTGAAAACACTGTCGTTTATCAAAAAGAAGAGATTGTCCATTTATCATTGTTTTTATTCTCCTCCCAGCTGCAGTAAAAGGATGAGTGGAGAGATGGAGGGAAAAACAGGACATTTGTTTGACTTAAGGGGAGGAGTGGTGAATTTTTCTTTTAGTTTATACTGGTGCCCTGTGGAGTAAAAGGTACTCCTCTTCAATAGCACATCAACATCAGCATACTGTAGGAACTACTTCTCTAATGAATCTTAGAGGTAGCTACAGCTTTTAATCAAGGATAGCACAGAGGAGGGAAAAGTAGTATAATACAGAATATGAAGTAGTCTTCTGTGTATTTTTGAGAAAGTTTTGCAGCCTTAAAAATAAAGGTAGAACTAATGGATATCAATCACATTTACTTAGAAACACTAATGAAGACAGCAGTGAGGTGACAGTGATTTGGTTGAAAACCAAAATTTAAGCGTTACCTTCAGAAACTTGTAAAGAAGGAACGTAAACCAGTTGGTCAGCATTTTCTCTGCAACAGACTCAGTCCTGCAAACAGAAAGACACAAAGCACATAATGAACATATGATCCCCTCACTCTTATTACCATCATAAATATTCAACACCATCATCAAATATTCTGCTAAAAATGATGACTGCTGCTAATGAATAGGCTTTCATTACACAAATATTTTTGTAAAGACATGAATTGAAAGAGCCCTTGCACATGCTATATGATGGCCTTTCAGACAATCCTTCTGCATGGCTTTTATGCTCAGGCATGCCAAGGGCAGCTCGACTACGGCAGTGGGGATTTTAATATGAGGCAAAGCAATTAAAAGCCTTTATTTGATCCCAGTGGATTGATGTCGTTAGGGGCTGGAGCAGCTCTGTAATAACACTGGCCTCATTATCAAGCGCTCCCTTGCCTATTCACTGGACTAACACTCGATCCGTGCACAATAGAAAGTGAATGAATACATCTCCCTCCCTTTCTCTGCCTGGCATCCATGCTCCACTGGTGTGGCAAAATGGTGTGCATCTGCGTTTGTGTGTGTGTCTGTGTTGACCTGGGCCAACAGTGTGATTGATCCCGTGTGAATGGCTAATATGCATACATAATAACAAAAGCTGTAGTGGCGAGGGGAGAAAGAGGAGAGGCAAGGATCGGATATCCTTTGACAGCAACCTTCTTGACCAGCAGCAGGGGTGTGTGGGTAATCTGTCAGAACAGCTAAAACACACACACCGATGCACCCCTCCCCTCAGCTTTCAATGAGCAACTACCATAGGCATCAATATTTCAGGATTAGTGTCCATTGTGTCCGTGTGTAGGTTTTGCCCTGTGTTTCGGCTGCCACCTGCAGCCCTCCCCCCTTTCACCATTCACACAGCCTCTTTAAGGGGCTCCACACGGAGGCATGAGGGGGGACATGATGCCTGCTTTGCCAGTGGGCTGTCCTGGCACCCCCCGCCAACACTGGCACAACACCTGGGGGGGATTAACTTCCTGCCTCTCACAGTGCCCGCACTTTCATTTTGCCGCCCCTCCCGCCCTTCCGCCGTCCACAGATCCAAGGGTCAACAAGGTCACATTTCATCTTTTCTTTCATGTGTCCTTGCTGTCTTTCTCCCTCCCTCTGGCTGTGCCCACTCTGGATCCTGTAATCATACACACTTCCAAATCCTCTCCATTTCCACAGATGTAGCCCATCTATCAAAGGGATGAAAGGAGCATGGAGAAAGGAGGAGGTGCACAGGGAAGGAAAGAGGAAAAAATGAAGAAAAGAACGAGAAGAAATGGCTTGGCTGAGTCTGGCCTTCCCTTTTCTTCCTTTTAAATGTCCTTTTTCTTGCTCACTTCCAATAGATATTGTGTTTTTGTGTACCTATGTAAGTGGACAAGTGTGTGGCTGTTTTAAGGCTAGCGTGCAAAAAGCACAAATTAATCCCACTGCGTATGTATTCAGAAATTACCATGTGTGCTGACTAGTGTTTATTGTGTGTGTCTGTGCACGCTTCTGGCAGCGGGTGCCAGCCCTGCAGTAATAAGGAGTCTTGGCACGACCACACCAGTTTGCTTATGCTCATTCTCGATCACAGCACAGTCTATGGGGAACAAGGATAAAAATGGCACTGTGACGGAGCCGCTTTAAGATCTAACGTTAGCATTACAACTTTCAAACAATCGTCTCCAAACCTCTCCTTAGCTGCTACTCAAAACACAGCACAACCTATGTTTGGGTTAATGCAATGAAATGTGCCGTGGCGTGTTGGCATGGTCAGGCTTGCCTACTTGGCAGCCAGTCAGAGGGGCAGTGGGCATTGAGAATGATCTAGAGCAGAGGGGACCTGGCAGCGCTTAGTTCCCCCCTGATTACAGAGGTAGGGTTGATGGGAATCCATGCTTCATCACACATTTAACATTTTGGTTGGCCGTAGCTGCTAGTAACATGTATTTGTGTATCTGTATGAAATGACTTTCTGAAAAACTTCCTTCTGGAGAAGAATGAATCTTTGATGGTAGATGTGAACATAAAATCTAACCAATAAAGCCCTAAAAATAACTTCCCATCTAATCGAATCAAACTGCATCTTTCCTTTACTAATATTTTTTCATTTACACTTTAGAATGATCCCTCACTGCAGTGATTACTTGCAGATATTTTGCAGATTCATTTTAAGAAAATAGTGACAAATGATCATCCCAGAAAACATGTGTCTGATTTACAATTTCTCACAATTTAAGAAGCTGGAACCAGCAAGTGTTTAGCAATTTTGTCTGATAAATCACCTGAACAGTCAATGATCAAAATGATTAAAAAAAACGGATTATTGGACTGACTAATCATTTTAACACTACATACTATTTGTATTAAGTTGGTAAAGAAACCCTTTCATGGTGTCTTTAAGACCCATAATAAACATCACATTACATTCACAAACAAAACCAGATATTGAGGTAAAAAGTTGATCTCAAGACTACATTCTTGTAAAAAGGAGCAGCTGTGTTAACCAAAAATGAAACAGCATCTGAAAGCCCCCCGTGGCTTCAGTCACATGTTTAAACAGTACAGCTTGAGGTCAGAAATCATTTCCATTTCCCACTCTGGCTCCTGGTGAGGAAGATTGGTCATCATATGTGTCAAACAGTCTCACAGTGATGACTAGCTGCAGACACTGACTGCAGACATTTATTCTATCTATTACTCACCCACAAGCAAATAAAAATGTTCTTTCAGATGAGATTATCCTTACAGTTAAACAAGGGGGGGCCTGTAACCGTGTGTGATGATTGTGTGTCCGCGTTGGAGCCAAAGCAAGGTTGTGATCAACGCAAGAACATATTGGGCTTTCATCTTTTGACCAATATCAAAACTGCTATTTTGACGCATCAACTGCAGCCAAACAAAACTTAAGGCTATGAACAGGCTGTTTAACTCTGCTTGATGGGAAGAGGGATGGTGTTGGGGGGGAAGCAAGTGAGAGATGGAGGAATGGAGGGAAGAGAGGAGTTAAAGGAGGAGAATGCAGCAAGGAATGCGACAGATGGTTGTGGAAGGCTCTCGTTAGTTAGCTTGCCTGCTGGTGGTTGTGCTTCAGCACAGGTTGAGATGGGACAGATGGAAGGATGTGTGTTTGTGTGTGGAGAGAGAGGAAAAAGACACACAAACGTACACACACACACACACACACACAGCCAGATTTCTTGGAAGAGGAGGCAGTGGGTAGCCGTGCTAAGATGCTGTGCCAGAGACACCCTGCTCATGCACTTTAAGCATTGATTTAGCAATCAAGAAAACAGGGGAGGGGAAGGAGGAGGGGAGGAAGAACTGGGAATATAGATTGATAGAGCGAGTATAAGAGAGGAAGAGAGAGATAAAGATAGTGACGGTGTGACACAAGCGGCACAAGCATCAGAACTGAAGACAAATAGAGGAGAGAGCAGTGGAGAGTGAGCAGACAGAGGCTGATTGTGAGGGAGAATAACACTCAAAATGAGCAAACATGGTGAAAGAAAGAAATAGAGAACAGACCGAACAAATTAAAGAGAGAGAAGAAGAGAGGGAGGGGTGCCATCTCTCCTAGACAATATTAAGCTTCATCTTCACAGCCATATGCCTGTGTATCTGGGCTATTTTCAGCTGCTATCCAAGGACATGCCAGTCAGCCCACACTATGGGGTGGCGTAGCTTGCTCACACTGCCTCATCACATCTGAAATGCATGCTGGGATGTCGAAGGACTAATAAGCGCATCCGAGGAGGAAGGATGAGATGAAGACAGTCTGGTCAGTGCCTATCACAATCGTGTGTTTGACAAATGGGCAATCAAACCGAGCGTGCATTTGTTGTTAACATGTGCTCTCTCCTCCAGTGCTGGCTGAATGCTATGGCAGTTTTGGCCAGGTTGTACTTCTCCCTCTCCCTTGATCACAAGGAAGGGGGGGAGAGGAAGTGAAGGAATGTGGAAACAAAGTGTGATAGAAGACACTGTGTTGTATTTAGACTTTGCTTGAAGAACAGTTGTTGGTTAGTCTTTGTTAATTTAGGATTAAATTGCTGTAATCAAATCAAATTATGAAATAAATCAACAATATCTGGTTATAGCACATACAACAAGCTGGTTACACGTACACTAAGTGATCAAAGAGCTGATCTCACTACTTCTCTACATGCACCAGTAGTCAGCTTTCCTGACTTGGTGACACCGCTTTAAGTGTCTCCATTGTCCTTGACTACCTCTCCCTGTCTCTGCTGTACACGCCATCTCTTATGTTGTATCTACTGCCAGGATCAGCGGTTACTCCATTGTTTAGTGGCTGCACCATGCTCGGTGAGCTCTGGCTGCAATTAATCATGCCTCATGCCCAGACAGCATTAATCTCTCTCTGCATCACCAAGTAGAGTCCAAACAGGCTTTCATGAGGTGAATATGCACACTGTCTTGTGGACGGTATAATGAACAGCATTGATTTCAGTCCTCTCCACATTAAATATATGCTGTATGTCATATTTGTGTGTCTTTACTGGCAGAGATGAGCTTTTAGCCAGAGGCAGATTTAGAAGAATAATTGAAATAGGATGGACAAATTAATTTGTGACATGCTTGTCAAATCATCTGGGGGTGTCAAGACTTGATTGACGACCCCCAAGCAAAACAACATACAATACCGTATGCACATATGTAGAGGATGCACACATCACACACATACACAACAGCTGTGAGGAAGCCGGTTTACTCAAGTAACCATAATCATCACATTTACCAAACACCGCAGGCAGGAAGCATAATCACACACAGTACTGTGTTCAAGTGCACGCCATTAAGGCTTTGACTACAAATCCAAGGGAGGATTGTGATTGCGCTAGAGTGCAAGCTTTCACAGTCTCACTTTCTCCTTTTTTTTCTTAAATGAGTATTTTTTTCCTCTTGAGCTATTTGAAATTGGATTCACTGCTAATTAATCATAATTATTTTGCTAATGATGTGCATGGCAACGCACTCCGGTGTCTCTGAGACAGAGCCGGCAATTCAAGGTCACAGGAGTTAATCCAAACATGTCACAGATAGGAAACACTTAGAAGCATATCCTGTTGGATTGACACAAACCTTTGTTTTTATTCCTGACCAAGCACAACACAAGCCTAGATTAAAAAAAAGTGAATGTTTGTGGTAGTTGTTTAGTGTTTAAATATTTAGCATAGGGCCTTTGACTATTTTTAGGAGGGAAAAAAGGAAAAGCAATTGGGTTGGACAGTCCCTTCCATGCAACAAACCAACTACACCAAAAGTGGTCCCTGCCAGCTGTGTAACTTTGGGCACTAGACGGAGTAAAGTTAAACTCTTTTTTTTTTGTGTCTGCTACTCACCTGCGGAGCAGAAGCTTGGGGTGGTTCTTGCTCTCAAGGTTCCGGTCTATGAGGTCAGACAGCAGGTGCTTTAGAACATCAGTGGCATACTCCAACTTGCTCTGCAGCACTGTCATGATCAGGGAGGCCACGTTGCCACGGTCTCTCATGGAGAAACCACGCTGGGCCTCCAGAGTGCGAATGAAACACAGCAGGTAGACCTTGTTGTTAATGAGCTGGCCGAAAAGCTTCAGCCCCTTCTCCACTTGCTCCTGGCGGTAGCCTGGCACCTGTGAGGAAACAGGAAAATGTTCGCTTGAGACACATTAAAAATAACAAAGAGGGGGAAAAAAGTACAGATTATGTGTGGCACAATCAAGGCGATGACATATAGACCTAATTAATCATCAGTTAATTTGAATGTAATATTAGCTCTCTGTCTTAGATCAGGTTTATAAATATGAACACAAGTGTAAACACATTAAAATCAGGGTAGTAATACGTAAAAGTAATTAATAAATTCATGTAGAATGTTCTTCACTTACTCAACTTGTGCAATATTTGTGTGTTAATACATATACTTTATTAAATAAGGATGGAAAGCAGGGAGTGTGAGAGAGAAAGAAAAAATAATCTAGGGACATGAGGAGTTCAACATCTTCCAGCTTTAGTTACGTTTAGTCTGAAGGTTGAGAATAAAGGCAGGAAAACAGTGAGCCTCTTGAGGGAATGTTTATTACTTTGATGGCGCTGTGTTCCACACTAATGCAAGTAGAAAGGGAGTGCAGTGATGTGAATTCCCCTCATCTGAGCCCAGACTGTCCCTGCACCATTTATACAAGTCACTTACTGCACATGCTTCTTTTCTCAATTTTTTTTCATAAATAGCACCTATTGAGATTTTTTTTTTTTTTATCTGTCAAGAGCACTCATGGTAAGACAGAATCTCTTTGTACCCAATGCAGCTGTCAACCAGCATATGTTCAGTCTTTCAACCTTTCCTGGAGGAACCCCTTGTAATCTGCTGGGAGCTATTGTTAAGTTGCAAGTCTAATTTCATAGTGCCTGACAAGATGTGTACAGTGTGCATGTATTGTGAATGTACAGTATATATATATATATGAGCGTGTGAATACAGGCACACATGGAAATCTGTGTGTATGCATGTTTTCTGCCTTCTTTTATATCTACCCAAATAAACTGTGAATTATTATGGATTATAGACCCAACATATAAAATAAAATAAAAAGTCTCTTAGGATTATGGAGAGACAGTGCATAAAAAAAGCAAACTGTCCTGACCTATACAGTCTTCATGGGAACACTGGAATATTTGAATTTGGCAGGTTGACAGGTGGAGCAGTAAAATGTCAACTAGTGCTGAAACAAGATTTTTTCTGTAAAGATCAAGAGGAAAGAAAGAAATATAATGGCGAGGAGAGAAAGAAAAAAAAAACACAAAAGCAGAAAGCAAAATGGGTTTCAGGTGTAAAGTGAAATTGTTGGTAAAATAGAGGGAAAGGAAGTGATTTTGACTGCTAAGAATAACGCTTAACAGTTACAAGGAACAAATCAAATGTCAAGAAGCAGGCTTTATTGAGCTGGCACATGCACAGACTCTATTTTGATATCTTTCCGCATGCAATTTTCTGAATGCCTGTTATGCTTTTAAATTTAAAGGTACTGAAACAATGTTTCAGTAAACCTGCACAGATCTTCCATCACCTGTGGTATTTCTAACTATCCACAGCCCACAGTCAAAAACTTAAGTTTAAATTCTTCGACACATCAATAACAATTAAGCAGCCATCAAGCGCCTAAGACAAGCCTGCTGCTTTTTTCATTAGGCTCCTACTTTGCATTATACCCCTCATACAGTTCGACATTTATACCAATTAAAACATAATTAATATTGCTTATTACTGGGAAATTCTCATCAGGGATGGAGTGGCCAACCCCGAGGGCAGTGAAATGGGGGTCCATCATTCTCTTAATGGAACAAGACGACCTGCTCAATTATGGCTGTCTATCAATGTCACCACTGGGGATAAATGACTTCATTTTTTTCTTTTGCTTTTCTCCCACTGATTGACTTTTAATTTGTTTTTGAGGTGGAGAGAGAAAACGACACAGCGTCTCATATCGTTTCAGTTATTAATGAGAGCGCGCTCCTGATTTAAGGGCTGCCTTGTTTGTTTTGAAAAAGTGTTGTTGTCAGTCGTCAAAAGGCTTTTGTTTACCAGACAACACCACAAACAACATCGGCGTCAATTTCACCTACTGTGACCCACCACATTGTTAATTTGTTTGCTCATTTTGCTCTCTTTTCAAATAAGGCTAATTGCACTGCGATTGTTATTTGATAGAGACTGAAGAACAGGTACACACACTTGTGTTATTTGCAATATTAAACTTGCAGTAAGTACACTAATTTAAATAGGAAATTTATATCAACTTCTTATACCTATAGTTCTCCACTCTCAAGAATTTCTAAGAACTGCTGATCAACACAACTGATGGAATACCTCTTTAATGGAAATGCTGTTAATATTTTCCCTCAAGCATGTCAGTGTAGAACGTTTTATTCCGTTTGTACATGATATTTTTCCTGTGTCACCAATACAAATTAAGTCCACAATCTGACACAGACAAAATCTAAATATTAGGTCAGTTTAATAAGTGCTACTTCAGCCAATCACAAGGTGTTCCTTGATTAAATGGTGTACACTCCATATGTAATTCAATTTCAGTGAAACATTGTACAATACCTCCAGATCTCTGAGTACAGGATGTTCCTCAATGCCTGGGAAGAGGACCCTCATGGTGTAGGTTCTGTAGTCTAGGAAGGGGATTCCTGCTCCATCCAGATCACTGGTCAGCTCGTGGATATCCGTCCTGGAGCTCTGGCAAAAGCTGAATGATGGAACCATACATCAAAAAACAAAGCAATTAGCTTATGATTGATATGGTTATGGCAACCTATGAAACTGCATGTTTACAAGTCAGTTAAGAGTTTCATTATATATATATATTTATTATGATATATTATATATAATATATATATATATATATTATATATACTATATATTATAATATAGTAAATATATAA
>NW_023339652.1:8497949-8506010 GCF_004916995.1 Morone saxatilis | reverse complement strand
ATCCTAAAATTAATTAACTGAAAACGATAGAGACGCTGTTCGTATTTCTCTCCAAACCAGTCAAAAAACAAATTAAAGTAAATCAAGTGGAGAAACAAAAGAAAAGAAATGAAGTCCATTATCACCCAGTTGGAGGGACATTTGAATATGAACAAGCCTCATAAATTGACAGGTCGTCTTGTGATCCATTAAAGAGAATGATGGACCATTACCTCAATTTATTCACTGCCCTCGTGGGATTGGCACGTCCAATCCTGAATGAGAAATTTCTCAAGAAAATGCAATAATTAATTATATGGTTATTGTAATAGTAAATTAAATTTCGAACTGTATGAGGTGATGTATATGCAAAGTTAGGAGCAACTATAATGAAAAGCAGCAGGTTTGTCTTAGGCCGCTTGATAGCTGCTTATTGTTTTATTGAGTAGTGTCGAAGAATTTAAACTTAATTATTTTGACTGTGGGCTTTGTGGATAGTAGAAAAATACCACAGGTTTGAATGGAAGATCTGTGCTGGAGTTTTACTAGAAACATTTGTTATCAGACTTTAAATTTAAAAATGCATATAACAGGCAATTCAGAAAAATTGCATTGCGGAAAGATATAAAATAGAGTCTGTGCATGGTGCCAGCTCAAATAAAGCGTGCTTCTTGTAACATTTGAAATTTGTTCCTTGTACTGTTTAAGCGTTATTCTTAGCAGTCAAAAATCAACTTCCTTCCCTCTATTTTAACCAAGCCATAATTCTAATTTATAGCACCTGAAACCCATTATTTATTTGGCTTTTCTGACTTTTGTGTTATTTTTTTTTCTTTCCTCTCCTCGCCAAATTTAAGAATACTCCTTCATTATCTGACTGTTATCCATCTTCTATCAAGTTCTCATTTACAGAGCAAATATCCATTATGTTTCAACGGAGCACTTCATAATCTAATTTGCTTTGGTATACTCTATTGTTGTATGAGTTCACTCGCGCATACCTGTCAACCTGCCAAATCAAGCTTTTGACAGATGTTCAAGACGTGGATTATCCATCCGACTGGAGCAGAATCTGGAATGACTTGCAAGTAGTAAATCCCCGTGTCCGCTATTAGCCTATCATGATACCTATCACCATTGATGGTCCATCTCATGCCCCACGTCCTATCTCACAAGAATCATAACTCTCGGAATGAGCTACTTCTAGTAGATTCCTGAGGTGTATATTTAGTATATCATTGAGTTCGTTTTATCCTGAAATTGAATTCCAAACATATAAATGGATGCCACAGTTAATCACCTATATAATTTAGGTAGATCAAATAATTAGGAAACAGAACCATTGCAATAGAAAAACATTGCTGAACGATATACACTTACCATGTTGAATGCCTTAGTACTCTAATAACTCACGCTTAGATCTTATTATGTCATGTGCAGATTTGTGAACTTTAATTAGTATTGGTGACAACAGGTAAAAAATATCATTAGTACAAACGGAAATAAAACGTTCTAACCAGCGTTGCACGATGCTCTAAGAAGACAAATTATTTAACACAATCTGTCTCAATATAAATCGATAGGTATCTGTGCGCGCCACTCCCAGTAGGTTGGTGTTGACTCCAAGCCACTCATAACCTACGAAACAAAACGGATCGTGTGGAAGGAGAATAGAGAAGGAAGAGATACATAATGGAGTAGCTTGAACAAGATGGAGAAACATGTGATGGACTAATTATTTGTGAAAATGTTAATCATCCGTTATTCAAAATTAGTTGTACTTACTGACAAGTATTAATTATTGCAAATAACATCAGAGTGTGTGGACCGTGTGGATTCATTATATCAGGCACAGTACTCTATCATAGAGGTAAACAATTCGCCTGGCAGATTAGCCTTTCTATTAATGTAAGAATGAGAGCTAAAATGATGCAAACTATACATGCAATCTATGTTGTGTCACATTAATATCTACCCAAAATAACTGTGAGATTATAGTGTGATAATTAACTCCGGGATAATTGTTTTAGTGGGACTGCTTGTTCATAGTAAACAAAAAAAGCATTTTTGACAGAACTGACAAACAGACACTCTCTTCTTCATAAAAGACAGATTGGCAAGTCGCGGTATAATACGACCAGTGAGTGAAAGAGCAAGCTCCAAACAAAGTCCGTACACCATATATAACTGAAGATTACGATACATTGGGAACAGCTAGTGTTCGTTTCCAATTCCTCACCGAATTTGGCAGTCGAAAAACAAGAACAGGAATAGAGAGTCAGCAATTACAGATTGGAAAATAGCAAATAGAGAAATAAGAATGAAGTCATACTAATATAGCCACAGTTGGTTATTTCTCAGTTTAAAGATGAATCAAGAGGAAAGAGAAGAAGATACATAGCATAATGGCCGAGGAGAGAATAAGTAAGAGCAGAGATACAGAAATCATATGAGATCTCCATTAAGAGAATGATGGACAACACGCTGAAATCTATAATCACTGCCTGCTGGGGTTTTGTGCAGGTGTACCAATCTCAGATCCCGTTGATGAGATATTTCCCAGTATAAATATAGAGAGAGAGCAATGAAGTTGATATTTATTGTTTGATGTGAGAGGTATGAAATATACGCTCTGTAAACATGCTAAGTTGAGGTGGAGCGATAAGTAAAAAATCATGACAAAGTATGGATCCTAGAGATGAGAACCAAGCAACATGGCTTGTTTATTAAGGCTCTTGGAAATGCGTTGCTTAATTACGAGTGCACTCAATCTCCTTGTATTTTGTTCCGAGAATTTGATTAATCTTATATACTCGAGACATGCCTAATGTTTTCCTCTGAGACTGTGCCGATATTTAAGTGCATAATTACCTACAAGGATTGATAAGGTACGAAAAATGTTTTCAGTAAACCTGCCAGATCTTCCATCACCTGTGGTTATAGATTTGGTCTACTTCATGTGCAGCGACTATGTCCGAGGATAACATTTTGCGAGTTATCAACGTTACCTATATAGTTTAATTATATATCATTATCGCAGAAAACAGTGCATTCAAAAAAATTGTTCATACGACGGAAAAGATTAAAGAAAGTCACGACCAATCATAAAGAGGCTGCTCTAAGACAGAGAATGCCCATGCCTGGCTCATATATAAGCTCGTGCTATGCTCTTGACATTTGATTAATCTTGTTCCTTGCTAACTTTGAGTTAAGCGTCTCATTCCCATATAGACACAGTCTAACATTTATACCGAATTAAAAACTCACTTTACCTTTAATTTTCGCCTCTATTTTTTACCTAAATCAAACTTGGTGGAACAATCTCTTACATCAAGGGATTTGCCTGAACCAGTTGTCCTTATCCTGCCGGTCTATGTGTGGATTTATTGTTGTCCTCTTATTCTCTCCTACTCTTTTAACTGGAACGACGCACCTGCTCAATTATGGCTCCGCATTATTAAAATGTCTACATTCGTGGTCTTAATCTGATGTATCTCATTACATTTGATAAAATATCTTTCGAGCACTAGTTGTTATCATCTTCTCTCACTTGAGCGAAGCTTCCACCTTGTATTTCAAGTCCTGCTCTATAAATTCATAGAGTGGAGAATAAATACCAAGCGACTGTTCCCTATCAGATATGAATCGCTGGTTAGTTATATTAAATAGAGCCGCCGCTCCTGATTTAAAGGGCGTGCCGGAATCATGTGCTTTTTTATTGCATGTCTTGTCTGTCAATCGCATATGTTGGTCCAGTCTCATAATAAAGAAGGGCATCTTGTTTTATTTATTTAACAATCAACACACCTGTAACAAAGACAACTACCTAGTCGTCCAAATCTTATAATCAACACTACTTGTTCACAAGACCTATTCATTTTTGTGGTTATATTGGTATATATGCTCATTTTAGCTACATCATTATGGTCAAAACATGACGAGTGATCAACACTGAGCATACTTCGCGAATGTGTTTGTCATTCTGTATGTTCAGAACGAAGTCCGCGAAATAACAGGTACATAATAACACACTTGTGTTATTATTGCCAATATTATGAAAACTTGCAGTATAATACACTAATGTTAAATAGGATATTTATTATATCAACTTTCTATACCTATAGTCTTCGTCCACTCCACCTCACTCACAATAACATGTTCCACAAAGAGTATGAACGCATCTTATAGCACATCCCTGATAGGACACTATGTATATATATATATATATAGCAGCACTGGGTGCTAATACTGAATACTATTAAAACTGTCTAGCACATACTCTATTAACTCACTCCTGAACAAGTTCACTCTACAAATGCTGCTTTTATTTATGTCATATCTGATTAGCTTCTCCCAACATATTGATTCCATAATCAACTTTTAGTATTCATAACAAAGTTATAAATAGAAAATAATTTTTGTACTTTCACTAAGATTTGACATTTTGCTCTGAATGAGTGTGCTTCTTTAAATAGAGTAAATCAATGATTTAAAAAGTTTTGAATATGTCAAAGGCAGCAAATCCATACAACCTACTACACACGTCAGCATCAAACTCTTACCCTCTTTGCACTCCAGAGCCACACGTGACTCAAGGTTGTCCATTTGCATCTGCAGCCTCTTCAAGGTCAGGTCACTCTCACGAGATTTGCGCTTGTAAGCAATGAGTACCACCACGATGAAAAGGATGAGCAAGGCACCAGCTGCAGCAATGCCAATGATTGCCGTGCTGCTGAGTGGGCTGTCCGACGTGATGTGTACCACACCCGGGGAAAACTCGATACCACCCACACGTGCCTTGTGATAGTGAAAGATAAAGAGGCAGATTTTAATTACTGCATGCACATAAATACACATTTTATTTCATTAAAAGGTTTTCATAAAGAAGGGCCATATGTTAGCATCTTGTGTGGATATGAGAAATAGAGGAGAAATACATGGCAATCAAACTCACAAGGAAGTATGGTGTTCTTCAAGGTAAAACATATCACAAATATTTATGAACCATAAAATAATATTCACTTTTAGGTCCAAGAAGCATTTCTCTCTCTTTAAAATCACGGTCAAAAGTCAGACAGTCAGACATATTGATTTGCATTCAAATGTGTACACGATTTTGTTTATTTGTGCATCTACTAACTGTTTTACAGTAATGTGTCCCTCTCTGTCTATGATGGTTCAGGTGGTAACGTCAGGAAGCGTTTTGTTCAAAGTGGTCCCTCTTAAAACCACAAATGGAATCTTTATTGAGTTTGCCGGGGCCCTAATCCTTCTTATTGAAGGCTTATTTGTTTGTCTTTTGTCTGCTTGTGGGCAGTAACAGGAACCACACAGCTGATTGGATTAGAGCCGTCTGTCTCAAAGTGGACAAGAAGATGGATAGAAAGCAACATGAGGAATGCCTGTCTGTCTGTCACAGTCAATCGATTTGTAGGTCTCTCTGCTTTCTCCTCCACTATGGTCTGCCTATCTGTCATGTGACTCTGTCATTGTGTGTGTGTGTCTCTTTCTCTTGTCTTTGTAAGCATGTGCTGTGTCACTCACCAGGACCTTGTGTCGTCCCGTCAGGTTGGGTGACTCACAGAGCAGTTGGGTCTCTGACACTGTTAACATGCAGGGCTTCTCACCAATTAGAACTGTGTAGTTCAGCTTTCCATTACCACTATTGGTCGGTGGAAGGAAGTTCCGCCCCTGTAGGAATTAATTCATGCATAATTAGAGTTTGTATTGTTAAAGGTATGGGTAATAAATGGTTAAATAGTCTACATTATAATCTGCAATACGGATATGTATATGATTAGTATAGGCAGAGCTACTTTTACTGTTAATATGACACTGGAGTTGTTTCCGATAGTCTTACATACAGTCATCAACATATGCTGATTATTTTTATTTTTAATAATAATTTGTTTCACACATGTTCTGCTTTATTTGCTAGTTTTTAATGAATTAATCATTAAGCAGAATTCTGTCAAATGCAAACAATGCTCAAATGATCATGGAGTAAGTAGTACAAGTCTACCAGAAGTCAATAAGCTGTCATCAATACTAATTGTAAATAAGTGTGTGTGATAACTACCCTCTTACCTTCAGTATAATGGGTGATCCGGGTTTGAGCTCCAGCACCCCAGACACACTGAGTGGTTCAAACTCAGGATTTGGGTAGTAAATAAAATTGGTGTTGTTGAGTGCCATCAGAGCCTGCACATCATCCAGTTTAAAGCCAAACTCATCAGGTCTTTCAGGCACCTCTTGCTGCCTGGCCAGACTGATTGACAGCTCTGGGGCTTGGCACAGCATGGATGTCGGGCTCAACACCTGGCACAACTGGCAGAAGACAGACAGAGACGGGAGTTATATTTATGCATGAATGAACATATCTTGTGCACAAGAAATTGAGCGCTAAGTGGAAGCCGAGAAATACGAATTGAAACAAAAATAAACATACAGAAAATGATGCTTCATTTTTTCATCAGTCTGCATTATTTATATCATTTTTAATGGCTGGATCTCAACATACCTATTATATTATAATATTATAATGCATCCTTGCAACTAAAGCAATGACAAACTGGCACTTGAACATGCACTAAATTTACTATATGCCAAGACATCCCATCAACAGTTATTGGGCATCTTTTATGTCACAGGTTTCACTAAGCTACCACTGGAGACTCAATTCCAACTGGAAGCTCCTCTGTTTCAAAAAGTGCAAAGAACCACCTGTTGTAGTATTTTCCTTATATAAAGCCACCAAATGAAGGGCAGATAGAGAGCATGTCTAGTCTCACCACAATCAGGCTTTGATGTGTGAAGCTTCAGGTGTGACAACTAGGTCTTACCCTTCCTTCATTACCCTCCAGAAAGACACCCCCACCCTCTCACTTATTTATTCCCTATCCTGTTATTCTTCTCTGTGATCTTTTCTTCCTTCTTTTGACACATTCTTATTCTGTCACTCATCTGTTTCTATACCACTTTACTGCTCAATTACAGTGTCTCTTGTTTTGTGTTTTTCTGTCTTTGCTCTGGTCTTTCATTTGACACGTTATGTGATTTAAATTCTTCTTCTTTATTCATACCTCTCAGCTAGTAATATACACAAGTGAAGATTGTCCGATCTATCATTGTCATGCCACACGCCCTCAAATATCCCTCTAACATCTCCATTCCTCTCTGTCTGTCCGGGCATTGACAAATCAACCACCAGCACAGGTCTCATTCACAGACATTTCCGCCTCATTCACAGACATTTCACATTTCCGCAGTAACCTCTGCCACACAGCCACTTCACACTATTGCTTGTCACTCTAATTGGCTCCTTGAACATCAAACTTGACAAATCCTGCAAGGTCTTTGGGACATCACTGCCATATATCTTGCACTGACAGAGAAAGGTTACTGCCAAAAAAAAAAAAAAACTCCTCCTCTCTGTGGACAAATGTTGCTTGAAAATGCTTTGGATGTTTATTTTTGTTTTCCTCTCATTCAGTGCAAAACTGAGCTGTGTCAGACATACAATTCAGGTTCAATTCAGGTTACTGTCTGTACAGTAGCAAGAGATACAATGCCCTGTACAGGCATATGTGAGCACAGATGTTAAACGTAGTGCAAGGTCATGCTCAAATGGACCATGAAGATAGCATTACTGCCTTTTGTTACTCCCTCTTCTTTCAATCAGATCACAGAGACCCTTGTATAGCTTTATCTATCCTACCCTGGTTGAAAGGGTGAATAGATGGTAGATGAACTTGATAAGGGGCAATCTTTGTGGTTTTTAGTTCAGTGTCAAAACTTCTCTATTGTTACAAAGGTGTGGAGAGGAATTACATCATTCTCGAGTAATTCAACTGCAACCTGTTGATTTTCACAGCGCCCTCTCAGTGTTCTGAGGTTTTTCCTTGACCCATTTACCTAAAAGTGGCACCGAGACATTTAGTCACGCTCTGGAAAAAAGAAAATTACTCTGACATTCACTATGGCGGACTTCCTTTGGGACATCTAGCTGAAAAGAGAAGTTATGGACTTAAAAATACTAGTGGAAGATATTTCCCTGACTTTGTGTGTGGGTGTGCGTGTGTG
>NW_023339652.1:8495965-8497900 GCF_004916995.1 Morone saxatilis | reverse complement strand
GTGTGTGTGTGTTTGTGTGTATACTGTATATAAATGTGTGTTTATTTCTGACCACAGGAGCAAAACAAATAAAGATGTCAAATAAAAGTGTAACAAAAAACATAACAAAAAAGTACTCCTTGAGGACCTTGGATTTTCTTTGTTTGTGTTCACAATCACTTACATTGAGTGTCTCATGGTTGTTATATTTGGCTCTGATGAGTGGGGTCTGTATGATGTCCAGGTTAGTTCCTGTCACTGTCACTGGGGTATATCCACTGTGTGTGCGAGAGAGAGAAGATTGACAACAAGGTTAAAAGGGTAGTTCAGATTGTTTTGACAGATGGTGATAACATTACTCACTGGGAGTGATATTGATGCTTGGACAGTGCTGGTGCAAAATTATGATGCTGTAAATTTCTGTGTAAATGATCCAGTTTTAGATGGTTAAAACAGTGTCTGCTTTGCTGGGATATTTCTCTCCACAAAAAAGATAACTGACTGAAATGTGCCCTTGTACCATACCTGTAGATGCTCCACTCAGGCTCTATCTTGGTGATGGTGGGATCTTCCACATACTCAAACCGCAGGTCTTTCTGGAGATGAGCCTTGTCTATGCTCACAGACACAGACACGTTTCCATAGCCATGCAAGGAAGCATGAGTTCTGCAAGTGAGCCACTGCCCACCCCTCCTAAAGAGATGATAGGATGATGAAAAATTAGTTGAATTAGTTAGTTATAGACAGTACAGTTACCTAATATAGATTTTTATCCAACATTGTGTAGACACTCATGGGTCATTTCTCTAGTTGTTTATCACTGTACTAAACGATTCAAAAACCAATATTAATTTAATATTTAAGACTTGTTGAATGGTTGCTTGAGCAGACATGGATAGATAGTTTATTGACTGAACTTAGAATTACGCATTGATCAGTGTTAAGTGGTGGATTACAATAATACTATAGTCTTTTTCCAGTAATTTAATGCAAAAAAGATTAGAGAAAATTATTTTATTAAAAAAGAAGACATGCTTTCACCACATCTTTTTTCTTCCATGACATTTAATTGTTAATTGATTGATCTGAGAACTGTCAGATGGGTTTACTACTTGCAGTTTGACTAACACTAGCTTTGACTGAGCTTTTAATTGACTGTTTAAGTGTGTTTGGCAGGATCAGCTCTGGATTGTTCTCCACTAACCTCAGATAAGTGCATGGCTGGTCTTTAAACATGACTGACACATTGCTCCCAGCATCAAGGTGGCTGCCAGTGATGTTGACAATGGTTCCCCCAGAGACTGGCCCACGGCTGGGCTTGAGGTTGATAATCCTTGGGATCTGGAGAAGGGGCAGAGGTTGAAAGGTCAAAAGTCAATCAGAGGGTGAAAACAAGGTTAATAATAATGGGAAAATAAACTATGCATAACAGTGAAATTCTAAAGCTCAAAAAATAATAAATGCTCAACACCCTTAACTGCTTTAAATGCCCAGTATTAAACATATGGGGCAAAATGATCGAAATCCAGGAAATAAATAAAAGGAAAATATGACTTGTGTTTGCATTGTTAAATTCTTTTAATGTATGCAAATAAATCTAAATGTTTAACTTTCTGATTTGATTCAGCTACACTATAATGGTCTACTCACATTACTTTAACAAGTGGTGTATTTTTTTATTGAACAATATACAATGCAAGGTCTTTATCCTTTCCCTAGTAATGACTCCTTGTTAAAAATAAACACTCTTTCTACCTCAATAATAGATAAAGCATTTTAAAAAAACTGAGATTGAAACACAAACTTGTTCCTAAATGATTGGACTACAAGTTTGTTTTAATATGCTGTGGGCCTCAGACAAAACTCTACAGAATGAGTATTCTCATTCTAAAAAGGCCTCTCAGTGTTAATACTGTACATACACTATACTGTGGTGGAAAGCTTTCAAATTAAAGT
>NW_023339652.1:8486630-8495873 GCF_004916995.1 Morone saxatilis | reverse complement strand
TATAATCCTGTATGGGGACCCCATTGAGAAATAAACCTCGGCCAGCGCACATTAATGGATGGCAGTAAAATGATATCACTGCATAAAACGAGTACATAATGGCAACAACTGCAAATTTATTTCAGTGTGCGAGTGTGTGCGACTGATGCTGACTAATTGTGTGAAAAACGGAGCCTTGAAAGAAAGCGTATGTCTGCGTTTTCATGTGTTCATGTCAGAAAAATGTTTTTATAACCATCAGTGTTTCCTTCTCATTCTTCGTTCATTAGTGACTGCCAACCATGTCTCACTGCTGATACAGGCATGAGAATGCTGAGAGGGAGACCACACCATGTTGGATCAAAGCCAAATATATGGCAAAATCAACATGTACATAAAGTATTAACACAGTAGGTGAGAACACGGACTGGCAACCAGCAACGTGCTAACATGCAGAGGGTGACATATGCAGCATGGGTGCCTGCTTGCTCATATGAGCGAAATACTATATGGAATGAATCCATCATCTGGAGTCTTTTTAACCATCAAATAGTGAGAGGGAACTCTCCAAAAGTATAGACTTACCACAAAATAGTAGTACTTGGAGGACTTTGCCATGAATTCTGGTCTGCATTCTCCAACCCCGACACAGACCTGCACGTTCCCAGTATACTGGCTCTTCTCTGCTTTACCCATCTCACACACAATCCTGGAAACACACATTTGCATAATTATGAAATATGTTAGCAAAGAAATTAATGATAGAATGATAGAAAATGCATATAAAGATACACCCAAATGCATATATACCACACACAAAAATGCCTATACAAAAACCTGCTGCCATTCGCCTTTCTAGCAAATGCAGAGCAGATTATGTAATAAGAATTGTCCTGTGGTAAAACCCCAATAAAATAATGTATTATTGGGCAGCAACTTCACCTCCTGCATACTGGCAACTTGTGGCAGAAAAAGGAAAAAGTCTCTATCCTTTTACATATGACCTCAAATACAGCTACCTCTTCTGCTGGGTCAGCATTTGCTTAGAAAGTGCTGGCACACAACTTACTTTCCTAGCAGAAGAAGCACTGGGTCTGTTGATAAGCCAACTTTAAACTAGTTTAAAATAATTTGATGGACGGCACCTGCAAGGAACCAAAGCTCTGGATTAAACTCAAATGTCAACTAAATGTAACCTCCTGAACTTTCTAAAGTGATTATAGGACTATGTGTGCTTGTGTGTGTGAGTGCACGCGCTCTACTATAAAATATTGAGGCCTGAGTTGTTCTTTGCTGCCCACAGCAGAACACATACAAGTCTCTTGTACTCTATGTGCACCACTGTGACTTGTAGTTAAATCAAACTCCAATTTTTTCTGGTCTAGGGATTAGGCCAATTTAGCATTAGTTTACTGGTCATGTCACAGTCTCTCTCTCTCTTTCTCTCTCTGTTAGTCAGTCACCTTCTCTTTTGCTGCATTACACATACAGGCACAAGAACACCCTGAGGTGAGTACTCTGACTCATGATCAGTTGGTCGTGCTGACTTGTTATGGCTCTGTCGTGTAGGTAACACAGGTAACACAGTGTTGTATCTGTGAGTGACTCAAGTGTCATGCTCCCTGTAGGGCATGAAGTCCTCAGCTGTGGTCAAAGTGCTTTCAATGGGCAAGTGAAGGGAGAGCAGAAAAATTACGCTGAATACATGATTTAGCTTTGCTGCTGTACCAAATTATAGTTTGACTTCTCCGTATGGTTCCAGTGCATCTGGAAAGAGACTATACTCTTATATTATATCTCTATATTATGTAGATTTTGGTTGACAAAACGATGATTTCCTGTACACCAAAGCTCATTATCACCTGTAATTATGAGTATATGTGCTGGTAATAGCTGCTATTAACTGGCTGCTACCTCAAATGGCTTACTGCTCTGCAGGAATGTAAATGAGGACTAGGTGAGGATAGGCTACTTATTACTTGCTGCAACTTTTATTCGGTCATTAGTGTAAAATGTTACTTACTGTTCAGCAGGGATGTAGCCCTCGCGTATGGGGGTGCAATCCACTTCAGCCACTTTCACGTTATCCTGAATCTCTCTGAACTCCAGTCCCAGATTCTCACCACGGATAGTCACAAGTGTGCCGCCCTCCCTGGGACCTCGTAGAGGGGTTATCTGTTGAAAATCAAATTAAGACTGATGATTTTGGAGATGTGACTTTGTTTTCTTGAACCATGAATATAAGTTTTTATACAAAGCATTTTACTGACAATATATGGCGTGACTGGGCAGAAGAAGATCAGAGGCCATATAATAATTCCCCAAGTTTTTTATAATTTTAAAAGTGAAAATTGTAGATGAGTAAAAGTGACACCACTCAGTTTGTTTCTCTCTCTACCTATTAGCTGCAACGTGTCTCTCAACCCTTTGTCCATACTGTATACAGATCTCATTCTTTAGCTTTATAGGCCATTATTTAAAATTACAAATTTATTTGCAACTTTATCTGAAAGTAGTGTGTCTTGGAAGAGCCACGGCAGTACATGGTATTATCAAGTTATAAAGTATTGTTATCATGAAAAAGCTTCCTAGAGTAGTGGCAAAGTAGGAATGATTGTTAACTAGCATCTGATAATGAACTCCTATTCAAGCATATTTTACCCAAAATGATAACTTCCCAAATGAGATTAAGAGTGTTAGTGCTCAGCCAGTCTCCAGTGTTCCTACTTCTTAGTGTTTTGGTTCTTCTGCAAAAGCAATATAGACGGTTCAGGTGTTGAAGGACAAACAAGTCAATGATAGCTATATATTTATTTTCAAATTCTTTAGGGATAAGTATAAACTTTTTTCTGTTCACACATTATATAACTCATAAAAAAGATTACTTTGCTGAAGGGTAGGAGGACGGAAGAGATGGCAGCAGAAAAGAGACAATAAATGACAAAATAACATCTTCAGTGACAGTTAAGGGGTCAAGACTCAGGGTCAAGGGACTGTCATTTCTCAATCCTGTATTCAGTGAAAACCACAACAATATATTACATAAGATTAACTTAAAACTTGGCATTGGGTGACATCTTTGCAGTAATCAGAGTGTCCTTTGATTTATCAATAGCATCTCTCATTGTTGATGAGGCAGTTCCAACATCCATCAGCACTTTACTCACACAATTACTTTTCGGCGAACGAGAGAGTGTGTGCACACACATCATCAGGCCGGCACAGACGGATGGATGTTAGAGACGGACACAATAGTCTGTTCCTATCTGTCTCTGCCTCCATGCTGCATGCTGCAGACAGGGGCGCAGCTTTAATGGTGCTGTGTCACCATTCCCCTGAAAAATAGTGATCCCAAGGATTTTCACTGAGGCTGAGACTCTCATTGCTTCTCAGTTTATAGTTGGCTGTGTGACCCCCTGCAGTGTTCACAGGAATGCTGCGTGAGTGTGGCTTTATCTTATGGCTTGAAGCTCTTGCTTGTTGATAATCCTTATGTTACTACCACATGTGCCATCAAACTATTTCAATTTGGCCATTTGATTTTTTTTCAAAGAAGCAAACTAGAACAAATTGAACTACTGTAGCTGTGCTTGAAAGGAACTAGCCAGTCAAATGACAGAGGCAAGCTGAAGCCAGGTCATGCACAACACAAGTCCTGTGGCTGCCATGTGAGAGATATCGTTATTGTATGGTTCAATGTCTCTGATTAATAAGACTCCCTGCTGATATCTTAATGGAAAAAAGAGCCCTGTGGGAATGGGGCTACAATACATGCAATTAAAAAGATTGCACACAATGCATCGTGGCTCTCCAATTATTAGCAAATATGGAGGATGGAGAAGGAGAAAGACTTAAAGAGAAATAGTCAAGGAGAAGGAACAAGCTAAGAAATGAAAGAGAGAGAGAGAAACGCAATGAGGCGTTGATTAGATTTGTGACTTTGACAAGATAATTGACGGTTGGGTAGAGGCAAACGCTTAATCACTTCTCTCTCTCTCTCTCTCTCTCGCGCTCCCCCTTTCTCTTTCCATCTTTCTATGTGAGTCTCCCTCTCTCATATTGTTGATAGGAGATGTCATTATAATGAAGCGTATTAGAATGCATTAGGGCCCCGGTCGTCTTGGAAAAGTCTTCACTCCTCACCCACTGACAGTTTTTATGGGGGACGTGAGAAGGCTGCAATATGTCCCTGCTGCAGCCTCGGGGATGTAAGGAGAAATACAGGGCCCATCTCCAGGAATAAATCCACTGCTCGGGGTGAAGACAAACACTAGAGTGGAGCAATGATTGAGTGCACCTTACTGATACAGACTGTTTAATAAGTGCAATGGGGGACAAAATATAACATTACCTTCCACAAGAGTTGTTAAAAATAATCACAATGGTCGGGGTTATCGATGAGTGAGATAAGTAAGGTAAATAAGGCCCCTGTTTTGTAGAAGCGTATGTCCTCAGTATCCATTCTTCCAGACTTCTCTCTCCTGTGTCTATCTTCCTCTGACGGCACTCCTTTACTTTATTCAGAAAAAATCCAGGAAAAATTGGGAAATTCTGCTGAAACCATTCAAAGCCATCACTCCCCAGGACACCAAAGGGGATCTCCCCTTCTGTCTTTTATTTTTATCCACTCTTTGCTTCATTCCTTCATCTCTAGTCAGTCACCATCTGCTCCTAACTCCTCATCGGGAAAAAGGATGCAGAGATGACCTTCCATCATATCTATCACTGGGAAATGGGGAGGGGTGTTGGGTTCTTCCCTCACCCCTTCAGCCTCATGTGACTCTATTCTGGCTCTACACAATCAGTCACCACCTCTCTTTCATGTGAACCCAATCCATCCTCCTCTCCCTTTATCTGGGCATCTTTCCATTCATCTTTCCTTTGTATCCTCTTGTCCTTCATCTCGCTGATCCTTATCCATTCTGCTATTGCCCCTTTTATATGTTTTGCACAGGTCAAGTCTATTTGCCTCACATGGTGTCTGCAGTTTTCAGGAGCACATTGGGTTAAGTGGGGGTTTGCGCAGAGGTGATTGATAGTAAATAAGAGTGGGGATGATTTGTCTCTTTCTATGTCTTACTACCCAGGACTACCAAACTGTTTGTATGTTTACATTGAAGTAGGAGTAAATTTAAATAAACATTTTTGAGAAATGCCATCTAAAAAGGCATATTCAAATGATTGCTGTGATTCAAGAATATGATTATTGTTCAAACTTTTGATAAGAGAGATGTGTTGCTGCACTGTAAAATATATAGTTCTTCACAAATGCTGTCAGACTGACTATCTGGTGGTGACTTACAGCCTATGCCATTATGTTAAAATGATTAACTGCCAACACTATCTTTAAGTGCATTCCCATCAGTTCACTATAATTATGTGAATATGTATGGCCGTGGAATGAAAATGGACTTACATTAATGTTGCATAGCTTTGCCCATATAGGTGCTCATGTGTAAAGTATGTACTGCATGTGTGTCCTGGCACGTGTCCCACCTGTGTGATCCGTGGGTGGGTGCACTTGCTGTTGATGCCGTTGTGCTCCAGCCACTGGTTCTCAGGGTGGGGGCAGTGTTGTTTGAGGGTGCAGCGGTTCTCTCCTTTACACCAAACACACCCAAACAGCGGGTCTGCCTTCAGACACAAACCGCAGCTTCCACGCTGGGCGTCGCACTTGTACAGATGGACTGTGCAGGAGAGAGGAAAGAAGCAGAGAGAAGGAGGGAAAGAAAACAAGGGGGAAGGAAGGGAAGAAGGTAACAGCAAAGGGAGAAAGAGTGGAGAACTCAAGTGAGAAACATTTGTACAAATGATTACAGAACAGCAAATGCATGCAAATTTATTTTGTGCCTCGTAAATGATGGACAAACACTTCAAAACTAAAATTTTGGTTGTTTACCCAAATCTCTCAATGTCTGTCAGCTGCTGTTTGAATATGCGAACGACAAACTGAACATTTTGAGAGCGACATTCATTGATATCTTTGTCTCATTATCTCTTCATCTATCATCATCATCTCTATATACTCCCTCTCCCTCCTTCCCTCCCTCCCTCCCTCTCTCTTTGAGTTTCCTACACTACTGCCTCTCGCCTCTGCTCACCCACCACAGATTTAACATATCATCTCCATGGCAACGGGCCAGCCATTTTCTTTTTAATTGCCATTAGATGCATGTGTGATCTGTCCATCAAATGATGCCCTAGGAGCAGCTTCCTCCACAGGCAAACAAAGGTAGGAGGAAGATAGAGGAGGATTCTCTAGTTTAAGCATTTCCTTTTTAACTTTTATTTCTTTACTGATTTTACACTTATGCTCAAGGATATGTTTTGTACTCTGTATTTGCCTGAGACACACATGCACACAACCACAAACACACACAAACACACACAAACACTGTACAAACTTTGCCTTACACCACTGTGTCATGTTGGCATATCATCCACATTTTAACAATACGTTTCTTATGCCTGACTCCGCTGCCTTTGGTTAAAATGAGTTGTTTTCCTGTCAGAGAACTACAACCCCCAGCATGCTGCTGTTTTCCTGCCCCAGCATGGATCACTCACAGAGGTGGATTGCCAGTGGCCAAACTGAATCAAGCTCAGCAGCTGAATGCTTAATAATTCAGCACTGAGCTGTCATTCCACATATACCGTAAGTAGATGGAGAGTTGGACAGAAAAAAATGAGAGGCAGTGAAATGTAGCATATGCTATACAGCACCTATATGTCTGTCTGCAAATTATATTATTATGTATCATTATTTAGATTAATCATTTCAGTTAATTTTTTGTTATTATTGGTTATTTATGAACATTATTTTGTTCAGCTGTGTCTATATGTTTTTCCACTACTGCTCTTCCTAAATGTATGCCAGTAAAGCACATTGAATTGCTGAGATGAGAAAAATAAAATGAAGGGAGGAGAGAGGCAGTGGCGACAGAGATGGATAGATTGCCAAACTCCCAGAGAGGTGTTGACAAAGCAAATAAGAGAAAGAAATAATAATATTTGAGAGGAGGCAAGAAGATGGAATTTAGAGAGTTGGGAAGACAGACAACAGTGAAGTGTAGGAGAGACATATGGACAAATGGAGAGAGACGGGAGGGGAAAGACAGACCTACAGAAGGAAAGCGTAAGAGAGGATGTGTTAAAGTTAACCACTCTACACAGAAACATCAGGGGAAGGATGCTGCACCTCAGCACACCGCCCGCCTGTTGCCATGGAGACTGGCTCCAAGGGCAACAATAGGGAGGCAGTGGCTTTAATATGTGTTTGTGTGTTTGTGTATATATGTGTGCGCAAAGTGAGAGTTCATAAGACACTGTTGACTCTACAGTGTATGTGTATGGTTTCTTACGATACTGTGAGAACTATGGAAAGAGCTGATATGGATTCATAAGTGTGTGTATGTGTGAGCGCATGTGCAAGCACGCACACGCGCACACACTACGCCGCACACACACACACACGCTACACGCCGCGACACACGCCGACACACACACACACACACACACACGCACACACACACGTACGTGCTCTTGAGTGTGCACATGCTATGTGCAAGCTCACCTTTGTTGTGGGCGGGGTTGTCGATGCTGAAATCTCCGTTCCAGATGACGGTCAGCTCCACGGGAAGACTGCTCATCTCCATCCCATCATAGAAATACTATCACCATGGCAACCGGAAGGAGGGAATGAGGTAGAGTCGGGGAAGTCAGTATGAGAGAGAGGGAGGCTGTGCTACTTTAAACTGTCTATTATCTCTTAAGTCCAAAAGACTCTGTTATCACAATACTCCTTTTAATGCAAAACACATCATCAACAGGTGGCTTTAGACACACACACACACCTTAATTGACTACACACAGGGAGTTTTCAAACAAAATTATTTTACAATTTGAGTTCTGTTAAAAGTAGCAGCATGCAGAGGGTTGTGCTAGAACATAATTTTCCGCTAAATTTTACAGTTTCCCTCCTTCACTGCTCAATCAAAGCTACAATATTTGGATTGACTGTGATTACACACACAAATCCCACAGACATCGCTACACAGACGCTGACACAAACAGCTTAGAATGATGAAGATTTGACAGAAGATGAGATTTCTTGCTATCAAACAGATTGATTAGCATGCAAGACCAGCATAAGCCCTTTTTTCATTGCTAGTATTTCATTGCCGTCAATGTCTTATTCAGTCAGTGAATGGATCATGATCGCAGGATGGTTGTGTAGGAGAGAACAAAGTCAGGCTCTTGCTTTCTCATCTACCCACTGTCTAGCCCTACAAGAGGAAAAAACCCTCAGCTTGAATCAAGAGTGTGTGCCTTTATGTGTGTGATTGAAAAAAAATATTATGGTCACTTTTATGGCAAACTTTATAAAACGGGACGTTTTTATAGTGCATTGTGTTAGGTGTTGGTGGGCGGTGTCAATGATGATCCACAAGATCTAATTCAAGTAAAAAAACAACAACACACACATCACAACACCACACACACACACACACACACACACACCACACACACACACACACAAGCATCCTCACCGATGTGTTTTGACCACTCACTGAGGAGCTGTTGAAGCGCAGGGCAGGAACTCTTGTGCTCAATCCCTGATGTCAGCAGACATTCATACCCCCTCTGCTCCATGACTGGGGCTTGGGGAGGTTCTTGCTCCGTTCTTTGCCCGAAGGGTGATCGGCTTTACCACATTGACTGGCACAAGGATCCTATCTGCGGGCAGCAACTGGGGACACCCCTGGAAGACAGATAAAAAGACAAGGAAGGACAGTGTGTAAGTACAAGTCTCATCACCAGATTTAATGCATAACTGCAATTAGATTAATGTTACTCAAATAAATCCTGTAAATTAGTTTCCCCCCTGAGTGTTATTAGAGGGGCAGATTATCTGTCACCTGAAGCACAGTAAAGTACACACCTTTTCCATCAACACTCACATCTCATCAGGACAGTACTTTACCAACACTGGTTTATTTGAATGAAATAGACACTTCATTGTGTACTGTTTTCAGTGTTTAAGAGCTTGTATTTGTGATAGTTCCTACTGGGTTGATATCAACTGAGTCTCATGATTGACAGTCCTGGGACCTGCTCACATTCACTGGGAGTGAAGGGCCAGCTCAATAGATGCTCCACTGTCATTATCCACAGGATGAGAGCTTTCAGTTTGGTTGTTGTGTTCATGAAGGAAATACGTCACTGATCGCAAACAAACGGTATTAAATATTAAATATTAAAATA
>NW_023339652.1:8480461-8486620 GCF_004916995.1 Morone saxatilis | reverse complement strand
ACAAATCAATATATTGTTGTACATAAGGAACACATACACACACACACTTTGTTTTCCTAGTATTTTCTTGTTTTTTTTATTAATCTACTTATTGTATTGTATTTAATGAATAGTATTTTTATGAAATGTATTCTTAATGGACTTTGGTTTTCTTAATTAATTGTATTTATTTTTTAAACCTGTGTTTATTGTTGTTTTCAAATTATGAACGCTTTGGCAATAATTGTTTCTAACATTCATGCCATTAAAAGCATATTAAATTGAAAAAAATTAAAAGACAAAGAGAGAGAGAGAGAGAGATAAAGAGAGAGAGATGAGTCACTTAGCAATTGGAGGTCTAAAATTAACAGCCAATCAATTCAGGTGTTAGTAGCTGCCTAAATATAGAGCACCTATTACTTGCCTGAAAGATTAAGAGGAGTAAGAGGAGAGGAAAGGGGAGGAAAGGGGAGGAGGACAGGTGTGGAGAGGGAAAGAGATGGACAAAGGAGAAAAAAATGAAAGACACAGAAGACAGATAGAACAAGTGGGAGAAAAGGCAATGGCAAGAATAGGTGAGTGAAAGGTATGGAGGGAAGTAAAGGAGGGTAAAGACACTAAATAGAGAACAGCACTTCCCTAAACTGTTTCATGTTTCCATTGAAACGTGCTAGATAGAGAAAGGGAGCGAAATAGGCAAAATGAGAGAGAGGAACAACAAAAGAACAGAGTAAGTGAAAGAAGCAAAAAAATACCATTAAGCATATGCGACAGGAGGAGCTTTAGCATGTCAAAGAGGCAGGAGGAAAGAGGGTGAAAAGAGGGTGAAAAGAAGGAGAGAAGATAAGGTGAGCCCCCGCATGGTTGGAGCTGGGGGGGAGTGGAGCATAGCGCACGTTGAACTGGGTGATAACACTTGTTTGAAGTTCATTAAAAGCCACTTGATTGGGTTAGGCTGAGTGACTGACTGGGTGGCTGCGTGGTGAGAGAGAGGGGAAAGCTCTGTGACACTATTCACAAAGTCATTATAGATAAATGACAAACAGGGTGAGTGAGTTCAGTGGTGGAGGAGAGGAAGGAAGAGGTGGTGCATGTGTGTTTGCTCTCCCAAATCTCATTTTCTTAAGAACGAAGGGTCGTATTTGGAGAATGAAAATGAGTGGGAGAGCAAAGAGAGATGCAATCCATTTTTAATCACATCTCTTCCAGTTAATACACATGAACAATAGGGACAATAAATTTCATCTGGTTTGTGGAAATTAAGGCATGGGAAGCACTGGGGTATGACTTAACACGGCAACTAAAGCTGAATCTTGAGGACACAGATCTATACTGATAGTGGGATATGGTGATGAGGTGATATAATATTGTGTGCGTGCACACACACACACACACAGAGTCACACAGAGCATCACAGCTAAAATGCACTTGAGTGTTTAAAACCCTAAATCCCAGAAACTATACTTTGCACATGCAAGCAGATTCAAGGTAAACACACACTGACATGTAAGTGTATTCACACATATACACACATATGTATGCATACACATACACACACATATGTATGCATACAAATACAGAGAATAAACCACAGCCTTGGAATACGATAAACACCACAAGTCAAAGCCAGACAGCATCTTGTGCATCATCTGCCTTTCTGACAACATGTCATGGAAAACTTCAAAAAGCAAATGCCAACAGCCGCTGACTACACAGATGTAAACACACGTTGGCACTATTTCACCATTTCATTACCACCTTCCACAATTCCCTTTACAACACTGACAATCGGAATACATATATTTTTTTTTACAGTTATGCTTTAAATACCCATCCTTGCAGTCTCTGGTTAATAATCTTATAGTCACACATAAACACGCTCTTTCACACATACACACACAGGTTTATTTAAAACCATAAACTAAAGTCTTCCCAAGCCCTGTAATTGTGAAGCAGGCTTCCCCCACTACTACAAATTGTACACACTCACACAACTGCACACTCTTAGCCTTGCCAGAAGTACAAACTGTCATTCTGTTCAAAATCAGTAAAATCTTCAGTCTCTTTTTTAAAGTTTTGTGACAGAAGAAACAGCAAAATTTAAAAGCAGAAAACAGATGCCTTATTTGCTTCAACAACAATGAAAAATTCATAATGTGGCAGGGAATCTACAAGCAAATGTGTACACTGTCAGTGCTCTGTGTTTTTTCTCCTTAGCTCAGATGTTTCTGTTTGTGTGTATACATAGACACTTAGAAACAGCGATACAACACACTGTTATCATTGCCAGCAGTCCCTGAGGCCAAATTGGTTTGGACAAACACATGTGTATATGCTAGTTGGCTACCAATGCTGGTGGTGTTGGCAGTGATGCTCACTGTCGCCTGTTAAGATTTATGTCAACATTAAATTGATCTAATGTCAGAGCATTTATTTCTAATCCCACCCTCTCAACCCCCAAAGACTGAAGTGCAATAAATAACTATGGAGTAAATGCAAACCACAGATGTGTGCACAATAACCACATCCTACATGTACTCACACATACTCGTAAAAATGCACATACAGTACTGTAGCTGTGCGCCGTCATACAGAATACAAGAATTCAAATTCACAACTCCTGACAGCGGAAAGTGGGGTGGAGAAGTAAGATATAGATACAGACCACAGGTTACTCTGAATTAACCTACATATACATACATACTGTTAACAGTTTTCATTAACACACTATTTTACAATTTCCTTATGACAACATGTTCAATGAATTATTTAAATGGAAAATTTCATTTTACCTATTACATTGGGGTGTAGGCAGAGAACCATCTGCATGGGTCAGCAGGAGGCGAGAAAGTACATTCTAGATGTTAAGCAGACTAGTTTATGTATGTCTTTATGTGACTTTGTGTGAAGATGTGAACTTTAGTGACAGCCCTACAGTCATGTAATCAAAGGCTTGCACTAGAAGAAAAGTACCTGTCAAAAGCATGACTCATCATAACCACATAATAAGCCTGACTCCTGGCAACCAACTTTCCGCTTCTCTTTTTCCCCTACATAATTATCCTTCGTTCTTCCTTTCTCCATCACTTACTCATTGTTTTCTCTGACCTCATCTCTGATGATGCTCATGTTTTATACCCCCTTCATTTATCTCTCTCTACACCCAGCCTGTGTTATTCGTCCTATCTCGCTTACTGACCCTTCTCATTTCTCTTATCTCTTATCTTCTCACTGATTCTCTCTCCTCCTCTCTTTCCTGACTTCTTTTCTTCTCTGGGACCTACTTAGATCTGATAATTGGAGGCTGGTGGGAGGTGTGAAGGGTGGAGATAGGGAGAGTGACAGAGAGTAGGCAGCACAGTGGGAACTGTGAATGTAAAAGCCCTTGGCATAGTTTGAAGCAAGGGAAGAGGGAGGGTGAGACAGAAAGAGAGAGAAGCCCATAATTATAGCAGGGGAAGGTGTGAAGATGAAGAGGATCTTAAGTTTTCATACAGTACACGTACACACGCACACGCACACCTTGTGGTTACCAAGAACTCCCCTTAACTGGCCTCTGTTTTATCATCTCCTACAGAGCCTCGGGCAAAGACACTCTCCCGCTCCATGTTCATCCTTCCTCCTTTCCTGCTGCTCCTTACCTTGTTTCTATCCCACTGTCCTGTCCTCACCTTAAGTTTTTTTCCTTCTAAATACCTCTCCCTCTTTTCTCTTGCCATTTTTGGTCCCTCTCCTTGCACCTCTGTCCTTGCTCTTAAAGGAACATTAAAAGTATTACAACTTGGGTTTAATAGTTTTGGTCATAATTTTTTTGGTGATAACATTTTACTCACTAAACTACGGTAATTGCTCAGATCTGACAACATTGCAGAATTGCTGCAATTAAGTCTGACAGAGCAACAAACATAAGTATTTAGATGATCAGCTGGATTGTAAACAAACAGTTTAGCCAGATTTTTAAAAACACTTTTATTTCAAGGTGAAACCAAAAGTTAGTGCACCTGAAATGTCCGTAATAATCCCTCATTACATAGAAAAACTGTGTTTACATACAGCTATGGTAAGATCAGTAGATTGTCTGTAAACTGTGATGTTTACAACAGACAATTAGTTGGTAATAATTCTACAGTTTCTTTTTTTCAGCAACAGAGCTTCATTCCCTGATCTCAGCAACTCGTATAGCGACTCATAACATTATTACCAATAGAAATAACAAAAATAAGACCCAGGTTGTATGCAACTGTGAAAGATCCCCTCCTAGAGCAGTTCAATGGCATTATGAAGCACTTCAGTCTTTCACTTTTGGCATCTTTTCATTTCCGCCCATTTTGTGTAATTTGCTTTCATTCTCAATTTCGACCTATCCCTTTAGTCTGCACTCTGTAAATACTCAACTGACTCCTCAGCCGTCAGGGCCTGTGTATGACATTGATTTGTCTATGAATCGAACCAAAGCACCTCTCTCTACCATTCCTGTCCAACATTGGCAACTAACAGCTATTACAGCTGGCATTTAGCTGCTTTAATAAAATTATCTTGATCACTTCATCAATAGGTTCCTGGTAAATAAACTCCCAGGGATTGATCACCATAACACGGATAAGAAGTAACAAATACAGGGAAGTGCTAAGGGGTAATGATATATATTCGATAACATTAATATTTTGCTGTGTTATGTATCTCCCAACAAGCTGAATATATTAGGGAAAGGCTTGGCAGCAGCTAAAGTACTGAACATGTTGTGATGTAGACAGACAGAAGAAGAAAGGGAACTATCCTCCTGTGGTTTTCATTAGACAAAGAGAACTGGAAGTGTCCTCCGTTTCAGTTGCTTTAGGTGAGGCTATGTGTGCACTTTATGGATGGGGGATGCAGTAAGAAAAAGTGATAAATATGCAGGTAAACTAACACTGCTTATTGGGTAAACAAGCACAGCTTTTCCTATAATCAATGCAACTGTAGTGGTCAGGAATAACTTTTGGCTATTTATTCAGAGGAATCAAGTGAAGCTGCATGCATGTTCTTTGTCAGTGAGACTCATCAGAACGGCTAAGTCCTTGAGATGTGTGGAGGGCAAACAGGGACGTGGCCTTGGTTAATGTGCCAACAGGCAAACGTCTGATCCGTGTGCCCATATCATTGCTGGCATGAATAAAAAGGCACCCACTGTACACTCAGGCCTGGCTTTACTCTGTCCTGCCATGCATACTAACAACAAGCTCAACCAGTAGGGAGACTACCCTGGCCTTGATCATTAGCATAGCGTTAAGGGATTATTTAGATCAATGCCTGAAATCCCTTAATTGTAATAGTACACAAAAAGTCATCTGCAGCAGAAAGAGGCCATCCCATTTCACAAAGCAAAGTTGACTTGTTGCCTTTTGTGAAATTTGTGAATGATTCCATGGATAGTTGTGCATGTGTCTGCATGTTCTTAAGCTTGTATGTGTGTGTCTAAATTATTAATTCAAAACGGCAACCAAAAATCTGGAAGGAAACACATGACCTTGGATTTGAGGGGTTAATTAAAAGCAAATTAAAAGTCATTAAGCCTGCAAAACACCTGCTTTTTCTGAAACAACACGTCAAAAAAGGGATGTCATTAATGTGCAAATACTAAATCCCCTTCCCTTTATTTATGGTTTCTTTTAGTCAGCAACACAATAGGAGAGGATTCACACATTATTATCCTCAGTCAATATTGACCACCAGCCCCTGAGTTAATTGGAAAAGTAAACCTGCAAAGACTTAGGCTTGGGCCTGACTAAGCAGAAGGTTCAAAAGGATAATGGAAAAGGCAGAAAAAGAAAATAATATCATCTGCGCAGGTTGAATGGCTCGGGGGAAACATGGGTGGAATAACACAATTGAGAGCAGACTGCTCATCAAAGGAGGCAATCTGGCTAAGCTTGTCCCTGCCCGTCGTGCAGCGTCTGCCAACCCAGACATGAGCACTAGTGATCTTCATCATAGCTCACCTCAGGCTAGGATTAACAGGCCACTAACTCCCTATAAAAGCCTCCCCCTGAAAACTACCGTGATTTGGCAGGGTACAGGCGGGGAAAAACTGTATTCAGACAAACAAACAAACACACACAAACACAAACACACAAACACAAACACACAAACACACACACACACACACACAAACACACACACAAACACACACACAAACACACA
>NW_023339652.1:8472677-8480361 GCF_004916995.1 Morone saxatilis | reverse complement strand
CTCTAAATCTGAGTGAGACCTTTCTCATAGGATGGGGAGTGGGTGGGTTGGGGGCATTCACTGAATGTACCCCATCCAGTGAGTGGCTTGTCTTCTGCAGCAGAGCAGCCTAATTACAGTGGGCTCTGCTTCGACGGGAATAGAACTGGCTGCCAATACTATTGATAATTCACACAGACTAAGCTGTCGCAGGGAATAGGGATGGGCAAGTGGAAATGGCTCCGTTTTATTAGTTTCTACTGCCCTTTGATGTGCAGTCAAGAGCGAGACATGCCAAGAGACTCATGCCAGATGGAAGCACTACACCCGAAAGGTGTCTCAATCCTTTTAACATAACTCTTTTTGCATGTGAAACCTAGAATGATAGCTATTAGTGTCACATAGCCAAACATTTCCCCTCAATTTATTTCACCATGCTTTATTACTGAGCTGGCCCAATACGAAGAGGCCGGCTAGAGCTAGCCAGCATTAAGAAGTATGCAAATTCTTAAACAACTTAATGGGCTGTAGTTTGATTGTCTTTAAAGGTGGAGGTGCTGCTAGAAATTTTGGGCCTCCTGATAACACCTCAACCCTCCATTGAGTGTTCCACTCTCCTAGCAGCACCTACAGGGGCGTTCTGATGGACTTAAAAGTAAGAAAAACGTAAATCAAGAAAACCCCTTTTATCACTAGCCCTGACTTGGGACTCACCTCAGGCTTCTTGACTCGGCCCTCCTGGAAGGAACATGTGCGAGGGTCGTGGGTACAGTCATGCCTGTACTTACACCAGTGGCACTGGTAAGGACTGCTCACACATGAGAGACATCTGAATGGAGAGCAGAGGAGAGGGAAGACAGTGCTTTGAATTAGTATTGAACAGCAGCAAATACACTAGAGCATAGAAGCTCAATATGCCAACTTACTTATGTATATAATACATTTCCAACAGTTTAAGAATCAATGTCAACGTTTTTTTTTCGTTAATATGAAGAAATTAGACTTATGACGAGCTATCTGCTAGAGAGAAGTGCTTTTGAAAGCTATTCATAGACTTACGACTTGTGCACACTACAGTTGTAGAAAACAAAGCTGGTATTTGCGAATGCCAGGCCTGTCTCCTTGGACTTCAGATAGAGCTGCACAATCTGGTGGTCACCTAGAGAAAATAGATCACAGTCAAGATTAATAGTTGGATACACAGTGGTAGCCAGAATGTTTTATATTCAGGTAAAAAGATGAGTAAAAGAACAAGAACTAATAGATGCAAGAATTGCTTTTGTTTCAGAATTCATTTATTGAACCCATTATTAAGAGGTTTCATTCAACTGAAGCAAATAGGAGAAACAAAAATGTATTCTAATGCTAATGGTTGGATGTCACAGCAACTTTTCCAGCATTAGCAGTGGGTAGACACTTTTAAAGAACCCCTGCCTCTATGATAATCATTTCATTCACTTGTTCACATATCCTTTTTCAGTGTCTAGTCACATTAGATTTTCCCATGAAGGAAAGATGACTGCACTGCTTTGAGCCACAGGTGCTCAGCCTGTTGCAGTGGTAAAGGCAGTATCTTAAGAGAATGGGAGAGTAGAAGGGTTTTGTTGGGTTAAGTCTCCCTATCCTTAGCCTTACAAGAGACAATAGAAGTTGGTGCACACACATTTCCCTTGGGAGGGAAAATATTCCCCTGGAAAAGTCTTTGAGAGTGTCTTTGACAAGGTAAAGGGGGATGAAGATGAAACAGGAACCGTGGTGTGTGTGTGTGTGTGTGTGTGTGTGTAACTGCGTGTGTGTACCTGCGTGTGTGTACCTGCGTGTGTGTACGCAAGCTTGCGCCTCATCTGTATTTGGTGTGTCCTTTTGTCTGGCCCTAATGAAGGAGTTCATGTTTAATTCAACAGCACATCCACACATCTAACTACTCTCTCGCTACACTACCTCTGTACCTCTCTCTCTCATCCCCACTCTATCTCTACACACAGGTCTCTTTGCTTCCTTCCACACTGTGACTCCTTCTTTTCCCCCGTGTCTCTCTCCATCTCTCTAACAAAGAAGGAATCATTCATCAATCACAGTAAAGCACCGCTGACAACGGATCTGTCCTAATTAGGCCACCTAAATGTTACCTTGAAGCCTGCTAACACTATCTATCCCTCCCTCTCTCTCTCTTGCGCTCCATCCGTCGCTCTCCCTTCTTTTCTCTCTTTCAACCAAGCTAAGACTAATGAGAACTAGTAAAAATGGAAGATGAAAGGTTCAGATATAGGCAAAAATGTGAAATATTTGCCTCCATCTGAAACAAATCCTGAAAAGGATCTAACTGTGTGCGTTTGGGGGTGCTGGAGAAAAACGAAGTGAAAAATGGGGAGAAATGCTGTATGCTTCATTTGTGTGAGTCTCAGAGTACATATTTGCACGATGGCAGCATCACCAGCTTTACATGTGGTTGACATGGCAAACATTAAACAAATGTTTTTAATTCCCCAAAGCACCCTCAGGCTCCCTGTCAGCCGTACATCTGTACACATGTGCTATCTATCTGTGGATTACTTTATTGCAGTGGTGCTGTGTGTTTGTCCATGCAGTGTATGTATGTGTGAAGCTTTTGTTCATTTGGCTGCATATTTGTACATGTGTACAGCTGAGGCCTAAAGCTCTCTTTTTCATGATGGTCTGCTCCCTTTAGCTGTCTGTACTTAAGGCTATACTTATCTAATGTTTGCTTTCTGGCTCCAATATCTACAAAACAATTCATAGATACAATTTTTACACATAGCTGTGAATACCATTTTCTTTAGAGCTCTGATACCAATAGTGGTGGGGTCTAAAAACATCAGTGAATATTCCTTTGTGTGTACATTTTAAGTATTATTGATGGATCACCATCTATTTTCTCTTTTCATTCATTATGCATCTTTTCTTCTGGTGGAAATATTGGAGGAAATGGCATCTTCATTATCTCAACTTAAGGACACAATGAGTGCTGGTGAAGGATTGCATGCCTGGGGACAGGCCTTCCCAGATGGGAGCTTTGTTCAATTAGACCAGGCTTAGCCAACCACGGAGAGGCGAGGTTAAGAACAGGGGAATTAGAGAGAGAAGAATATATTTTCCTTTCTTTGCTCGTGGAATGAATATTGTCAGAAATGTTGTCAGAGCTGTCTGCCTCTTGAAAGCAATGGAAACACTGAGACTGTCTGTGGGGACTGTAATCTCCAGGCACTAAATTAGCTGAAATACTGTAGTAAAAACACTTGGCTGTGCAGTTTGACACACTCCTTTTTTGCACTGGGGTTAACTGGGGTCTCATCACTCCCCTCTAGAGCATCTCCACTTTGAGGGAGGGTGGTAAGTAAATCCCACAACAGCCTAATAAATAATGTTCATTCAATTACTAAACATGTCCTAGGGCAGTGCTCCCAGGCCCACTGAGTTGCTGATGGCAACAAGAAAACAAAAATTCATAGAACACTCATAGCCCTAGGAGTAGCTTCTGACGGAGGGGAAAATATCCAGATGAATGCATAATTCCCTGACAGACATATACAGTATGTTTGTATTCAACAGGTGCTCTAATGTTAATAAGTAGTTGATGCTGGCAGTGGCTTGTTATATATATTTTCTGATTACAAATAATGACACTTTGACAGGTTATTAGCAGGCTTTCTCTTGCTAATCACAGCTGTTAATGTCATGTACGCAGAGACAGTTGCTGTATATGTTCACAATGCATATCAAATCAAATGCCAGCACTGTGACATCCACCACCAGCTACAATGTAAAAGTACATTTCCTTTTTAGCAAAAATTCCGCAATAAGTCCACCCTTACCTTTGTCAACAATAATGCGTGGCATCTCTTTCTCAGCGGGGGAGGAGCACTTGATTCGATTTCCCTCCACCAAGCCATTCATCTCAGCCAGGTCCTCAAAGGTGCAGTTGACACCCGCAGAAAGTTCTGGGACATTATGGGCCTCCAACACCAACTGTAGAAAGGGAAAGACAGAAAAGTGTGTGTGAAAAGATGTCAGCATTCTGTGCAATAATACACTAAATATTCACTATTATCAGAAATATAATACAAGAATAATGAAAAGAACACATGAAAGTGATCAGTAGCTCTGATACTCTGAAATAAAAGAAAGTTAGGGAGAATTCAGTTAAGCTTAAATGGCTTCACATTCATAATAGCACATGACACAGCAAAAAATATTCATCAGTTTAATTCTATTGATGAAGCATGACAAAGTGCCTTTTATAATTGCGACCATGGTCAGATAAAGAAGTTAGATCCGTGTCCCAACTGTTATGACTACAGTGCTCAAACTCCCACATCTGTGAGCACTTCAGATGTGTTTTGGAGCCAATATGTTCTTCAAATATGATTGTAACACAATATTGCTGACGAGAAGCACAGCTGCAAGTTCTGCCCAGAATAAAGATCCATCTGTAGGGTGGTCAGTGGCCAGAGGAGCCACAGGGGGACTGTTGAATGAGAGATTCAGTGATCAGATGCATCTTGCCCAGACGTCCAAAGAACATTAAAACACACTGATGCAGAAAGGCACAGATTGACTTAAAACTGAAATCCGTGCCATCTTAATAGCCCATATCTGATGGCCACAAGGCTTCCTAGGCACCTCCCATAATGCCTTGTGTCATCGATGAGCTGTATAGATTCATCATTCTATTTTATGTGCTGACTCTTTGGCTCAGCAAGTTTTTAAAAAGGAAAGTGAAAGAAATGGTAAAAGCAGAAACTCAAGTTGAGTGGAAGGATGAGGAGTTAGAAGAGATGGAACAGGCAATTGAATGTAGATGGCTGAAACAAAGTGCAGGATGAAAAGAGACTATTGACAAGAGGAGGACAGAAATAGCAGAAAGACTAAGGGTAAAGAATGACACAGTGAAGAATGGAGGAGAGGAGAAAAGTGCAGGCATACAGGCTTCTGGACAGGGAAAAAAGGACTCTGGGAAATAGAGAATGCAAATCTTCCCTCTTCATTTGAAAAAGCTGTGTAAGCTCTCTCTGCACCTCAGCAAAAACTGGTTCCAGGTGGTGCAGGAGGAAAAAGAAGAGAAAAAAACAAAACACTGTCCTTGAATAAGAAAGGAAAAAAAGAGGGTCGTGGAGGCAGGTGGAGTGGGGTCAAGACCAAAATATACATATTGATGGAAAAGCATGTCTGCAGCAGGCCTTGGTCTAGGCATTGATTTGAGGTGCAGTCCATAGTACACTTGTGATGTGGTGCTGAAAGCTGCCTCAGCAGCAGAGTAGGGCTGACCTGCGCTGTTTTTATATTGCTGTTTAATGAAAAGACGGCGGCGCGGGTGTGAACAGATACACAGCTTCCCACATAAGATGGACAGTGCACGACCGGGCTTCTATCTCTTACATATCCTCTCTCTCATTCGTTGCTCACTCTACCTCTCACCTTTTTCTTCTCTCGCTTTAATTTATTTTTCCTTTTAAAGGAGGGAATACAGCCAGACATTGAGTTTCCTCAATTACATTTAGAATAGCCACGACCAAGTCTAGCCACAGCAGGGCTGCATAAATATGAAAATAACCGACTCATCTTAACAGAAACATACGCGCACACAGGCATACACAAATGCCCTCCTGTGGTTTACAAAACACCATATCTAATGCAGAAGATATGTGATGATGGGCTGTTCATGTTGCCATGGTGAAAAAAAGTCTTGGCTGCAAACATTTGGTGAGAATTTATTCAAAAGCTAATGCCAGAAAAAATACAGAGGAGAAAAACATGTTATGACATTACTTTTTATCTACTTACATTCTCTATTTTAAAGCTTAATGTCACTGCTGATGTTGTACTCTTACTTAACTTTAAGCATAATGATTGTATAATATGTGAAAAAATGATTAACAAATGAACATAGAATTAAATGTAAAAGAAAACAATATATTTTTTCTTAGAATGGCTCTAATTTCAGCAGTGGAGGGTCTCTGTTGCTTTTGAGAATGCCTTGGCTTATCTTTCCAAACAAATATTTAATAACACAAAGGTCAAGGAGGAGCACCTGTCTGTCTGGCACAAGCCTCTGCCCTGCAATCAGTTGGATGGGAGATGTGTGGCATAGCCTTTGGGTAAAGCCTGCTCGCTGGGAAAAGGTTAAACACTCTCTAAAGGCTCACAAACACACACACACACACCACACACACCCACACACACCACACACACCCACACACCCACACACACCCCATGAATATCATTAGAGTGATGCAGAGGTGTACCTCAGAAAATCAACACCTCTCATGTGACCCTCAGAGCAAACACGGATGTAGAATAGTCATTCAGACGTGACCTTAGAAAATCATATTGGATGTTTATGCACTTGGTCTCTGAGATACAAAGCCATTTCCAAACCACCATTAGACAGGAAATGGGAATTGAAATGTGACATCACTTAAAGTGGTTAAAGAGATTTTTATAACATTCATTGTTCCAACCTTTAAAATAGGATATCTTTCAGCACACTGAGTTTTGATAAAGAAACAGTAACCCTTGGAAGACATAAAACAGAATGATGTGTTAAGGCAATATCAATCTTCTGAGCATGCCATAAAATTACACAGCTTTGGGTGTAGACACACACCTAAATGGTCACTTAAAGACATTAGAAGCCAAGCCTTGTTCCTGTCCCAGTGAGAAATAATTGTCAAATCAGAATGGGCCTTTGGTGGGGGGGATCGAAGTCTGGAGCAGTACAAGGGGTTAAAATGAGAAAACAGCCACAGGTCTCTATTTCATTGATTTCACCCAAAGGCAACACAATCCTTATCAGCTAAAAAAGCATAGTCATTATAATGTAACACACTCTCTTAACAGATTTGAGTGCAAACTCAGAATCAAAACAACTACCCAACAAGTATTTGTATTTCTCCAATTCCTGCAGAGACATACTTTTGTTGCAATGTATCACAGCTCCTTGCACACCAGTCAATACACTTAAACATTCAAAAACCATTCAGACCCTTGAAATGTGGCAGCTGTTTTAGAACAAAATGTCCAGGGGAAAAAGTGCTGCATTTAGTTGCCAACAATCACAATAAACACAGCTGAAGCTAAACTGTGTGCTGTTAATGATTGTTGACATTTGTTGGGAGAGTATTTCAACTGGACGGGACTGAAAGTTGTAAGTTGTCAGGGTCAGGATTTGAAGGATGCATGTTGGCAGGCAGTAAAATGATGTAAAGCAGGATTATAGAGTTAACACTGGCTACTAATCAGTATCTAGAGCATAATTACATCGCATTACAAATTATGCTTGAGTGTGTGATACTGTCAATCTGCCAGACAAGATTTTCTCACCAGAAACACATTCAGCTAGCCTCACTGCTTACTGCAATATGGCTCCACTAAAACAAATGCTTGCTGAAGTGTTTCTTCCTTATTAAACAAAAAATATGTTGAAGCACTTCTAATTAAAATATGACCACATTTTATTACGATATGCCAGTAGTGTGTTTCCACTCACCGTGACACTAAACTGGGACACTGAGATGTTGTTTGGGTGGACACTGAGACGCACACACTGCTTGATGTCTGATGCAAAGCGACGGGGCTCTGATGAGCGCTCGCATTTCTCCTTTCTGGTGCACCTGGAAAAAAAAAATAAAAAAAACAGAGAGGGGGTGTTATTCATGGTTGATAAATGCACATACACACACACACA
>NW_023339652.1:8472299-8472644 GCF_004916995.1 Morone saxatilis | reverse complement strand
ACACACACACACACACAAATCTAGTAACCTGATCAAGGGCTTACCCCTTTTCACCTGTTGGCACATGGGAAAAAAGAGAATGTCTCGCCGCTCCCTGACAGACGGAGTTGGACACATTTATCATATTTCCTCTCTAGGAGTGTACTAGCTACAGTGGCCAGTGAATGGAAACCCGGTCTCCAGGGGGTGGGAGCAGTGCCATTTAAAACAATGGTGGCTCTATATGTGGAAGTGGAGCCGGCCCGTTGGGAAAGAGGTAGGCCTCGTCTTTGTAATGCTGTCTTAATGACTGGCATTCATGGGCAATGCCAAGTGCAGGTGGAGATGTGGATGTTGGTGGGAGGG
>NW_023339652.1:8464883-8472199 GCF_004916995.1 Morone saxatilis | reverse complement strand
GGGGGGGGTTAGGGATGGATTCCTGCGCCTCTTAATACCACACCAGGTGGTCTAATCCAGTCCAATACAGTGGTTTAGGGAGTTGGAGGACTGGACCCTTTGTGTTGTAAGAGGAATTTACTGGCTCCTGTTTCACACACTATCCCTTGACATACTGCAAGGTAACTCCACATAGTTTGGTGGGAAGGAATTGCAGTTCACTTCAATTTAGACTTACAGTTTATGGGTTAAATATTACAGCTGGACAAACTTTGGTGAAGCTTAAAATTCTTGATACATGATGATTCTGTGAGAATCGGGCCCATTTACAATATAACCTCAACCTTCTACTCCTCTCTACAAACACACACCCACGCTCCTGTTCTCATCTAATCCTCTCATAAACTTATGCAAGTTCCCAATTGATTCAGACAAAAACTTTCTGTGCAATTAACAACCTGGCAAATCCAGAGTGCCCTAAAACTCCTTTAGAGAAAGAAGAATGAAAAGAAAGGAAGAGGTCGTAATGAACGAATGAAAGGAAGACTTTTGAGGTGGTTGACGTCTGAGATACAGTAATACCTTATGCTGCAAGAAGCTTTTTTTTATCCTGAATTTGAGAGATTGAGGGAGGGTGGGTTTTGACCTGACATGAGTATTGTAAAATTAAGCGGCCTAACGTGCCGCAAAGAAGACAGACATAAAGAAAGAGAAAAGAAATAATCTGTTTTAGAGAGGGAGAGAACAGGGGGAGGGGTAAATAGTGCAGGAGAGAGTGTGGAAAAAAAAGAAAGAAAAAGAGAAGGAAGATTTAAAAGGAAGGCAACCATTGTTGGCTTTCTGTGAAGCTTTCACTGCTAAGCCGGTTTGAGTAGGGGTTTAATCGCTTCGGCTTCCTTTGTGTTTCTCTATCACTCCTGTCTGTTCCTCCTTTTCTAGCACTGATTTAATAAGACCACATCACATAAGCACCCCCAGGCAAAGAGCACACACAGACACCCAGAAATACACACTTTCACCTACAAATATCCATATAAACATATACATTTACTGTGCTTCCTGCATACCCACAGGTCTGCTGTTTACACACATGGAAGAATAACACTGTAAAAAGATGCTCAATAGGATGTTTTCTTTACGTGCTTGTCTTGTATGTGTTTTTTTGCGTGCAAGTATTTGTATAGTGACGTTGCTCGTTGTGCTTGTTCCTTGACAGTGTCACTGTTTTGGTAAAAAAAAAAAAAAAAAATGCAATTTCATGCCAAAAAGACTAGCATTATTAGCGTCTACTGGCACAATCTCTCTCAGTGAATCATCACTATGAGTGACTGAATCATTATAATTGAATAATAAATGGATGAATAGAGGTTTATGCCATTCAATCAATTTCTCCCTATCTCACCCTCTCCAACACACACAGATACACACACCATAAATATGCATCTATAAGCTGTTCTCTTCAATATCTTTATAAACAGCAGCATTTTATTGATTTCTTAAGGATGTTAAGAGCAGTATAAGACACTGATATAAAGAAATTACAAGGGTAAAATAATGGACAGTGATAACAATAAATTAATATTAAGCATATAATAAAGGAATAAGGCACTCAGTTGCCCTTGGATTAGCTTCAATCAAGTTATGTCATACAAGACCAATAATGTGTATAGGGAGATATACTTCAAGAAAAGCCTTCAGCCATGAACCAATATTTCTCAACTTACAGTCTGTGTTGACAATGTGTAATGAGATGCAGTTAATTCTAATTCAGTGGTAATTGCCCAGGTTCTAGATGTGTGTAGTTTATTATCCTGTCTTTGCCAGTGGGGTTTGGCCATGTTTTGGCATAGGATGATGTGCACCTTCCCACATACAAATCAAGCACAGATCATTTTGATCAGCTATACACTTGTTGCTTGAAAATTTGAAGACAGGGAACACCAGACCTCTTACAGGTGACACATACAGTTACATGAAAAGGAAATTGTTGTGCTTCTATTATTTTATCCACAGCTTTCCATGTAAAAGTGCAGTATACAGTACAAACACAATACAAATGTACTATGTAACTATTTGATGTTTAATTTCTGTGCAGTTACGTTTATGGTTGTCACACGGGGAAGTCAGTGGGCGAACCAGACAGCTATCCTTAGTATTTTGATTTATGAGGGACGTGCTCAAGGGTGATAAATCCTCCTTATACCTCACTGAGCCGTGTCCAGGCTAGCCTCTATTCCACTCGTTTCTGTAACTCAATGCAATCTCCCATTCAGCATTTCTTTCATTCGTCTTTTTGTTTGTGGGGTTTAATGTCCATACTTGGAGACAAATCTGCATCCACTACAGCAGTTAGACCCTGGAACCTTTGTGATTTTAACAAAGTTTAATAATTACTTTGTAAGCACAGAAAAACCCTACAGCTCCATTAGTCCATACCCATAAAATTCACCAAAGCTCTCTCTCATTTTTCCAACTTTCTAGCCCAAATCTCTGCTGTCTTCTTCACCATTCTGTCCTGCTGTTATTACAGACTTGTCTGAACTAACCCCAACCCCTCAACTCGCCCATGGACTCGCTTCTCTTGGTGAGCCGTGACATTTAGCCTGCGAATGCTGTTAAAGGCTGCTTAAAAGTGAATAAACAATGATATTAGATTGCTTTTTTGGTCTTTATTGAGACATGTGATGCAATCCACACAACACACTGTTAAGAAAGGATCTGAGAAAGGCTGGATTTTGAATAAGGCCAATTTGCCACAGAGTGCACTACATTTACAGTCTGACATTTTATTTGAGTGACCACAGTGTGTAAATTTATAGTGCCCTCATAAATTCTGCAATGGAACTAAAAAAGTAGTCTACACTACATTCTGCTGATCCCACAATGGAATGTGCTGCATTTTATAGATGCAGAAATTACTGTTGACTTTATACCTGTCAATGATAATGCAAAATGATGATGATTAGTAAATATTCAAGATCTCAATTTACTGCTCACTATTGAGTGTCCATTATATAGGGAGTAGTGAATGAGAGGGAATCATTTTGGACACAGACTCAGTTTTACTTCGGCTATCTATATGACCCAGGTTTATGACATCTCTCTAAGACACTAGCTGATGTGAATAACGAGTGGAGCGAGTGAGGGACGGAAGGCTGATGATGCAGGGAATCAGTGCCAGAAGGAATCAGAGTAAGCAAGACATGATGCAAAGACTTGTTAATGTCAGTCTCACATCAAATAACATTTTTAGGTTTGGTTTTTATGCGTGTGAGTCACAGTGTACAATGTTTATGAGAAATAATTACTTCTGTGAGGATTTGCAGCCTACGTGTTTTATGACCTGCAGAGTTTTATAATGTATCTTAATATAGTTACAAGCCAAAAAGACATAATGAGGCAGTGTGAGTTGATGAGTGCAACAACTAGACCTGGCGTAACTGGACTGGGGCCTGTTAATATATAATGATTAGAGGGTATACCACTAGTTCTAAGAAGTGGACAGAGGCCAATTTGTTGAGCTTGTTATGCAAATGAACAGTAAATATGAAAAATGTTATTAAAAAACAAACACCCACACTCAACTGCACCAAAGAGCATCAATCTGAAGAAAAGACCAGTCGCAAACCATCTATAATGGTTATGTATCATGATATCATCTCCTTGTATGAACACAACCCTCTAGCCTTTACACTGCCAGCTTTTACTGTATACATTTTACTTTCCTTCACAAACTTTACCAACTCGAAAATGTCATATTAGTTATAAATAGAGGTTGCAGTGCATCCAGTGAATTGTATTGCAGGCACCTGGATGGCCTCTGTTTATCCATCGTGATGTCATACAGTCCTGCAGGGACTGTAAGTTACATCTCTTTCTCAGAGTCAGAAGGTCACAGATTTGCTGGGCAGGATGAAACAGCCAACAGGTTGAATTATTAGCTTTGACATCTCAGACACGAGCCATGCAGAGACTGTGACTCAGCAGAAGACTTTTTCCTTCTCTCTGCACCTCTCTATCTCCCTAAGGGTTGGACAATGGCACTGCTGCAAAAACACGCAGGGTTTTCTCATTCAATTCAATAAGACCATTGCAAGTGCACAGAGGGCTACACCAACAAAACACAGGATGCTCCGATAAAAATAAAAAAAAGTCAATTCTTTCTGTTACACTTTGCAATGTCATTCGCCAACACTCATTCGCAAAGGTTGAGACAGGAGAAAGTCACTGTCATACAGGATGTTTCAGTGTTTTGGAATTTGAGAAGGTTTCAAATGGACTTTTTGGTTTGTATTTCATCTTGAAAATGTACATACCAATGCAACCCCTTCACATTGTTTCATTGTGAGGAAACACTTCTTCAAATATTTAAACTACTTTTATGTGATTTCTTTCCTGGTGTACCCCCAAGTTTATGTTCATTCTTGTGTATATACCAGCAGAAAACCCTACTGAGATGCTAGTGTGTGACAGCAGCTAACATATATTCGTTTTCAGGTAAGAAGTGGTTTTGCATCCTTACTGAATCTCTCACCAATGTGTAAAACATGTACACCTATTGATTTGGATTAACCCGAATGTCCACACAACTGTGAAGGGGAATTTATGTAGCTGCTCTGGCTGATTTGGGGCTTCCGTGAAAGGATATTAAAGATAATGCCGTACATGGTTTCGCTGATGTAAGAGGTGGGTATTATCAGAGTAAAGCACTGGATAATTGTTTTCAATTACTATCCAGACAGACCTTGAAAGAAAAAAAGATTGCATCGTTTATAACAATATGAAACAATCCCACCCTGTGTAAACATCAAAGAATAGACCATTTAGAGAACCCCAGAAATCAAAGCGATTTAGATTTCAAATAACAGTCATAAAAAGCCTGACTGGGGCTATCTTTTTTGTGGAGAATTAGATGTCCAACATCTATTCATTTGGTTGGTAAACACCACTGTTGTGCAGAGCTGTTTGACTGACTGGCAATGATACATTATGAGAGAGCGAGCTGAAAGGATTAGATTGGCCCTGAATGGAAACTAATCTGCACTCTTGTTTCTCCCAGCCTTTGATAAGGTGACACAATTAGAGTGAGACTGAGAAGAGGGCAGAGAAGGATTTTTAGCCTCTGCAATTGTTGCTGATGAGGCTGTCATGGCCATTCAAGGCTAGATGGTATTGTGGATAATATATTTCATCTCACAATATTCATCATCATTTAGCTCTTTTGATGATTTAATTGACGAAAATGTTTAGAATACATATTTATTATACATTATTCAGTGCAGTATGTGCCCACTTATCAAAAAATACCCATAATCAACACAAAGGGAGGAATTCAAATAGGTCTAAATTACAGTAACCTCAAAAAGTAACCTTTAACTTAAAAATGAGCATAGCTGACAACCACTTATTCTTTGATTCACAGTTTGGGTTTGAAATGTGCACCAGCATAATGAGACGTACCCTGTGAATGAATGAAAACTACATAAAAAGAACAGGGAGAACAAAGAGAACAAGAACTCCAAGAGCAGAACTTTGTCAGTTAACTGAAAACAGAATAACACCAGAATTTAGAAGTAGAAACTTTAAAAAGAGTTATGACGTACAGGGTTTCATGCAACACAATGTCATGACATTAAAAATAATCACAAGGGCCAAAGTCAGAATCAAACATACAGCATTCTTTGGTATTTTAAAGGCATGGGGGCATAGTACCATTCCAGGCTTGAGGCCTTGTGGCTGAACTAGTTGAGTATCAGTGGGGCGCAGGTTGCAGGGCTCAGGGGAGCGTAGAGAGAGAATATACTAAAGAGAGGGTGCAGATGTATCTGGCCATGTGAGACTTCAGGTGTAATGCATATCTAATGTGAGGCATGGAGAAGGTCAAGCAGTCTGGGAAATGAAAGCTATTAAATTCTCACAAAGCCGAGGTCCAGCCATCCTCAGCTCTATCAAATGCTCATGTCACTGGAGGAAACAAACATGTGAACACCCACACAGAAAGTATCAGACACATAAGTGTAATTCAAAGAGTGTATACATGTACATATACACACTAAAAATACGAAAACTCATTCATAAATACGTGCATGCATAATTCTACGCACAAACAAGAAAACAAATCCTCCCCTGCAGTGAAATTACAAGTATTAATACAACTAGGTTTCTGCCTTTACAGTGCTGTTTAAGGTAAATCAATGCACAACAAACGGGGACTCTGTAGTCCAGCTGAAACCCATATCCATACTACCTATGCATCATCAGACACTATATGGAATCCTATAGATACTAATAGCCTGAGGCTCTATAAGGTACTGTAGAGCAGGAGCTGTGTCACAGGGATTCAGTGAAATCACACAGATCTACATTCAACCTGGCTACATCTCTCACTCATACATGTGACCACAGACACACATAAACACAGCTGGACACACACAAACAAAGACACACATGCACAGTCAGTGTGCCTCCTTGTGCTATCATTAGGAGTGGTGGTCCACAGAGCAGAAATCCGCATGGAGGGGCTGGTGGGAGAGTCATTACCTGGCCCACTGGCCATGACCCTGTTACTCCCGTTTGTGGACACATACACACACATACACACACAAAGACACACTCACAAAATCTCTGTCTCTCATATAAGCCCATATACAAAGACACAGAAATTGCAGAGTGGCTGCCCTCAAGTCTAGAAATCTCTGAGCCATGCCCTTTACATAGTACCAATGCAAGAACACCGGCTGAGCGGAAAATTACACAGTAACACTGCTGCTGAGACTTTGCACAGGTAGCCATATGAGATAAAACGATCTCTTAAAAATATATTGCTGAAAAACAGCATGGGGCAGGGAGAGAGCCTGATTTCGTCAATCAATGTTCCATAAACATTTAAATTAAATTAGGGCTATTAGCACTTATGATTTCCAACAACCTCCATTAATCCTATATTTCTCTCTCTCACACACACACACACAAACACACTAGAATAGATGGTGATCGGCTGCATCAATCTGGCCCTGCGGGAAAACAAGTAGCAGCTGTTTCTCTCTGCTGTGACTTTTGGTGCCTCACACTCCACCACGCAATTTTAGCAGCTGTCAAGAGCTGTGCCACCAACTTCCTTCATCTCTCTATCTCACACGCACACAAAAAACAAACAATTCCTTGGCAGAGCTATCTAATGGTGGGATGGTGTGGCAGGCTTATTAGGCTGTTTATCTAGCATATGTGATGCAAGTGCTGCCCCTGAAGATGCCATTAGGCCAGGCTCTTTATATTAAACAGCTTTATCTGTCTGGCTCAGAGGTGTGTGTGTGTGTGTGTGTGTAGGTGGGTGTGTG
>NW_023339652.1:8462327-8464783 GCF_004916995.1 Morone saxatilis | reverse complement strand
GTGGATGGGTGGATGGGGGGGGGGCAAGAAGGTTAAAGAGTGTGACAACTATTCTCATTTACAAAATTAATTTTTAAGAATTCTTCACCTGAATTATTGAAACATTTTGTTTTATGAAATCTTTTTTTCTGAAAACAAATTAGACAATTAAGCAGCATTTTGCTGACACAAAAAGAGGGCGGAAGGGGCACTGTCATTACAGAAATTATACTCCATCAACTAACTACACTACTGCTGGTGATTTGTACATCTTAATTACATATGTACACTCGTTTACTTTTAAATATTCATGGGGAGTTCTAAGATTGCTCATTCTTTGTGTTTAAAGATGAAAAAAAAGAACTAACATGATAGTTTAGCTGGGATAAGACAGACAAATTATATAAAAGCTAATATTGGAACGTTTCCAATATATCAGTGCCCCATTTATTACTACATCAAAACACAATCTGACCTCGCATTCATAAAATAAAAGCCCAGACAGTGACAAGGCAAGACAATGGCGTATCATTGCATTGCATCTACAGCGTTTCCCAAGGTATTTGTGAATTGAAGTCCCCTGTTTGATGGTGTTTTCATAACTGCCTGAGTGGGTGCTGCCTTTCAATGGGGTCTCGATAGTGCACTTGCCTTTTATCTTCCATATATTGTGTTATGATCCTGCATGTGTGCAGCTACACTCGGCAGCATATGATAGTATTGATCAAAGCAATCAATATCCAGCCTGCGGAGTTAAGGTGTGTTTATTCACAGCCACAAGACAGTTTGTAACTCTGAATGTGAAGACACATTGAAACTATTCTTGTAGGGCGCTTACAAGTCTCTGAAATTATGAGTATACAATATATACAATGTATAAGGCCTTATACACGTTTATCTTTAATTTTTTGTCTTACACAGTATGTAGTATTTAGTGCCATCCAGCTGTGTAGTTGTAGATTGTATCTCTCGCTTCACCCTCCCAATTCTAGCACAAAGGACAAAACTACGATAGCCGCGATACATGCAAAAAATGCAAGCGCCCATATCTAGTGCCAGTATTTGGTCAGTGCTGGTCAGACGGTGTCACACAGGGAAAGAAAATCGGTGCTGGTAGTGAAACATAAAGACCGAAATAAAAAAAGCCTTGTTACAGTGAACAATCGAAAGTGTTCTTTTTAGTCCTGACAGCACGACTTTTTTTGGGAAACCCTTACTGTACACAGTATTATCACTATGCAAACAGCTCTAGCTTGTGAGTAAATTTAGACATACAGATACAAATGACATATATTGTCTTGGCACGCATGACTAATTCTAAGTGACAATGCTATCTGATATTAATACTTAACAATCAGTGGGAATTACTGTTTTATTATATTACATGCTTATTATAGTCTTACTATGCCACTGTTGCCATAGCCCCAGCTATGTGATGGGACATTTGAGGTGACCTGCATGAGTACCCTCTCCCAGAGCAGCTCTCCATCATAGTCAAGATGAACCATATATCTGTGTGTGTGTGTGTGTGGATGTGTTTACCTTCACATCCTCAGCAAGAGTACCTGCTCCTAGAGTTTAATTTATGCTCTTGACTGGAAGATTTCTCATCCCCACTCTCTCTTTCTCTGAATTTATGTAACCTCTCTTTCCCTCGTCCCACTCACGCCTCTCATCGTGTGGAAAATATCACCCTATACCCACTTCCTTTGGTTGTCAATGCATCTCTCATTCATCTTCTCAGTCTCCTGTCAGTCCCTGTGTCTGGTTCATGCTCTGCCGGACAAAAGCAAGACACCATCCCCACTTTGAGTGTGTGAGCATGTCCATTTTCAAGTGTCTGTGTTTCCCTGTGTGTGGTAGGGTGACAATAGGTGACAGTGAGCAATGGTCCTGACTTAAAAGTGGGCATGCAGCTGTTGTATATGTGCTTGTGTGTTTGGGCTAGGTTGATTTTGTGTGTGTGTGTGCGTGTGCGTGTGCGTGCGTGCGTGTGTGTGCGTGTGTGTGCGCGTGTCTTCATACTATGGTGACAGTTCAGAGGGAACTGGGAGGTGCAGCACTCCGTTCCATCCTGATGCCCCTGTCACTTCTTGGCCTTGTTCCCTTCCCTCAACTTCCCTTAGCATCCAGCAAGAGGTGAAGAGTGGGGGCAAGGGGGGGTGAAACCAGTCACCCATACTCAAGGGATGGCCATCCTCCCCTGGGCACAGACATCAGAGCAAGTGCCATGGATGCAGGGATCTCAAGATCAAAGAAACAACTTCAAATAAATTTAACTTTGAGATTTGACCAAGTAATTTTGTGACTGTTTAAAACCAAATCCAGCTCCTCCACTTTGAAATATTATTATCATATTATTATTATTATAATTATTATCACATTTTAAGTAGCTTAAGTTGTGATATAAAGGGTTCTAAAATTGTATATGTCAGTAATTATTTGGATAGCCAGGTCTTTTGCGCTGAAAAAAAAAA
>NW_023339652.1:8459356-8462300 GCF_004916995.1 Morone saxatilis | reverse complement strand
GTCTGCCAGGGATGCTCTGATCTCAAAGGAGATTCAAAGTGCAGAACTGGATGTGTATTCAGAGTGGATGCACACGAGAAGCATAAACTAAAGTCTAGTACTTGCCAGACACATCCCTTCATTGGGAATCTATTAGTGACTAGATAGGCTGATAGTCCAGCTGTTAGTTCCAAAATAAGACCCACTGCAGTTTGTCAAGATACTGGCATTTGTGCTGCTTATTGCTAGATTGTTGTTTTTCTTTATTCCTTATCTAGTTCAAGTCATGAATGATACTGCAATGAATATGACTATTTTCTCAATGAGAAGAAAGCTTTCGTTTATCATTTTCTTTGCTTTCATTATATTCTATTTCTTCTTGTCCTTGCATCTTGGCTAGGTCACGAGGGTGACATAGCTCGCTAATCACATTTTTTCCACAAGGCAATTTCTTTATAAACATCAAATAAATTAACCTTTTGATATAACTTCAGATGTATGTAGCTTTCCTCACAGCTGGCCCTTTCAACAATAAATTAATTTCAAATTGTATCTATGTGACATTTCCATTCAATTAATCCATTACATCAGCAACACATAAAACACAAGATGGCCAATTTAAATGTAGACTGTGTATCTAATGCACAGTATGTATGTACTTTCTAGCCTGACCTCTGATATCAATTCACATCTAATGTTTTTACTTAAATAATGACTGGCCTGGTGTTAGAGCTCACTCTGACATTAGAAGAAAAACTTTCTTTTGGTGTGAACAATTCCTATCTCTGCCAACAATATTTTTTCAAAGCACTTACAGCCTTCTCCAGGGGGAGGCTAGTGGTCGCCACAACCAAACACGAGTCCCTGGTAGCATGCTAATTGTGGCACTGCAGTTTAATTAGCATTAGTGTGGCATACCACAGTAATGAGCACACTGTGGTAACGGATGACTGTGACACAGCGACAGGTAGCGGTGGTGCAGAATTAATATGAGAAGGAGAGAAAAGAAAAAACATTCAATGGATCTGCCAATTAGCTTTTCCCTTTGAAAAGGTTATTCGTTTGACAGCACCAAAAATGTCTTGGGGAAACAAAGGATTTAGGAGACAAGAAGCTTTGTAGCATGACTTGCAAGTTTTATCAGCCTTTTTGTGTTTTACTTATGACTTCTTGAACTTTTTTGTATCTTCCTAATAAGCTTGTACATGTGTTTGACAACAGTTGATCACGTGCTGAATATGTGACCCCAAAATATAACTTCACCAAAGCATTTAGATTTATCTTATCTGTTCATCTTGATAAACTGGAATGCTACCAAAGTGTTGTCTAGGTCCTCTGATTCATAAGGACTCTCCTGTGTATAACAATTTACCTCTAGAAGTTTACTATTGATTTTACAGACAGACCTTCTCTAATGAACCTGGAGAAGACATTTGCCTGAGGGCAGTAGCACAGATGACTTTACTGTCCCCATTCCACTTCAGGAAGGAGGGATCGATGTTTATGAGTGTTGAGAGGAAAGGACGTGAGGAAAGAAGTGTTAGAAGGAGTAGGAGAGTGATATTGTTTATGGGCAAACATGCTTCTGAGTACACAAAATAATGGGATCTGACATACAGATTACATGTGTGCACATGCATGCACAAGCAAAAATGTATAGTAGTGTACAATGCACCAAAACATCCATTGAAACTGGTGTATATAAACAAATATATACAGGCTGAGTGGATTTATGGAAGCACAGATACACATAAATATGTGCTGACACACACAAAAATATGTACAATAAGCCTGCTGGAGATGGAGTGTGATTTGAATGATAGTGACGATAGGAAGAGGCTAGAAAGAAAAAAAAGAAAATGAAAAAGTGAGAAAGAGACAATGATTTCAGCTCTCTGGGAATATTACTCCGATTGCAGCCAAAAGCAGAGATTGAGATATGTCAAACCAATTATTAATGTGAAGATATTGCAACATTAGTACCACTTGTTCCGAAATGACAACGATATCACAAAGTAATGTGAGATATTCTCAACATCCATGCCAAATATGATGACATTCATTTTGACAATGCTACTTCTCCAAATATGGTTTCCAATCTGTCTGGCTGTCACGCATGACAGGCTCGTTGACAGCCTAGTTAACCACTTACAAAACTGACAGCTGACAGACCAGCATTAGGGGAGGTAACATATCTATAACGTAGCTATAACATTTCTGACATATTGGCTTGTTGCAGAAGTGCCCCTGCCTTACTTAGAGGGGTTGAAGTGTGGATGGAAACCACACAGAAAAAGAAGTATGTCATGTCAGACTAGTGTTTGAAGGAAAACAATAAGACACAAAACCCAAGAGATTTGCTGAAACATTAAGTATTGGAACATTTTATCAATCAAAAAGAAAAGTACCCAAGTATGTATTAATGTTTGCTACTGTATATAGGCCACCACTGTGCTTCTTACATACTCCGTTAGAGGTAATCTTCTATAGGAGTCCTCTATGAGACTCTCCTCTGATTGACAGAGTATGACATCCGGTGTCAGTGGTAAAAGAGCGGAAAGAAAGAGAATGATGAAAAGGAGGGCTGATATGAGTGAATACTTTCCTTTCACCTACCGAGCTAGACAGGCATTAGCATAAGTCCTGCATCTCGGCAGAAGAGAGCATGATTGTGATAGGCCAAGACAGTTTGGTTGACAGGTGAGGCTTCGGGTTTACTCGAATAGTGGCAGGGCTAACCGCAAGAGGGGGACAGGGGGGGGCTGACTCAAAGTTTTCTGGTGAGCTCGAAAAATATATAGCTGATAGGATAAATAGCGGACTGTGTCTACAAATTAAAGCATTTGACTTTCTTAATGAATGGTCAGTGTTTGTCAAGGACAATGACTGCAATCAGACACAGACACACACACACACACACACACACACACACACACAGACAGGTGCACCATCCACTCCTGTTGAT
>NW_023339652.1:8436041-8459256 GCF_004916995.1 Morone saxatilis | reverse complement strand
CAGCAGCAGCAGCAGCAGCAGGTGCCTCTGCTCTCCTCCCCGGTCGGGTCGTCGTCCACGGCGGCCGCAGCTGCCGCCGCTGCCCAGAGAAAGAGCAGCTCCTCCCGGCGAAACGCGTGGGGGAATATGTCATATGCAGACCTCATAACCAAAGCTATCGAAAGTTCTCCTGAGAACCGACTAACTCTGTCTCAGATTTATGACTGGATGGTGAAGAGTGTGCCTTATTTCAAGGACAAAGGAGACAGCAATAGCTCTGCAGGCTGGAAGGTACGTTTGTGTTTGTTTTTTCCCCTCTTTTGGTACTTTCATCCAGGAGATACAGTGTGTGTGTGTGTGGTGGGAGTTCACAGCATGGATGGCTTATGGCTGCTGCTTATGCCTGATAAAGCCTGTGCCAGTTCTTGTACAAAGTTTTCCAGTGGGGCGTTTTGGTGTGGCTGTGGTACTTTAACAGTGGGTTCACAGTGACTTCTTTGTGCTTTATGCTATGTTTTTATCTCCTGTGGTATCACTGTAATATCCCTCCAGGGATTTCTGGCTTTTCTGTGTTGTTTAATAGTCGGTTTATTGTGACTATATAATGCTTTTTGGTTAGGGTTGTTTATTTGTCATCTCCATCATCTATGGTTATCACTGTTGCATCTCCTGCAGGGACTTTTGATATTATTTGCATAGGATCCTTAATTTTTTTCCACAAATGTCTCTTGACAAAAGAGCATGCATGACGAGTTAAGTAACTGTGAAATTGTTTATCATTTGCTTGTGAAACCATGTCCCCCTTCATCGCCATCCATCCAATTCATGGCACTTCAGTAAGCTGACCAATTGCTGCCATGACCTTAGACAGTCATCTGACTTCTCCCTGCAGTATGTGATTTATATGAGTCTGCTGACTCAACAGGGTTTTTTTCTCTCTTTGCCTTATTGCTTCCCCCAATGTGCTGCTCAAAAATTCTTTGTGTTGTGGCTCCATGTGATTGAGACAGCTCTCCTCTCTCTGCTATTTTAAAATGTTTGATCGATTTTAGGGCTAAATCACAGTTTTCCGTATTAGAGTGTGCGCCTTGAATGAAGCTGTGTTTGGTCTGTGTCTTAAGGAGATACCAGAAGCATTCATGTGTCCTGGAGACCATCCAAAACATTACACAAGAGGGGACTTAAAATTTCTGATGTGGTGTGACAGGCCCTCCCACTGAACACTATTGAAGGGCGTAAACCTCACTTTGGAGACACATAGTTTCAGTTGTGTCTGACAATAAATTGATGACAGTCTGCGCTCCAAGTGGGAAATCATATTGAGTGAGTAGTCACACAGTGAGAGATTTATTACCGCTTCCCTCTGTTATAGGATGTCTGGGTTGCCGATGAAATTTAAAGCAGTTGTCGAGTGGTTTTTTTTTTGTTTTGTTTTTTTGTTCTTCTTTGTTTCTTCCCCCTGTCAGAGGAGGCTCCAATGTTTGAGTCATGTGCTGAGAGATGACACACTCATGTCAGTCAAAAATGCAAGCAAGAATTTCTTGTTTGTTTGTGAATCACATAAAATTAAAATAATTATATACTATTTTACCACATACTGGTTTTGCCTTTTTACCCATTTTTTTAAAAGCTGACTGAACACAAATGTCGTTTTCAGCAACACACCCTGCTCCATATTCATCCATTTGAATTCAGTGTTTACAAAAGGCACAAAACTCGTGTTGAGCTGTCAAACGTAGTCCAGTCAGTCAAATTATACGAGTGGAAAAACCCCCTTCAGTGTGGTGAAATACACACAGTAAACAAAGCAAGCACTGGGCAGATGTGTTGCTAGGGTAGTGATGTTGTCCAAGTAGGTTTGGCCCTTAAAGGAAAAGCAACGTTGTGTTCATCAGATGCATTGGTACCTTTTAAAAGCTTCAACGTATGTCGTACTCTATGGCTTTCAGGATTTGTATGTAAAATGTTCTTTTCTCATTACTCAGTTAACCATAGTGGCACTTTGAGTGTATGTGTGTCTGGTATGGACATCAATATAGAGTCCCTCATACAAGAATTTGCTTACCTTTAATAACATTTCTTGCTTGAAAAAAGCAAAGATGTTGTGTCCCAATTAGCAGTAAACAACACTCGTCGAAAAATACTACTAAGAGTGATGCATCAATGTGGGAAAATACAACTGAATATATCTGTGAGGAGCCAGGGATAATATTCAAACACCCACAGAGTGTTATTCACTCGGAGTCTGACGTTGCGGAGTATTAGCGGAGAGAAAAAAAATTGATGTTAAAAGACAGAATAATCTTTCCCATTATTATTTTTTCCTTTGATGAGAGAGTACACTTTACACTTCTCCCAGTGTCAGCAGTGGTACCAGCAGCTCAGTGACCATGAAACACAGCAGTAGTGAACACCTTCCCACTGATACTCACTGGTTACAGTGTAATTAGGAAGTTATTATATAGCAGAGTGTCAGACAAGCAACTGTGAGTTAACTGTCCCCAGCATCATTACCTACAATAGTAAATCATTTACATTTTTGTAAAGCATGCAACAAAGTCAGCGTGACAAGGCCTGCGAACATGTCTTTGTGTATTCATTGATGTACCTAAATAAATAGTGAAGCTTCTCTCAGCGTCCGTTTAACAGTTATTGTGTGATTGGCGGCTCGGAGAGGGGCGCTCAGCCACCGCCTGGGCTTGCTGCTTATCCTGCCATGTTGGGGGTGTAGACTGAGTAATACTGTGGGAAAGCAAAGTGCCATTCACTGCTGCGAGGGGAGTTATTCATAGAGCTCCCCTCGGCTCCACACAGGGGGGCTATCACACATTGTCTCTTCAGAGCGAGCTTACTTATGAGCCGAGGCGAGGGCCAGAGAGGAGCTGAGGAAAGATGACAATGTGTAGAATGGTAATTTTGTGGCAAGCCTTGTGTTTCATTTTTTTTTTTTGTTGTTGTTTCTTCCTCACTGATTTTAAGAGTACCTTTTAAAACACAAGCTGAGTTAAGAAATCAGTAAACTTGTTGATTTTCTTTCTTTCTTTTTTGCGGTAAAATTCCCAAGTGTAGCTGTTTCATCTTCTGCTGCTTTGTTATGTGCTGTCTCGACTGAGGCGACATGACTGATTGGAAACATGAATATATGTAAATTGTGTGGCAGACCCCATTCCGAAGACACCAGCTTTGCAAAATTATCCTAGACATTCAAACAAAAGCACTCAAAACAACTAACCTTCAAGAGAGAATACAGAATCAGAAATATAAATGTCCTGTTTGTTAGTGGGTAGATTCATTGACTCAGTGTTAAGTCATATACAGGTTGAAGCTTGTGGTGCAAGACAGCGATCACAGTGACGGAAGTCACAACACAAATGCGTTTTCTAGACACCATTCACTGTTAAACACCTTAAAACACTGATCATAATTTACTTGCGTCTTTTTGAAGTTAACAAGGGATCCATGTGTCTGATCTCTCTGAGCAGACGAGGTTCACCTGGAGTGAACGGGCTGAAGCACATCAAGTTTTCATTAATCTATGATTAAGGCTGTCTGCTCTGTAATTGTTTGAGGCCTTGCTTGTTTCTCATCGCTGCTGATCCTCCACAGTCGGTCGTGTCTGAACTGAGTCACAGACAGCCTCCACACTTCTCAGGCCGTCTGCGACAGTGTGAGTTTTGAGGACAGTTGTGCCAGGTGGGACCAGCTTGGAGAAGCTCTCAGAATGGACTGGACACTGGCCCTGGCACAGGACGCAGTCCAACAGGAAGAAGAACAGATGGCACAAATTATGTATCATCAAACCTCTCCGCAGAGCTGGTTATTTATTTCTAATACGTCCCGTTCCCGTTTTTTTTTTCTTAATCTCACTCCGAATGTTATTAATATATTAAGTATTACAAACAGGGTTCAGGGTGCAACACACACACACACACACACACACAAATTGCACTACACATTAGTAAATACTGACACTTTCATGGTGCCAGAGAGGTCTATAATCCTCTGGAAGCTGCAGACAATATACAGGGGTAACTAGGCTATCGCTGCCAACAAAACAGCAGTGGCCTTCTGTGATTATGGGTGGCAGGAGATAAAGAGGCAGGAAAGAGGGAATGATATGCATATTATCTGAACTTTCGAGCTTTTGCAATATTATAACAGTCAAATTAGTAATGAACATTAAATGGAGCTACACTGAACTGAAAAGAGAGAGATCCACCCTGGGTTCTTTGATTGATGAACCCTTCTTGGACTGATTTGATTACTATCCCTTTAACAGTGCCTGATGAATAGATTGTGCTTATGCTTATGAAGTCTGCGTGTTTACCGTTTCTGTGATGAATTAACTTTTGAGATCAGGACTTTCCATGTAAGGACAACAAATAAATGAAATAATTTTGCAAAGGGTCTGTTTCAATTTTAAAGAAAAAAGGACTAAACGTTCAACACTTCATGTTCGATCATCAGAGGACTTTAAACAGTCGCTGTATCTGTCTGACAAGCCTGCACTATTCATCCTGACAATGTTTAGCTCAAAATACATAATAACTAACTATTTCACCACACAAAACATAAACATACATTTCTATCTCCTGGTCATGTATAAAATATAATGTAAGTATACCCAAGCATGCTCGTGGGTATGTATCTTTTTGTATGTAATATAAAGAGAAAGTGAATACCGAACACAGTGACTCACCGGTGAGTGTGTGCATTTATGTGAGCACAGCATGTGTGTTATGGACTTTCCATGGTGCTATTTTAGCAAGGTTTTGCCTCTGATAGAGGTGTTCACAGTCTCTCTGTGTCCATTACACAGAGTGCTGCTATTTCGCTCCACATTCCATGTCATCAAAGGTACTAAGAGAGATAGTGTGTATGAATGTGTGAATCTGTATGTGCACAGACATACACACCAACACACACAAGTGGACTGAGACCACTCTTCTCTCTCCCTATAATTCAACACATTTATTCACTCCAGTTCTACCTTCAGTCTTTTTTTCTATAGAAATACATGGTCATAGCACCGAACAGTCCATCTAATCCCTTTCTCTCCTCCAGCCAGGCTGTAATGAAATCCTCTATGCTACACCAAAGGTTATTCTACCCTGTGACATAACAAAATGATAAATGCCAGTGGTTATGATATTGAGTCAGCAGGGGGGACTTTTGATATGTGTGTTTGTGTGTGTCTGACCTGGGTCTCAGACATGACATAGAGGTAGTGGTGGTCAGAAGAGAAAGCCATGTCTCTGAGGATGGGTCCATTCTCCACTGCCTGCACCGTCTCATACTGCAGAGCACGAGAGGAGCCGTCTACCCGGATCTGGAAAAACACAGAAGCACATTAAGAATGAATATATTTAATATATGCATAATATTTCTCATCAGCAGACACACCGCCTCTCAGGAATTTAAATAATAACATTAAAAAGAAATACCCCAAAGCTTATATATTATCAAAACTATTTTAGGAGATTTGATTCAGTGAAACGACGCCAACTGTATAGAGTTTACTCAAAGTTGTTAATGTAACTTTATTGATTTAGGAAAGGGCAACTGAAAATGCTAAAAAAAAAAATACCTCTGTGTGTTAGATGCAGCTATATGAATAATATGGATACAAAGGGGGTTAAGTGCTTTGGTCTGGGTAAGTGACATTTTCGCAATTGGTTTGGGTTTTTGAATTCAACATCCATCAAGCACTCTATGTTATGAATGATATCCCACAAGTCGTAAGGATAGTAGGATAGGATAGTAAGAATAAATAAAATGGAAATACAGAATAGCTGAGGTAAAAAAGAAGTAACATGAGGGAGAGAGTATGTATGTCGCCTTCCTCAAGAATACTTGGTAATGGAACAAAGGTGGCATCTAGGACAACAAAGTGTGCAATTAGGAATCAAGGTATCATTAAAAGGTACTTTTGAACATTATTATTGATAAAATTGCCCATCTACCGCATACTGCCTTAGGCATGCATCACGGCTTTCAGTGCTGTATCTGAGAAGCTCATCTCTCTCTATCACAGTTTCAGCCATTCAAAAGTGATTACGGTAATTAGGCATCTGGGCAAGAGGTGTGGTCTGTGGGCCCCTAGGTGTGTTTACTCAGCAGAAGTGAATGGAACTGGCCCCATACACACTTGGTGGTGTGATGGAAGTGTTCTGGGTTGTGCCCGAACATCTGCTTACATCGTCACACACACGCACACTCACAGGGTGCGTTCCAAATGATCCTTTCTAAATCTGGTCCTCTGGCAGTAATTTCCCACTAACACACAGTCCTGACATATACCTACCCAAGCAACTTTCAGCACCCAGTAGAATACACGTGCACACGCGCACATGCACAGACACACAGACTTGTGTGGGCTTGCAGACAGGTGTGAAGCAAGTCTTGTTAAAGTTGTGATGACTCTTGGTAGTTCTTTGTGCTCTTCAGCACTTAAGGGTTCACAGGTAACGGGCACAAACGGGAGATAATTGGGCAGGAAGCAGATGGTCGAGTAGACAGGTGAGTCACTTCATGATTAATTATAATATGCTGATGACAACATACACTCTGTCAGCATATCATTAAAAATATCTTTCTGCTGGCCCGCTTTAAGCAAAAGGTTGAGAAGTCTTAACTGGTCTAATTAGATAGACTGAACCCTTTAGCAAAATGCTGCTGTACCAATTGAAACAGAACCGATCTTTGTTGGGGGCTGGACAAAATTGATTGTGGTCGAGGTGAGATTTATTGTAAAGAAAAGATCAAATAGTCACATTAAAATAATTAAAGAGGAAAGGCTTTTGTACAACAATTCTCTATATATATTTCTCCCCCCTTCATAATAAAATAGCAAGTACTAAGAACACAATATGCACATTATTCATACTTCAGTGACTGAATGTCAGTCGCTCCAGCCCTTAACTTTATTCTACAATTATAACAGGAACCAATCAACAACCACCAACGGAACTTTTTTTGTACTTACTTTGACAATCAACTATTGTATAGTAAAGAAAGAAACCTAAGCACACAGGGTGCAGTTTACATCGTACCCTACTCCTGCTGCTTCTATTGATATACAGTTTCACAACATGACATTTCTTTAAACAGGCCCCATCTTTCACCCTGATTTCACCCTACTCTCCCTCCTCTCTTTTGTTTCTTAGTCATTCTTCCTCTCTCGCTCTGCCTCCTGCTTGGCTTGTGTAGTGATCTTGATCTCAAAGGACCTTGAGTTCTGTGTATCAAAGCCTCACACACTTTCACTGGGAACCATTGTATGCACTAGGGTCAGTTGCAAAGAAAAGAACAGAAGGCGAATAGGAGAGAGAGTAAGAAGAGAGGGAGGTAGGAAGAAAGAAATTTCCACGCGAGCCAGGGCCAGATTCGGCAGGTGGGGTTATCTAATCTGCCCTATCGGGTGAGTTAAGTTGAGACGCGGTGCGTATGCGCACAGAGTGTACGTATGTGTGGAGTGTGGAGCCAATTGCTGAGCAGAGTTAAAGGGCAGGTAGTCTATGGCAATGGCTGAATATAGAGTTTTATTGTGTTGGGACAGATCCACAGTCACCAGGGAGCAGAGGGACTTCAAGGGGAAGCTCCTGTATATTATCCCTCAATCTGACCACTGACAAAACAAATGAGCCACCAGGGAGTGCACGGCATGCAACGCTGGCTGGTTGAGTCACAGTGGGACTCGAGTGGAACACACAAGGGAGAAAGAAAGAACTCAAGGTTTATAAATGTATACAATTTCACCCTATATTTTTTTTCAATCAACACAGCATGGTCACCCTGGGCACAGTTAGAGCAGACTTCATCTCCCCTGATATCACACGCGGCGCTTTAAAAAGGCATAATATTCCAAAATATTAACCTAAAGTGCTATTCTAAAATTAAATGAAAATAAACAGATGTGTGTGATTTTTATTACAACAAAAACACACAGTATCTTCAAACAAAGAGCCTACTAAGCATAGACTGAACACAACCAATACCTTAATTCCCTTGACGAAGAGCCAAAGCTAATGATTATGTTTTGTAATGAAACAACTAATCCTAGTTTCATTGTCAGCTACAGTAATTATTAATATATCTTTAAGTAATTTTTTCATCAGCCTAAAATCATTAAGGCAGCCACAGTGGTGCTAGCCAATATTATCTGATTCCTTTTCAACAGTAATAAAGTGGATTAGCTGCTCTATGCTAAATGGATTACAATGCTAATCTCTGCTATCACATTAGCACTACACAATAGACATTCACTGCCAGACAGACTTCATTTTGCCTCTGAGTAGTGGGAAGGTGAGAGATGCATTGGGCCCACACATAAATGCAAACATACAAAAAAAGTGTGTTCACACAAGCACTTGCACGTATAGAAACATTGGCATTTCACTCTCTTTCACAAGCTTACACTCACACACGCACACACACACACAGACACACACACACAGGCTGTCTGGCAAAAACTAGTCATATGGTAATGACAGATACTCTGGGGAGAGTGGGGAGAGTTATTGCCACTTTTGACTCACAGAGCACACTTCCTCAGACCTGCAAAATGTGAATAGTAAACATTTCTTTAATAACTGTGTGTGTGTTGGGATCCATATGTGTATGTGTGTATGTGTGGGAGAAATCCACGCAACACCAGAGATCATACAGAGAAAATCCTAGTCCTCCTCCACTACATGTATGTGACCACCCTAGCCAGAAACTGTATCCCCCTAGTGGCTGTGACCGATAATTACACGAACACCATCACTAAAGACAGAAATAAGAATAGACTGTATAGATGCACTTCAGGTATGTTTTCTCTGTGAGCTTTACACAAAAATATATTATAAGTGTTTTAAAATCTATTTAGAACTTTTGAGATCAGTGACTATGCTTCATTTTCTCAGGATCTACCATTAAAGTATAAGATATAATATGAGGGCAGTTTTCATACAGTTTATTAAACAGTTCCAGTTTAAAAAAAAAAAATGCAACCTCATGTGCAGATGGTATTTCTGCTTTGAATCTGTCAATGAAAAATAATGTGCCCAAAGTGACTATCTGCCTCTCTCCATGGGGCTAACAGCTAGCAGAAGGTGTGATACAGACAGGGAAGCCATTCCGGTGTGAAAACCACAGGAGTACCCTCTCTCAGTTTCCTTGAATTGGCACTGTGCGCCACAGAAGCGCAAGGAAACTACCGCACTTCCTCAGACTGCATGGAATCCATTTTGAAACAGTTAAAAATGTAATGCTGGAGTCTTTATCTTATTATACATATATTGTTTTACAGAAAAAAACTAACAATAAGAACTGTGTTTAAACGGTTTATGTTATGTTATACAATAAAATTAAAAGCATATAAGCTGTAAATGTGCAAAAACAAAGATCTAAGAAAAAACAGTATAGTATCAAGTTACTACAATATCAAAACAGGGATTGCCTGTTTTGTCACTGGCTAAATCCAACAAACACCTTATATATTCGAGGTCAATAATGTTGTTGCCCCTGTAGAACATTCTTTCAGTGAAAATTGCCCTTTGAAATTCAGTACTTCTGGTTACACATCTGAGCACTTCTATTGATTTTAGATAATCTCTGACAACTGGTGTGCCATTATGTAGAAACTACTTTACATCAAGTGGTGAGATGGAGTGTGCACATTTAAGGAGAAATCCAGTCAATCCTCAAGAGACATTAAATATACTGCTGTAGTAGTGTAGACGATGGTTGTGGCTCCGTGCAGGAAATAACGACAGAATGTCAAAACGACCCATCGGGATGAGACTACATTGGGGAAACGGCACATTTAAAGTGCTACCTAAAACATCAAAATAACTGGAGGAACTATGTGTATGGTTCTATGTGAGGACTGTACGAGCGATTGGAGAATTGTGTCCTTGCCTGCCATGGCATGCATTTTGGGGTGGCAAAAGGAAGGCCAGTCACACAGAGTTGCAGTCTGTTAAGCATGGCACACACACTAACACACCATGGCTGGAACACACACACCATGACCAACACGCTGCTGGTGGAAGCCAGAATAAGCTGCTGACTATAGTATCACTATGGTCTGACATGAGCCATGCAACCACAGTGAGGTGAGTGGGCTGGAGCAGAATGTCATCCAAAGTCATGCATCCTGCTGGGAAACTGAAATTACCGCAACATTTGTGCGAGGAATTCCACCAAATCTCTGAAACATGCATGGGCAAACCCAGCGACAGTGCCAGCATTTCTGCAGCCAAAAAGGGGGCATGAACCTTTTTGTGCTGAATATGATAAAATAATGAGCATCGTCCCAAACTTAACAAACAGAATGCTTTAAAAGAAAAATGTTTGTGTTTAACAACTAGGATCTTGCAGTATATTGGTAGTGTCATTCAATGGTAACATCAGGTTTATGTTAATGTTGAAAAAAAGGCTAAATATGTTGTAAATATCTATTAGATACTGCAAAACGTTGTCCTAGTTTAACATTAGCCTACCATACACATTACTTACAATGATATTTTAGACAGATATTTTAAGTGGTTTATATATTTGGGTTAAACTACTTTCAACCTACTGCCCTATTGGACTCTAACAGTGTTACATTCCTTGATCTCAACAATGGAATTGGAGTTAAAATGTTATAACCAATTCAAATGGTCCCGTTTACTCAGTCAAGTCACTTTGCTACAAATCAGTAGTAGTTCATTCAGGACATTTAAAGTCTGGGTACTACTGTCTGATAATGTTAATTATAGTGTTTATCTGAGTTGACTAAAAACTGGTAACATCTTTCAGTGATTTTATTTTCAAAAACATGACAGTCAGACAAGCAAGCAAAAACGTGCACATGGAGGTCTCTTGGGGTCTCCTCTTAAAGCCCTTGGGTCCCAACGCTGTTCAAGATATCAATCAGAAACATTTTGGAGCAGCAACAGCGTAGCCACTGCCGAGTGCTAGGTAACCCAACCTGCCACACTTTGCTCAGGTTTCAACCCTCTTTGTCAAACCACAGCAGAGTGTTAGGCATTCAACCAGGCAAGGCAGGACATGCAATAAGAGCCTAGGAAGAGAGACAGCCAGACAGACAGAGACAACTGAGAGCAACATTCACTGCGAAAGAGACAAGAAGAAAGGAAACAACGTATCGTCACTACATAATGGCAATGTGTCTCTCCACGCATTCTATTCATACCGACAGCAATACAATGGTGGCTGTCTGATTGCCCAAATCTGCCCAGCTCAATGAAACATATGGCAGACAGAGAGAAATGGCTGGTGAGGGGTGGGGGGCTAAAGAGAATAACAGAAGGAAAGGGGCCAAGGAGGCGGACTGGATCCATCTCTCAGTGTCAATCAATGCGAGGACAAACCCTCTTCTTTCACATTCAATGCCTCAATATATGGCTTTAGGCAAGATGGACTGGTGTGAGACTAGTGGGGGAGTGCGGATGATTTGACATTAATCTCAGAGTATTAACAAGGATGTGGCACACTAATGTGGGATGCCAGGCTGGCCGTGCAGTATTGGTGTAGCAGAGAAACGCATATGATCCGCTATTGATTGCCAAGAATTATTAGGGACAATCAAAGACAGACAGATGTTTTTATTCAATCCGAGAGGAAGACTAGCCAGAGAGGAAGGCACTAAAGATATGTGGATTCTAAAACAAGTAATGCAGGTGACACATGAATGATTAATGCTATGGTATTTCTATATGTACAAAGTCTTTTGGCATAGTATTTTATGTTTTATGACAAGCAATAATGGTGACATCTTGCAGTTACCCACAGGTATGACATCAACTCAATGTTTTAGTGCTTTCTTTTATGGAAGCGAAATATTCATTCAGTTCATTAAAGACACTTTAAACCCCCCCCCCTTCCTTCCTCCTTTCCTTCCGGCTCGACTCCTCTCTCTATAGGAGGATGAGTGGGCAGAAAACCCCACAGAGTGGAACTGAACTCATTCTGTGCTTTACTTCACTATTCTCTGTTTTATGTTGGCGATTAGGCATATCTTCTACACAGCAGGATTTTAATTAATGCATTTCCCCGGTTGCCTGCACTGTGAGGGACCGTGCTTTGTGGGTGAAAATCAGGGAAATGTCATTGTTAGCAGGGAAGTAACTACAGAGACTTGAGTTGCCAGTGTCAAAACTATGCTGAATAATGACCTCTATAACGGCCCTCCTGTTGGGTTAGGTTCTATTGAGGTTAATCCTCTACTTTAATTTTGGCTTGGTTGTTTAGCAAAAGGTTAAAAGAAACTTCTGGAAAAGCTCCACAACTCGGTGTTGTGAGATAAAAGTGGTAGAACTAAGAGAATGGGGGTTTTAGTGGGTGGTCTGAGTGTGACTGTGTCATAGCAGCGGCAATACAAAGCACCTAAAAAAAAAAGTAAAGTTAAAGAAATACAGAAAGTCAGAGAAAAAACTAAAATCTGAGTTTTGTGAGTGAGAAAACATATATGCACTCATGTTTGCTTCCATTGGTGCTACCACCGCACATCTGGGATCTGACACTATAGCAGACAGAGCCGCAGGGGGACCCCTGGCTCAGTGACTGACCGTTGTGGCATTAAAGGTGTGGTACCTGTTAGCCTGCAGGTCCAAGTAGCCCACTAATCTAACCTTATCCCCCTGCTGAGAGATAGACAGAAAAAGCAAGGAGAGAGGCAAAGAGAAGGACAAGAATGTTATTGTGAGGGATGATGGTGTTGGACGTGAAAGGGGACAAGTGTCTGGAGGCTTCCTAACTCATTTCTCCCCCACGCTCTCCTCTCCTCCCTCAATCTCCCCCATGGCTTCAAAGGGTGAGTGACAGGTCTCCCTGCTATCATTCCCTTCACTGCTAAGCTGCCTTAGAGCACTGTGACCAGGCAGGGGGCTCACAGCTTAGCTTTTGTTACTCATTTCCCTCCTCTGCTATTGCGTTTGCTATTTTCCCTCTCTCTCCCCCTCCCTCCATTTCTTTCTCTCGTTCTGTCTCAATCTGTAAGTCACTAGGTTGACTAAAATACCTGTAGGCTTATGGCCAGTTCAATCTTGAGAACATTTGTGACCGCTTGACTCCTAACAACTCACTCAGTTTCTCCGAAATGATAAAAATTTCCTTCTCTCTTTCTTGGTAGGTTGAAGACTCTATTCCTGCTGTTGGAACAATGCATTTTGTATGTTGCCTCCCATTCATTCTCTTTGTGATAATGCAGATGAATTGGAAATGGCCTGGCACTTGTTGCTGTAATCTATGTGGAAGTGGACAGCAAATGCTCTTCTATCAAGTCAATAAGACAAAACACACACAAATATATTCAGTGTGCCCAGTGAAAAGTGTTTGGACAATTGTCCCTTTCCTATTCCTTATTCAACAACTGCTCCATCTCCTATTCTTTTCCCTCTTGGCTGTCTCTTTTTTTTCTCGTGGTCATGCATAATTTCTTTGTCCAACGATTTTTCAGTTTTGCCATTTTTCCTGGCAATATGCATCATTTCAGTGCTTTTACTCTGCAGAGATGTCAGAGCTGGTCTCTCTCTACACAACCCCTCTATTCCTAGTCCTTCTTTCCCTCTGTCTTTTCCCATCCAATTCCTCTTCCACTGTCTCATTAGAGCCACAGCAGGGTGTTTGAGGCGACAGGTAGAGATCTCCTGACAGACCTCATTTAGTGCTGACAAATACCTGGCCTGGCTGAGAAAAACCCATACGCACATTTCTCTTTCAAACCAATTATTTCCTCTACTGTTTTTCCTTTCTTACCCCCTTATTCTGCAGTGATAAGAGCTGCTGTTTCCGTCACTGCTGCTGCAGCTACTGGTTGGGCCTCAAGGACCCCACAGCGGCATAATTTGAGCGCACATCACCACCTGTGTCTATATTAGTGGTGCAACCCAGTGGCAGTGCTAAAGACTGGCGTGCACCCCATTATATTTTGTGACCAGAGGCCACTGTGTGAGAGCTAAAAGGCTTTGGGAGCCATTAATGAAGTCAACATGCTCCCCGGAGTAGTGAGGGCACCAAATCAGCCTATTGTGTCGAATCAAGACTTGGCCTTTCAGGCGACACAGCAGTGCACAAACTCAGAGCTATGGATGTCATTCATTTGGAGGAGTGTGGCTGGCAAACTGTTTCAGCAGGTTGAATAGTATAAATACAACCCCCTGAGTATAATCAGGTTGAGATTATACTCAGGGGGCTTTATTTTGTGTGTGTGTGTGTGTGGCTGGCTGTGTGTGTGTGTGGTGTGTGTGTGTGGTGTGTGTGTGTGTGTTGTGTGTGTGGTGTGTGTGTGGTTGTTGTGTTGTGTTGTGTGTGTTGTGTGTGTGTGCATTTGACGCACAGAGAAAGGTTATATGCAAGTGTCCACACCTGTGAGAATTGTAGCACCCAGGAAGCTTGACATATGGCAAAGAGAAGGCAGAGGAAGAAAAGATGGAAAGACACATCTACCTCCTTTCTCCCTGTAAATGAATTAGGTTCCACTTAAAGATGTGTGTTTTATGTTCTATATGAATAGCATATCACACTTGCAATAGTGACCACGAATTGGAGATGCGGTTCATCCACCTCTTTGTTTATCACAACACAGCTCCCTCATATGCCTGCCGCCTTTCCTCCCACAATGACTGGCACGCAGCCTTTGGATACCAAAATCTCTGCCCAAAGCCCGGAGAGCACACATGCATGGAAGCCTGTTTGGGAAGTTGGTTAGGTCCAGGCTGAAGACTGAAAAAGACAAAGAACTGAAGGACAAGGATGCCCATTCTTCCACTGAGTCACACAAGTAAACGCAATGTTACTTTTATCAGTGGACAATATCTTGCTTCCTTAACTGTCAATCAGCAATTTATCCAACCGTTGAGGATACTGAGAAGATGACCTGTTCATCCTTGAGCAAAGGAGACTAACTGACCTAAGATAGCCTAAGGTCATGATTAATTGGACACAAGCAATGTTAGGAAAACCTTAGATCAGCCTTACATAGAACGGGCATCTAGCCCTCCTCAGGAACCTCAGATGAATACGTAATGGTCTAGTGACAGACTTTGATCAACATTCACAGGATCATCTCACAAACACTGCTACTGTGACCTTTATCCATCCCTATTGTAAGACAACACAATGACAAGGGTGCATTCTTTCATCTTAACAAGACAAACTCAATAGCATTTTCTTGATTGGAGCATACTCTGTTTCTATAAATGTCTATCAGCAGCCTGTCCAAAAATGATGGTGGAGAAGGGCCAGGTCCCCAAAGAGATGTCTAGGTCTGATAACCACCTACTGACAGGTCCAGATCAACTTTAGCCAAGGTGAAGGGATGACTTTGAGAACTCTTTCATCCCTTTTTTCCAGACTATACTTTGTTTTAGTGGTTATCTATCTCTTTCCTTTACTGCTTATCAGTCTGTCTTCTTCTCTCTGGTCAATACTAATTTTCGGCTTGTTTACCGGAGCAAACAGAGCAGTTCATTGACTTCAAGGAGGTGTGATTGGTTTCCTGGGAGATAAGCACAAATACATAAATACACAAAGAGACACACGTATACTCAAATGTATGCTCATACATGCACAACGAAAACGGCAAGAAAAAGTCAAGAAACCTCAACTTTTAAACATTCAGTCACAAAAGTTGAAAACAAAGTGTAGTAAAGAGTAAGGCATAAGAGGAGAAGGCAGTGTGTATGTGTGTGTTTTTGGGTGGTTGTGTTTGTGTATCCAGGTGTGTGAATAATAGATGGGGAGCTGAGAGCCAGACGCTGTCTGAGAGCAGACATCACCCTAGATCCCGTTACCACACACTGCCATCAGAATAACTCTGGAGACACAAGCACACACACAAGCACGCACACCACACACACACACACACACACAACACACAACCACACACCACACACAAACCACACACCAACACACACACCACAACACACACACACACACACACCATGCCCCAAGTTCAAGCATTAATACACATGCACAAGGCTATATAAGTGCACGGTCCTGTGCACACACAATCGCACATTCACTGTGACCTTTTTGCACCCCTTACACTGTTTCTCAACTCAACACTCTGCTGTCCTGCTGTCTTTTTCAGGTTAAACACAAGAGCTATAAGGGTAATATGATCTTATGCATGGGAATTGTAGGCTCTTTTTTTTCTTAAGTTCAAGAAGGAGCACATTTTTCTTGCAATTGTTTTTCTAAAGAATAGTGTATAATATTTTAATTATGTCAGCCTCTGATGCGTAAAGACGGGGACTAGACGAGTACAGGTGGGTACACGACAACACACACACACACACACACACACATTAAATCTATGGCTCACTGACTGAAGCTGAAGATCACACATACTCATGAATTCATGAATTACCAACATCCTTGCCTTTCCTGTTGGAAAGGCGTGTGTGTGTGAGTGTGTGTGAGTGTGTGCACCAGCATGTATATGGGGTGCATTCATTGCCTACCCTTCAGTTTTATGTTGTGGTGATTTATGAGGTACCTACCAAAGTTTCTAATTAAATAGGGAAGCACCTCACAACCAATTCCTCAGAGATAAGCAGGTGTGGATTTCTGTCTACCCTCCTTGTTGTCTGTGCAAGTGTGTATGTGTGCATGTGTCCGTGTGTATATTCCCTTGTTTTCAGCCCCAAGGGCGCTTCCTTTTTTCTCTCATGTCTCCTCTTTGCCTTTATTCCTTTATTAAACAGACTGGCACACTCCCTCTATTATACCTGTTTTCCCACTGAAGTGAAAAATTGCATTGCTGGCATAGCAGGGGACAGAGAGAGGGAGACAAAGAGACGGGCAGAGAGTGAGAAAATGAAAAACAAGGAGAGTGAGGAGGACACGGAGAGCGAGGAATAACACTGCAGTAAACCCTCGAGGCATGTGCGATAGTAATGGCAATCATTACAGGAAAGATGGTGAGACTGAGAGAGAGCAAGAAGACTAAAGGCCAATGTCCACCGAAAATGGTTTGGAAGCATTCCATGAACGCTGTGTGTGTCAGAACAACTACAGGGCTGGTTGATATATTGGTTTCAATGTCTTCCAGCCTGCATGAGCACACTTTCCTTGGTGATATTTTTGCTACATCACTAACTTCATGCATTTAGCAAAGAATATTTATGGTGAACCTTAATATACACTTGTGTCTTTAGGTGACTGGAAACTATAGTATCAACTATATGAGCTAAAGGAGATTGTGAATTCGCCTCAAGAATGCAAAAAACTCAAAAATATCACACCAAAGAATTTAACAATCCTGAACAAATTAAAGTTTGTAGCCACTGGTGGTGCGTGTTTTCTTCTGGTATCTGAGTCGTTGCCATGATATTACTGTTGAAGCTGATCATTTTTGCAGTGGACATTCGCCATAAGATAGCACTCAAAGAAGGAGCTAGGTAAGTAGGAGGACCAGAAATGCTTCATGTACCCAAGACAATCAGACCAGTTCCCTTAAGTCACTTGTATTTTCTTTTCTCTTCTCCCCATCTTATTCTCACTCCAAACATCCACCAGAGGCAAACACATTAATCACAAATTCACTTCTACGTCTCCCTGTATGCAGTGCAATACCTCACCATGAATTATGCCTGACACACTGGAATTGTATCATTAGGCTACGGCCCTACTTAAACCTTTATACAGTAACAGGGTTTTTTGAAAAAAAAAAATCAGTATGATGCATTAGTTCGAGTGACACTTATTACTAGGTGGTATGGCAATTGCTTCAAGTTTTGTGATATAAGCCAAATAATGTATTCCATCCATTTTGCTTTCAAGAACTTAAGGGAGTCAAAGAACATTATTCCCCCGGTCGTGAACTCAATCAGTAAAACCTTGCTCTCTGTATTATTTTCAAACACATTCCCTCACTTATATCAGTGAAGACATCACAAGTATAAGCCGTCCTTTCACTGACTCTACGGGAGGTTTTTCTAAAATTAGCGCTTCTTTATCAAGGGAGCACATTAGAGTTTCACGCCCATGCATTATGCCGTAGCACAAAAGCATTGTATTGTGCATGATAATGGAGGCTTCGCAGTGGGAGTCAAATAACTTCTCCCCATAAATAAATGAGCATGTTGTTTCAGGATGGTTGGTTATCTAATCACAAAGACAAGGGGACAAATAAAAGGAGCGTGCAAGCATGTTTAAATACAAACAATACCTTTACTACTATGTTTGCATGTGTAGGTATGTAGACTTGTGAGCATGTGTGTGGACCTAAAACATAGAAATGAGTTACTGTAGTGTAACACATAATGAACATACACACAATATGGTACTGCAGAAAATTCAATTCTGGGTTGATATTAATCCTAACATGTCAAAGCAGAAACTTATAACTTAATAGTGTTCTCTATTTGTTTCTTTGCAAAGTTGATTTAAAGTATTTGTGGTGAATTTAACTTTGCTGATATGACAGTCTAAAGAAATATAATAACCACAGACATTCTCTGTCTTACTTCTAACTCCCACTCTGCCTCATCTCCCCTGCACTCTGTCTTTCTTTACCATCCCCTCTCCTCCTCTCTATCCTCCATCTCTCTCTCTTATTATCCACATTCATTTAAATGTGTAAATATTCAGTCCTTTTGCGATGTGACATATCAAAGTATGATGAGCAAACAGAAAAAAAACAAGTGTTCCTGTTGGAGCAGAGCAAGCCTGGCTGGAAAAAAAAAGAAAAAGAGGAGAGATTGAGAGGAAGTGGGACAGATCACCTGCAGAACGTTCAGATAGAGATGGGTGTAAGCTGCATTAAAACTTGAGGACAGATAAAAGTTAATTCTTTCTCACGGAGAGACAGAAAGAGAGAGAGGAGTCTAAGAGGATATTTGGTGAATGGAGCCTGTCAGCTCACGTTGTGCAGAAATCCTCTTATACCTCAAAATTTCAATTAGGTGGGGAAGCGTTTTGCTGTGGTGCGCTTCTCTCATTCTGCGCAGGAAGTACAAGGTGCATGAGGTGGGATTTGTCACAGCAGGGACAGGCCTGCTCCACCTACATTATGATTCAAAGAACACACACATACACACACACAAAGACAGCTCCCCCTTCCACCTGCCAAATCCATTTCGAGTGACAACAGTGGTACACTTGATGCTACTTCAGTGTTCAGTGAGCAGTGTTGCAATTGAGTTTGTTCCACTGAAGAGGATCTGAAATTTAAACTCCACAGGTTTGTGTTGGGCCGCTGTCATCTGTACGACAGCCACAATTACACTATGTGTCAACCTCTCCAAATGACACTGACTTACAGTAATTACAATGCCAAATGCAGCAGTCCATTTTCATGGTTTGTTTTCATTTAATTCCCACCCCTTCTGTTTCGCTTCCACTTTCCTTCGTCTGTCACCATCTCCCTTACTATCATACATGGTAGTAAAAGAACCAAAACATCTTACTTAAATTCTGAAATTGTATTAAAAGTAAAAGTGAGGGGGAAAACTTTTTCTAAGTAAGAAGAAAGCAAGAAACATGAAAAGTTAGAAAATCAAAACCCAATTCTGTGACTTTCATTGGAGGTAAAACTGGTGAAAATAAACTACCTGAACAGTATAAGATAAACTCTCATTGGACTGTGGAACTACAACACCCGCAATTAACTTAATTTTAATTAATACAAATCCTAATTAACTGTGTGTACAATATTACGATAATGAGTGATAGCCATGAAAAGATATTTGGCCTTATTTTAATAGTTTTGGCTGTCTGACAATTCTAAAAAAACTTGCTCACTTGCACCAACATGATACTTTAAATTCCTCTTTCTAACCTCTCCCTTGTCCAATCCCACTTCTAGGTAAGTTTTGCTCTTTTCTCCTTCCCTCATCCTATAATGATCCCATATCTCTCTCTCTCCAAGCATTTTACCCATTTTGCCATCTATTACCTCAGCATTCTTTTCTTCACAAACCCAGTCTCACTCACTTTTACCATTCCTTACTCTGCCTATCAATCCCTTTTCCTCCTTTCTTTCCCAAAACTCTATCCTGTCGTTCTCTTCTCACCTCCCCCCCACCTCACTCTATTCCCAGCTTCCCAGCTGGCTTTCATCTTCCCCAGGTTAGATTACTGTAAAGCACTGCCTGTCTGCCAGCATTCCTGAAAGCTTTTCATCTCTACTCCGATTCATCTGGGGAGACAGAGAGAGCGAGGGAGCAAGGGAGAAAGGGTGAGGGAATATGAGAGAGCGAGAGAGAGAGAGAGCGAGAGAGCGAGAGAGCGAGCGAGAGAGCGAGAGAGAGAGAGAGAGAGAGAGAGAGAGGAATATAGAGGACAGAGAGAGAGAGAGCGAGAGAGAGAGAAGGCTGTGTTGTGCTGCAACTATGGATTTCAGAGCCTTCAGTGGTTAACCTGCACTGCACACTGCACTGGCTGATGGGAAATTTCCCCGCTGGTCTCTTGGCCGTCTGTGAAACACCCACTCAGAGCTGAGAGCACACTTCACTGGGGACAGACAAATATCCACACACATATGCGCACGTGTTGGCTGAAGCAATACATAAAAGGAACACTATAAACATAAACAACATACACAAGTGTACACACAAATCAGCGTAGTCTGAACATACAGTAAACATATAGGAAAAGACACCGCATAACAGAGTGAAAATAAAACCAAGAAAATTTAAATTTAAATTTAAAGAAAAAAAAAAGAGTACTGATTCACTAACTTTTCACACATCATACAGTAGTAAACACACACACTTTCCCACTAAGCAGATCAACAAATTCCCAGCCTACCAAATTAATTTTTATTATGTTTTTTTTGCATTAGATTTCATGTTCAAATAGTTAAAAGCGGAACCACTCTGGCAGCATGATAACACACCTGGAGATGTGTTTATGGTGTAATTGAGTCAGATAGGCACCACTCATCTCCACACAGCACTTTGGAATTTACTCAGCCTTGAGAGAAAGAATGCATGAGATGTAAATGTGTGTGCCTGTGTGTTTCTGCCCACATACATGCATTGACAGCTTACAAACAGCAGTACAGGTTTAATTACAGAAGGCCCTCCAGCTGTTTATCGCTCTGCTTCAGTGTGTGTGGGTGTGTATTTGTGAGTTTTTTTGTCCAAGTGTGTCTGTGTGTGTGTTGCTGTTGAAATGGGGGGACTGTGTCAGTGGGTGAGTATGCACTGTAGCTACATTTATGCATGTGACTTCAAGGTTTGGTTACTGAGAAAACAGCATTTATACTCCTGTGTGTGTGTTTAAGAGTGTCTGTGTCAGTGTGTCGCCTGTCTGTTCAGATAGCAGAGATTTAAAAACAAAATGTGCTTCCTTAACCATGTTTGAGGAGCATATCCAAAATAGCAGCCACAAATGTCATCCATTCTGCATTTAGTGAATCCTCCTACAGCTCTAATTTTCTACAAACAAGCTCAGTATCTGGTGTGTAAGACTAAACTAAGGCACTCTACTCAGGCATACTAATTTTAAAATTTCACTCTATCTAGGGCAGCAAATTATGATTATGATAAGTACTGATCAATCCGTTGAATATTCTTTTAGATTAACTGATTAATGGTCAAGTCATAAAATGTCAGACAATAGTGGAAAATCACATGTCCTGTGAATCCAAGCTGACAATCTCAAATTGCTGCAGCTCAGAATGATTTAAAAGGAAAACAGCAAATTACATTTTGCAGGATAAATTAGTGATTAAAGAGATTTGTGGTCAATTAATTTTATTGTCTATCCACTAATCAATTAATTAACTGTTTTGGCACAGATTGGGAAAAAAAGATATTGCTACAGAAAACAAGAAGAATCCATCTATCTGCTTCCTCTTGGCAGTTTTGTAAATCAAACTTTGTATTTACATGAGAGCATTTCTGCTATGCCTTCAACCCACCTTTGCATTCTCCTTCAGATATACAGTCACATCCAAATCTCAATGTACCAGGTCTATTCTCTATGATGGGGTTGTGTGATGGTGCTATGAAGTGTTAGGGGCATCCCTGCATGGGATATTTATGGACCTGTCAGTCTTCTGGGCCCTACTCACAACTCCCACACCCTTTAATCTTACTGCTGTCATCTACTGTCACTGCCTTATGACTATGGCCTTGGCTATCTGCCAGTCGACACATAGGCACTGTGTGTATGTGTATGAGTGTGTGTGCGAGCTTGAGAATGTAAGACTATTGAAATACAACACTATTGTATAGTACGGTAGAGTACAGTATGTCAGTCAAATGTAGGCCAGGCAAAAGTGCTGCACTAGTAACAATACATGACCTCAAAAAATGAAATGCTGTGATCGTACACAGACAACAGACAAAAACTACAAGCCAAAACACAGCCTTCGCTCCTAGTCCATTCCCTGTATGTTAGGCACAACACACTAATTTGGCAAGAAAACAGGGAGAGAAAGAAAAAGACTTGAGAGAAAAAAACAAGAGAGGGATGGGGAGGAGAACAAAACTGTCCTCAAAGCAGTGCTTTTACACTCAAACTGTATTGAATTAGCAATTTCTGAAAATAATAAATTCTTTAGTCTGGCAGAAACTACCACCCCCACAGAGAAAAATGGAAATTACAAATAATGAATACATTAACATGTATGTCATAATAATTCTTATAATCACAGCTAACAGTATGTGGTGCTTATTGCCCTGAATTATCTACAGTTTTCTCAGTAAGCCCTCAGAGGCTGTTTAGTTGCTGTCCACATCTTCTGTGTGCAGATTCAGAAGTCACTTGAGGCAGATGAGCAGGCTCAATGAATGAGTGAGTGAGTGAATGAATGAAGTGATCAACAGTCTGGCAAATGGCCTGCAGAATTCTGCGCACACACACACACACACACACACTCCCAACATACACGTACACACAAGTACACACACATACAGACAAAGACAAGATCCGAGCCTTACCCTGTTATGATAAGCATTTTATAACTAAAGCCTTCCACAAAACTGCTAATTTGTCAGACTCTGTGGGAAGCTCATTGTTACTGAAGAGGTGATGTGAAATTGCTGTGATCAGCCGAGAAAGTAATTATAAAATGAAACATCAACAATAATGTGCAAAGTTGGAAAGCAGCACTGAATCTAATGTAAAAAATGCACACAATACAGTTCACTGAGTTTGGAGCACAAGCTTTTTCTACTGCATTTAATGAACTTTGCAGATATAATAATAATAATAATAATAATAATAATAATAATAATATAAAGTTCACCGGTTATAGAAGAACAGTCTGATGTGCAGATATAATAAT
>NW_023339652.1:8428348-8435941 GCF_004916995.1 Morone saxatilis | reverse complement strand
TTTTTTTTGTTTCATTATTAGAAGGGAATGCCTCCGTAACTGCACAAATCTGAGACTAACATATGCATAAATAACTGCTACTGTCCACTGCCAAACAATAATACAGACCCAACAGACGACCGCCAGGGCCTTCGTCAGGGTCTCCTACTCAGAGTAGCAGCCGCAGGGCTGAATGTTCTCCAAGCCTCCGGAGCGGGTTAATTGCACAGGCTGGAGGGGAGTGCTGCCTCAGTGCTTTAACTTTGGACACAGACAGATGGGTTTGCTCACCCTTTTCCTGTCTTTCTCTCTCTGCGGCATGAAAGCTGAGCATCATTATCTGCCGGGAAGTCTTCAGGTGGACCTGCTGAGTAAGCACGTTGACCAACCTCATCCATTTTCTCTATACGTCTTTCCCATTGTTCTGGGTGTGTACAGATACTGGAACTAATACTGCCGAAATGGTAAAACCAGTACATGTAACACTAATTGTGTATTCAATCAATTACTGCATTATTAAGTTGCTGGCAATGTGGTGTTTAAATTGCAATCAATAAATGCAATTAATACCACAAAATATACCGCAGCAGTTTTTGCTGGCTGTCACTGTGTGGTAATAGTAAAAGGGATTATTGTTGTCACTACTCAGCTAGCCTGTGTAATGTCAGTCTTTGGGGAAATTAACAACATTTCCCCATTTTTCTCCTGCTTTGCAAGCCCTGCAACTTACATACTGAGTGACTGAATGACTGATGTAGTGTGGACTTGGCCGCACTGGCCTTCGAGCCAAATTTCACTTTTGGATAACCCTGTAAGATATCCAAAATTATTTACTGGTATGCTGAAAGGTCCTGGAATATTTGTAATATTCCTCGTCATTTTAACATCTTGGCACAAGGTATTTAGTGAATACCAAAATCAATTAACATGAGGTGCGTTCCTGTGAAACTATCTTGTATCTCAATAAGCATAGTATACGAGTCAGCTGCCAAAATGATATGATCCAGGACTATTTAAGTCACATTGCCAGGTTTTAAGGTGTTATGTCTAAAATACTGTACTATAAAAACCTTCAATACGGATTCTATTTGCCTCTACTGACGTTAAACAGCATGACACACAATCTGATGTTTACAGTCCTAGGATCACACTCTGTTGGATAGCTGTGTACCGCTAAAGCACCAATACACTCAAAATCCCCCTGAACCCATTTCCGTCACTCCTAGCCCCTAAACTGTCCCATTTGAGCCCTATCATTTCCATCTCCCAGGGGCTATGTATTTTAGCAAGCCCGGTCTGAGGCCAGGAGATGGGGACTCTAGGAGGGGACTGGTAGAAGGATTAGCTTTCCTATCCTTCTCCAGCTCTTTACCATTTTAATGAGGCAGGGCCAGAGGGTCTTTCTTCTGCCCCAGCCAACTGTGTCATAGCTTGGGCCTGGGGACAGAGTACTGCTGCAGGGGTTCAGGGACGGTTCTAATGCAACACAGCCATTGTACGGGGAAATGGAGTGAGATATGGCGCTGATGAGAAGGGAATGAGGGGAGGTGTGAGTATGAGCGAGAAACAGTCAGAGATGGAAGTATGTGGGTGTCGAATATGAGTGTGTACGCACAAACCTCTATGCACGTCTTCTCCCAGAATAAAAGAGTAATTTAGGTCTTTCTATGGGCCTACCTCCAAAGCTCCCCGGGTATGCACCCCGATAACACAGAGAGGGCACATGTGGATTAACTCTCCATTGAAGGAACTGTAATTACCTGCTGATATGAATATTTCTATTACTACCGGGTAAAAACCTGACAATTTTCCTTTCAAAAATCCACAAAACCAGCCAATGAATGGTAAGGGTTAACTAAGCAGGGGAAATAATTTAGGTCGTAGTGCTTTATTTGCAACATCACTTTCACAAAAAGACAATGAACATCGGGCCAAGTGAGTGAAAGGGCAACTGTCTGGAAATGGAATATCCTGGGATTAAACAAATATACAAATGCTTTAAGACCATTTTTGTACGTTCCTCTTTTAAGTACAGTCTCTACATTGTGTAGTGGATACATTCAACCAACTGTAAAATAAAAGCTGTTGACAGAAAAGACTAGATGATTAATGGCACTGCAGGAAATGTGTGTGTCACTGTATTCAATATTTGTAAATTGGCTCCGACATACACTTTCAAAGCCACCTGGGGTTATGCAAGGCAGATGTCTGTGCGATGCTTTAAAAGAGGACAAAGCTACTGCCACTGGGGTGAGAGAATGGACTAAAAGCCATTGGGCTGCCATAGGGCTTGACAGGGATGGACAGTGGGAAAGGCAAATGGGCTGAGGGCTCTAGTGGTGTGTGTAAAGATCAAAGGTGTGCCAGCGTCTGTGCTTCTAGCGTGCACATGGATGTGCATGTACTCATCCGTGCTTCCACTGGAGCAAGCATCCAATGACACCTCAAAGAAATCTAGACTGAAACAATTTTTCAGATTTCACAAAAACCCACGGCAAAACAAAACTGCAGCCGCAGCAGGGGGTCTGAGTGAGTCCTCTCTATTGGACAAAAGGCCTGTCAATCATCACAGGGGGTCAGGAGGGTGGTCAGAACTCATATAAGGGCACAATGGTTCTTTTGGATCCCACACTCACGCACACACACACACTCAAAGAATGCATGGCTAATCACCATTGGAGAAAAAAAAAACACAAATAACCTTGAACTGATGTCAGTGATAAAGGGTTTCATAAAAAGGAGGAACTAGCCCAGCCAAAGAATGCTACTGATGTGAATGCATGCAGCCATGGCTATTGAATTGGTTATAATGGAGGAGTCCATGAAGAGGAGTCATTGATACAGGCTGAAGTCCACTTCACAGTGGTTTTGGCATTGAGAGGGTGAGACTGAGAACCATTTCACAGCCAAAGACACTTGGCCTTGGGGCAGAAATGCCTATGGAGTAGAGCTAGACTCAATGCTATGACCTAAGGGTTTTAAGGGACATAGAATACAATCATTACTGTCACTAGAGTTTGACAATGACTTAGGCTTTGTCTATCTGTCTCAATTTTTCTCACGCATACATTGAATGACCACAGTCACAAGTGGCAAGCACCCTGTCAGTCAACCAAGACTCTCTGTAGTCATATCCTGAACCTATTAAACAACGTAAAGTCCCTCCCTTTTTTCCTGCAATTATATCCTATTTTTTTTTTTCACATCCATTATCTCCTTTTACCTTCTCAATATTCTCCTCTACTAATGTACCTCTTTACCTCTCGCCACTTCCACTATTTCTTATTTCACTTCCCACTTTTTTCTGCCGTCCTCTACCAGACCTTCACTTCTATTATGCTCACCTTATTTCTCCTTTTCTCCCCCCAACACAGCTGTTTCCTCTGTGCTCAGGCCCTATAGTCTCAGGGCAGGCTAAATCACAGTCAGCCACAGGCGCTAAATAAGAACAAACGCCTCTGCTTTACCTGGACAGCCTCCCTGAGGGGACACTCCGAGACTAGAAGACAGCTAGCATTCTCTCCATTTCTCTCTGTTTACCCCCTCACCAGCTCCCCTCAATCTCTGCACCGTGTGTAATTGAAAAACATAAGGCCCAAAGGCCTTTACTTTCTGGATTTAAGAAATAGGGCGAATGCCTCGTAGGGAGAGGAAGAGAAAGGGAGGGTGTGGGGGAGACACAGAGAAAGTAGCAGTAGTAGGCAGTCACTAAGGCTGCCATGTAGCTGGGTACTGAATGCACACAGTTGAGTGAGAGGGAAAACATCCTATGCCTATATAATCTTAAAGATCTGAAGAGCATAAAGTTGCATACCATAGTAAGAATTTTAAATGTTCCATAATTAACTATTTTCTTTGTGAATGTACTGAGCCACATGGAAACACAATATGGAGAAAGTAACAGTAAGAACTGGAGTTGCTGTTAAGTCAGTCTAAGCTGTCATGTAAGCCACAGCGCCTTCTGGAAATACAGCAACAAATTATGTACGAAGTTATAGGCTGAGACATACATGATCTTCTTGCCAACTTGAAGCCCAACTTGTCTGATACAAAGAGCTAGCAGAAATCTGTCTGTGTAGAAAATCGAAGAGACGATGTGCAGGAGGCTACTTGGAGAATCCTCCATCCTGCTAGGTTGTTTGATTTCAAACAGCAGGTGTGTATTAATCCCCCTACAGTTAGGACACAAGCTATGGGGCTCTCTCATCCCCCATTTATACACACCCACACACATAAAATAATCAAAGGAAAATTCACCTGTCTCCTCTACAGTATGCACAGAGGGACAAGCACAATATGCTGTACATGCACAACTACCTAGCCCAGTTTTAGCTGATACCCCCAGTAGAGTCACAAATGTCCAACATGTGTGTCTTAAGCAGCCACTCTAAGGCTCAGATGTGCGTGTGCATACATATGATTCCAGTCTGTGACCAATTATTAATTTCTTCTGTGTGTATTAGTGTGTGTCACCGCTCCTGCCTGACTGCTTTGCATTCTCATCTTTCCCTCTCACGTGGTGCACACGGATGAAAGCGGGACTTGTGTGTAATTAATTGGATATGTTTGTAATTAGGAGGCGAGAGAGGGAGAGATGTGTAATGGGCACACCCTCTTTTGTTTTGTCTGTTGCGCCTGAACAACAGCGCAGGAAAACATAGCTAAAAAACTGGATTACACAGAACACCAATTACCATGGAATTATCCCCCTCACTTCACAGGGTTAATTCTTATTCCATGTGTATGTGCGCGCAATCATACGCATGCATGCACACATGTGCAATTTGTCTGCATTCCCTCTACATGGATATGGACACACACGTGCTACAGTCAGTATGTTATTGACCATTAGCCTGATCACAGAGAAGCATAAACTCGAGATGGAAGGTAATGAAATATTTGCCTAACAAGAAAGCAGCTTGCTTGTTTGTTGGTGAAACACAGTGTGACACATGTGCTGTCAGGGATAAAATGGGTAGAGCTGAAGATTTGCTTTTAGACAGGACACTCACGAATGGGCTCTGAAGCCTGTGCACTCCAACAATAACTCTCCATCTTGTGGGAACTTTGGTATTTTGAAATATACCATAAATATCTAACAGCCAGAATATTTTACCTTTCCAACAGTAAATCACTGCACAGTGGAGGGAATATCTCCATCCCCACCAGCAGAAACAGATAATAGAAAAGTGAGATTTAAACATTGAGAGAATATGGGAAACATTGTGGTACAACTTACTGCAGTTGAGAGCTGGAAGGCGCAAGCAGGAGATGGATAGAGCTCTTTAAATTCTGGTCAGTCTCAACAGCAAACACTCATATTGGACTTTTTCTTCCAGTTAAAGAAATGTCTTCAGAATGCAAGGCACCTATTCATAAACAAGGCCATGCTGTTATTTAGAATGGTTCAATAAAGTGCTTTAATCATACTCATGTGTGTCTCAAAAGTCAAGCTCTGCTGCTGAATAAGCAAAGCAGTGCTTTTACTGTGACTGATTTCCCTGTTATCTTTGCCTTTTGCTAAGCAGAGAGAGTTGGTAATAAGTTGGTTGGTTGTTTGGATTGTTATGTTTACTGTGACAATGTGATGTGTGTTTGCACGTGTGTATGCCTTCCTGTTTGAAAGTACATATTTCCGCAAACATGTGTGCACACACACACACATCACTTCCAACTGTGCCTAAAATGCCATCTGATTAACAGTCCCATTTTTTTGCTTGGTGGCGTTAATAAGCTTATCCTCTGGCAGCTTTTACACAAACACAGACGCACAACCGACACCAAGAGACTAACTATAAAAGCATTTGAGGCTTTTAGAGTGAGCTTCTATTGGCATGGGGCAATAAAGAGGTCTATATAGACACACAAACACACACATCATGATAGGTAACTGTGCTTTGAAGAGCCAACACATTATATGATAACTAAAATCTGAAAAAGTCGGAAACTTCCTGCACATTCAAACTACAGCAGAGATGATTAACCATCTGGTGTCACAATTGTAAAGTAGTTTCACCTCACTGTGGGTGATACGCAGTGCAAATTACCAAAAAGAAAATACATTTACTGTGGTGATAGAGTAGATGGTATTAGCATTCAAAAGTATCCAGAAACAGATGTATGTTTCTTATACAAAAGGCTTCAATCCAAGTCAACCATAAACATTTTTCCTCATCCTTGCACATCTTTTTCTCTGTATACTCGTTCTAATTCATTTGCTGTATGCATGCCAAACTACATAGTGAAGCCTTGACAACCATGCACATAAAATAAAGGACAAAAATGCAACAACCAAGCCAAGCAGACAGATGACAGAATGTGCATCCAAAGCATGTGCTCTTTGAAAGAAAACATATCTCGTGAATCTATTTTTCCACTGAGTTGAACTGAGGGGGGACACCCTCCTCCCTGTAGATTACGGAAATGGAAGAGTGGATCCCTCTAGACCTTTCCTTCTCTCTCTCTCACTCTCTCTCTCTCTCTCTTTCTCTCTCTCAGTCTTCCTGCATCCCTCTCTTGCATGGCTCGGCTCGCCCCGTGTTACCATGGCAACAAGGACTGGTGCGGCATGGCGAGGACTACAGAGGGAGGAAGGAGAGGAAGAGAGTGAAGGAAGAGTCCACCTGCAGTCCCCTACGAGCAGCAGAAACCCTGAGGGAATCTGGTATGAGAGAAGAAAAGACAAGAGTTCATCCCCAACTTCCTGTCTCACACTCCGTATTTGTCCTTCAGCATCAACACTGACTTGTCCTTCTGTCTCTTTCTCTCTTATCTCAATCCTCTGCTCCTTTATCCTTGCCTCCTCGTCTTCCTCTTCCCTGCAATCTTTGCTCTTCCAACCTTTTCTTCCTCTCCCCCCCTTCTCTCCTCTTCATCTTTGAGCCTGACCCTCCCCTCCTCTCCTACTCCATCCCCCCAGAATAAATTAGTAATGACAGTGGTTTGGTCCACAGTGGTGAAGGAGAATTGTAATTATAAAAATGTCACTCCTGGTTATGCCAAGAGAATGAGAGAGGAGCCATTACTGTCTGTGACATCTGCACTTTGTTGGAGAGACGAAAGAAAGAACTAATTCTGCTTCATTTATTTACAGGGTAATATATATCAGTTGTATATGTAAGAGAAAAAGAAAGACAAAAGCTTGATTTCCATGTTGTCAGAGTAAATTTTCTTTTTATGGATGTATAACTGTCACATCATATCTGAGAGAAATACTTGGGCTTGAAATGCCGCCTCATGACACTATGTGGCAGACATAAAATTGACTGTTGGACCTCTCATGCCTCAGTTTATACTCAGTCATAGATTGGAATATTAATTTTTATTAATTTTTAATTTTCTCTAGTAATTGAAGATGTTTTCCTAGAAGAGGTGTTCATGAATAATAGTAGGCTATTTGATTGTCTAACAAAAATGAATAAAATGTTCAGGATGTCTCAGCCTATATGTGAGTTTTAAGAAACCCCAGATAGGGGGTTGTGGAACGATCTCATCATGGTAATAGTTTGTTTTTTTGGCCTTTTATTGGTTTTATTAGATAGTGACAGCTGTAGATAGACAGGAAAGGGGGTAGAGAGAAAGGGGATGCCATGCAGTAAAGGGCCACAGGTCAGA
>NW_023339652.1:8421687-8428331 GCF_004916995.1 Morone saxatilis | reverse complement strand
CTCCGTACATGGGTCGCCAGCTCCACCGACTGAGCTTACCGGGCGCCCATGGTAATAGGTTTAACTAGACATTTTTCTTGTACTGGCACAATCTTGTGGAAAGATAGAATTCGCACAGAGTACTGTCAGGTGCAGCCAGAAAGACAAGGATCAAGCCCTGCATTGGCAAGCATACACTGTGCTGGTGTGTTTTTGAGAATGATCCTGAATACCTATCACCTCCGGAGCTGCTCTTGTGCTGCTGTCCATCTGATTTGAGCAAGCAAAAAGCCAATTTCTTACTTATCATCATCAGTGATATAATGCATAATTATCAGCATCATAACAAAAGTTTGTTACACTCTAACCTATACTTTCAATTTACCAAAAACATTATTTCATGCTTTGATAGTGATACAACATGGATCCTTATCATAATTCCAGCTATATTGCTATGATACGAAAGAAAGAAGAAGCAGTGGGGAGTAATAAAGTCTATCCATATCTTCGCCGTTTAGAGTCATAAGTAAAGGCAGAGCTGTCACACTGATGTAACAATCTGACCTGAGCAGGGCCAGGGTGCCGAGACTCCCATCAGACTGATAAAGATGTTCATAAAAGGATTTATATTGGCTGTCACAGAGTGTATAGATTCTTATCGGGCACATATAGATGCAACTTCCATGCACACACACACACACACAACACACAGATACAGATGGAAAGACACGCACAAGCCAAGTTCCTGTCCCATTCATCTTCACTATTTACGCTACCAAACCAACTGATCAGAGTGATCTCACCAGCTGATTCAGGTTCAGATTTGAGGTATTGGATGACAAGAGGAAATCACATAGAAGCCAGATATGATCAGATTCAGGGACGTCCTCTAATGCCTTGCACCGAAACACAACTGGATCACGTTTTGACACATAACACAGACAGCCTGCTTATCCCATCATTACTGAAGCTCACATTCCCTTTGAAAGACAACATAACCCAATTACCAGCATCCTGTTTTTGACAAAAACAATACATGTGTGTGACAGTGTGTGTGTGTGTGTGTGTTTGTATCTTCGTATTTCAGATAGGTGCTATTACTCTGGGATGCATCCTACTGAAGGTCACACATGTACATTCTGTCAACACACATCTTGGTTTTTTATCCCTTCAGCTTTAAAGATACTTACTGTCTGATATGACATTTAATAAAAACCTGTCATCAATCATGATCTTTATAACATGGATTCTGGGAATCAAGGTATTGCACAGATGAAAACTGATTAGATAGATCCTTAGCCATTATCACTTGTTGCTCTTTCAGCAGTTACATGACCAGAGCGTGTTGGACATTACACATACAACTATCTAAAATTGAAACATTTCAAGGAAAAGCACTAAAAAGACAGGAGGTACACAGTCAGAGATGGGGTCCATGTTGAGTTACATAACAAAGTGCAACAATAAGCTAGTTGATTAGAATAAATGCAGTGCACTGGAGAAGCTTTTTATGATTGATGTTGCATCTGTGTAAACATAATAAAGAGAGCGTGGATGGAAAGATGGAGGCAGAGATGGAGGGATGAAGAGGTGTTATGGTGAAAGACCCATTCATTAACAGAATCCATTAGTGTATAAATGAACAGTGGAAAGAATATAAACAGGAAAGGCTAATTACAATGTACTGACTTGATACCGCACATGTTTGTGTCTGTCAAGTGTTTATGTGCAGATTAATATGCATGTGCACCCACTGCCATGCGTGTGTCAGAGGCTTGCAAAAGTCATAAACACGACATTGCTGAGGGTTATCAGGACTCTTTCAAGGTTGCCATGCGGTACTTTAATTAACACACACTGCCAGAGGGAGGCTCCACTGATACAACACACCACAACACACCCAAATTCTCTATCAGTGTTCTTACAACATTGCTGCAGGCCGGTAGTTTTTATGTTGTTCCCACCGAGATGCACCAGCAATAAATCAAACTGAAAGAAAAATCTAGGTACTCTTGCACTTCATGTGGAGGCATGCTGATGAGAGAATTTATAAATCAGGTTTAACACACAGTTCATGAAGAGAGAATTTGAGTTTGTAATCCTTTAAACATGTAACGGAAACGTTTAAAAAATACTTTGTCAAGGTCAAGATGTTATAGTGAGATATACATGGCTAAAATACAAATTAAAATTCCTGTTATTTGAAACTTCAAAACGTTAAATAATTGTAAGATTCTGATCTCCTGATCTGTTGCAGACAAAATGGTTGCTTTTGTGAATAACTATTTTCTGTGTATGTGTCGAGTGAGAAAGACTGTTCCCACTGATGTCTGAAACATGTCCTTGAGCAAAGCAGTGTGCAAGGAAAAGAAGATAAGACCCGTCTGTGCACACACCTACAAAATCATTTTTTCATGCTGTAATGTATAGACACACAGCTAGACTTGCTCTCTCTCTCTCTCTCTCTCTATCACACATACACATCCATGCACAATAATCTTGATACGGTCCTTTCATTCTCCACTGGGCGACAGAGTACAGTCACAACGAACCATAGAAGGCCCCAGCACAGCCCTGATCACAAACACTGACCTGCTGTGTTCCTATCACATACACACACCAGTGCACAACCAAACACATTCTTTGTGATCTGACTCAAGTAAACACACCTCTGGACGAACACAGAAACACAAAAGACACCAGCAAATGTTATCTCAGAAGAACACACACAAAAATATCCATATGCAAGCAGACACACATGCTCATTTGCATGCTGGAGACATCTACATCTGTATTGCCACAGAGACCATTTCCTTGGACTATTCCAGCTTTAACTTAACCCTACTGGAATACTCTCCACTTGTCTCTGTATATTTTTGTCCTCCCACAAAGACTCATGAAGAGGCACAGAAAACATACTGCAGAATGTAAACATTATCAAACAATATTTATAGCATTTAAAATTGACAACTGTCTAATACAAACCGAATTCCTGCTCAATTCCTGCCTTTTTTCCTTTTAAAGTTTGCCTCTGACCCTCTCTCACACTCTCTTCTTATTCCCAATTCTCCCCATCAAACCCTCGTCTCCCTGCTGGCCTCGCTCTGTTGTGCTCCCGACATGCAAGCGGAAGAAGAGAAAAGCAGTAAAAAAATAAAGAAAGTGGGGTAAAAAAAAGAAAATAGAAAGAGCTCCTTTACCACTACAGACTTTAATGAAACAGTGGAGAAGAAAGGGAAGAAAGAGAGGAAAAAGAGGGCAGAAAGCTGTCAAAAGCAGAGCCTACAACTAATGTACAAACAACACTGATACAACTAACTACAATAAAAACCTACTGTACTTAAATGCCAGTGAGCCAAATAATTAACCTACTCGAAAGCTCCATCAGAAACATTTGTTCATGTAACAGGCATGTCATTAAAGCATGCCGGGTTGGATCAAGGGAAGCGAGGCAGGCACGAGAAGATAAAAACAAATGACAACCTTGATGAAAAGTTAAAGTAAACAACAAACGTAAGAGAAGAAATGTAATTAAAATGAAACCAGAGCAGTTTGAAAGACAAATCAATGAGAAAATTTAACAAAAAAGAAACTGAAGCACATATGCAGAAAGCAAGCAATGCAACATACAGTTCTCTGAACCAGTTCATAAATAGAGAAAAGGGAGGAACAAAGGAAGGACAGAGTGAGTAGAAAGAGGAGAAGAGAATAGAGGAGAGCATGTTTCCTCTAGTGCTGAGTCCCCATGTGTCTGACAGTCCAATGGATGATTTATGGCGAGCATTGTCTAGCAGTGTAATTGGCCGCCATGTTGGTTTCCCAGTACGGGAGTGAGAGCACGAGGGGAGCGGGGATATCTCAGGACTTGCGTGGACTATGTCCAAACCGCAGCAATCTACAGAGAGAAGTAGAAGGTAAAGGGTGAAGAGGCTAACAGGGAAAAGAGAGGGATGAGAAAGAGAGGGCAGTCTCTCTCTCTCTCTCTCTCTCTCTCTCTCTCTCTCTCTCAGCATCAAGCTAAGTGGAACAACACACAAACATATACACATATATGAACATATAACAGCGTATGACACAGTATATAGACGTTTTTTAATTGTCTTTTTCCCACAAAGAACAAAAATTAAGCTTGGTTTGGGCAGGTTCTTTAAAGTGAGCTTTAAAAATGAAGTCCTACAGAGATAATTTAAACATGTTTAGCCCAATAATTTGTTTTAGACTTGAAGCATTTTGTTGATTGCTTATTCAAAGTAAAGTCTGGCAAGGGAGCAAACGTCAGCTGATGATCTAGCACTGCATAAATAGGTGAGTAACACCTAATCAAAACGCCATCAGTGTGCAGTGACGTAGCTGCAAGTGTGTCTAAATTGAAAAGTTTATTGACATATGTGTGCTCGGCAATGAGATCACTGCTGCCACGTCAAAATTAGGTCATACTATTGTACGGTGATTTAAGATGATGGAATGATCCATCCCTGACAAAGGTTAAAACAACACAAATAATTCTGACCAGACTACTGACTTTGGCCCTTCTGAACTATGTTTCAGTAATAACAATCAGACATAGCCAATAACCCTTGGGCCCAGATTGTCTTTTTTTCACTCAGACACTTATGGAGAAATAAAACACTGTTAAACCCTATTAAAACGTTTTGTAAGCAAGTAAGCAATGGCCACACAGAGCCTTAAGGAACACTACTGTGTATGTCATATGAACCCAGCAAGCAGGGAAGCAGGAAGGGACCAGAAAGCATAAAATTCTTCTTTCGATTATGTGCTGGGGCAGCTTTAATTGGAAGGAATGGGCCACAATGCTTAAATAGCTCATCCAGTGTTGAATACAGTGTAGAAATAGACTAAAATGACTTAATGGCAACATCACTGTAGCTTAAGAGTTTGATTATATTTCGATTATATATATATTTACATACATTTCACTGTAATGAAAGCAATCATTTTCTCAAAGTAGGTCTCCCATTTGATCCAATTTTGGAATAGGACTCATAAACAGGTAAATGATTGAGGCTATTCAATCATCTACTTGTCCAAGTGGGCAGCCATGTTTGAAGTCAGTGCTTGTTGTTATGTTGCTCTGATGTGTAAATAACATTGTAAAAAAAGAAGTTGAGTGCTATTTGGTTTGGTGTTTAACTGATATGGTCTTTGAGGAAGACATCAAAGGGTCCTCTGTCTTTTATCTCCCCATCCTGGAACTGGTTTAATGCATACACACATGCACATGCGCACACACCCCACCATCCACCCACCTATCCACATACACACTCACAGGAAGAAAAAGAAGAGAGAAAGACAACTGCACTGTCATCCAAAGAGCCAGATAAACTTCTGTCTCTTTCCTGTTCTTCCTCTGATGCACCTCCATCACTCCCTCCTCACTTATTCCCTCCCTCCTCTTTTGTCTCCACTTTTCCCACCAGTGCTGGCATTCAGTAGAGAGAAGTTGTTCTCGCCATTTTCTCTGTGTGAGTGGACCAGGCCAATAACTTCTCTCTTTAATGAGCATGTCGTGTTCCTCTGCTCTGCTCATTCCCCAAACACACCCTCTCAACACTGGCAGCTTTCTGGGAAGCGGGGATGGTTTGTGTGTCTGCACGTGTGTGAGGGAGAGAAAACGGAAATAGAGAGCGAGATATTGTCGCTATGTGACTGGACCGGGCCAATAACTCCTCTCTTTAATGAGTGAGTGTCATGTTCCACTGCTCTCTTAACTCTCCTAACACAGTCGCTCAAACACCGATGCATGACCCTTTGATGAGGGATGGAGAGAAGAGGAATTACAAAGAATAGAAAAGACATACGGAGAGAAGAGAGATGGGGATGAGGATAAAGTGCTGGGAAAAAGGAAGGAGAGGAGACAAAATAAGGTTAGAAAAACAAAGTTAAGAGAATAAAAGAAAAAAAAAAAGATGGACAGGCGGAACTAAACCAAACACCTTCAAATAAGCTGTAAACTAAAGCCGTGAAAGGTTTGGCACCAACAACCACAGACACAGACACGTACTCCATGCATTAATACCAGCATCCATTCACGTGCACACACACACACACTCTTTAACAGCCTGGGGCTACACCGTCAAGGCGCAAAACCCTTCTCACCAAACTGTAATCCCCTCAACCTTCCTCTCTCTAGCCTACAGTCATTTCCAAACCATCCACTGATGTTGCATCACTGCTGTTGTCTGCTTGCTGACATCACAGACTTTGCTTGAGGTATAGATCAGCGAGTATTGTACACTAGACACAGCATATACCACCAAAGCTCCTTATAGCCCAAAGCTGGTGAGAAAAGGCTGATTTGCATAATGGCCAAGCTATTAGCACAAAACAAATCAGCCTGTCACCATTTAGTAACCCTTGCTATTTCATAGGCAATAGAAATACGATATGTATGCTCCCACCAGGAGAATAAAAGCAAATTTTACCAAAAGGTCAAAATATCAACCAATTATAGCTAATACATTTTATGTGGCAAAAGATTTTACTTTCATGTGCAGGTAGACTTTTATTGACAAAAAGGGTATAGAAATAAAGATGGTTATAGCCTGTCATAGGAATTGAGACAACAGCTTTGGGGCGAGCACAGCACATACACAAACACACACACACACACACACACACACACACACACGGGCACACACACACAC
>NW_023339652.1:8408074-8421587 GCF_004916995.1 Morone saxatilis | reverse complement strand
AGTGTGTGTGTGTCAGTGTGTGTGTGTCAGTGTGTGTCAGTGTGTGTGTGTGTGGTAAGCGTGCTTCTGTATGTCTGTGTTCCCGTGTAGGTGGAAAAAGGGCCAATGCTCAGAGAGGGACAACTAAAGAAAGACAGAGGGGGAAAACAAAAAGCAGACCAACTGCAGTTCTGAATATTCATAAGGCGTGTAGTGACTCACACAGTAGGAAAGAACAGGACGGGGGTTTCGTTCCACTAATTCCTGTTCGATCATGTTTGATATAAGCTTGGAACACTATTGTACAACATGTTCAGTCGTTATTTTTTTTAGAACAAATAGCGGATAGTTGAGTGCTTTGAAGCAGGAGTTCTACAATGATCATAATTTTATTCTTCAGAGTAAAAAGTGAGGAGATCAAATACAAACATGGCTAAGAATGTTTGCTCTACACCTTTTTAGGGAATATGAAAAAAATTCCAGTGTGTTGGTAAAAAGGACGTAGATTCAGAAATACAGTAGAATTAAGCATCAGCCACTGGCCATAAAACGGAAAATCCTGGTTTATTACAACTTGAGTCCTGATTTTGTAGTTTTGACAATAAATTCTATTGGTGATGACAAAATTGTATTCACCAAAGCCATCGCTGTGATTTGGTAACATGGTGACATTGCCATGACAAAATCCGACAAGACAAGAAACACAAGGAGACAATCAGACAGGCTGTCATCGAGCCAACAGTTTACTCTGACAATCTAAACTACTTTATTTGCAAATTTAACACTTGCCCCTTTCAAATAAATGGGCTTTGTTTAAAACATACGGCTGTCTGACGGCTCCTGTTCCTTGCCCTGTTTGGCTTCTGTTTAATCCATGTTGCCACCTTTCCAGATCAATTTACAGCTGTGTTTACTGCAAACTACAATAGAGTGCCATTACTGACTGAAATAATGGCCACGATTAAGGTATAAAACCAAATTTCTAATAAACCTGAATCACCCTTTCAAGGAAAACAAGATTGACACCAGCTACACAAACAGGCAAGGAATATGGTAAAACATGCATAAAAAAGAGAACATATTAGCAGGCATGTGTCATAGATATTATACTGTGCTCTCTGCCTGTCTGTCTGTCCGTCTTTCTCGCTCTCTTTCACACACATATCTGCTTCAAAGCCTTCTTCTACTGAATGGGAAGCTTTATCAAAACCTGGCCTCTGAAAATGTGAGGGACACGTTGCCAAAGGGCATGCACACATACACACTCGCACACATACACACTCGCACACATACAGTATCACACTTAAACGCTGTCACACCACAGTCAAAAGAACGAAAAGCACATTTTCTCTGATCGTAGTACATTACCATGGAAACACTTTTTAACATCTGGTTTGCATGCCAGAACTATGCTGGTATTCATCCTACATAATTTAAGCCCCAGTTAGATGAGCTTTGTCCAGTCGCTGATCTAATGGGGGGGAATGGCAGTCATACATATTTTAAAGCAGAAGGGGGAAATTTATGGTGGACAAGCACATTTTGTGAGTACTGGAAATGTCCAAACGTCCTTGTGGCATGAGGTACAAATAAGTGAAGATGGTAGGAAAACACTAAAGAAAAGAGGAGGCTGGAGACAAAGAAGAAGGATAAGTGGAGAAAATGAGTACAAGACACACAAGAGACAAAGAACATTGTAGAGAGAATGTGAACTGTGAGGAGGAACAGAGAGAAGAAAATCATTTTGTTTCACCAACAGAGAGAGAACAATACATTATTTATGCAATCCTCTGTTTTTCCTCCCAATCAGTTAGGATTGTACACTTATTCCAGTGAGTGGGGAGAGAGCAAGAGGAGAGCTAGAAAGAGTGACAAAGAAGCAAAGAGATTGAGAGAATATCTGAGAAGTGAGAGGGAAAGTGAGCGCTGAGTACTTGACATGATTGGCATTTTAATGTGATACCGAGATAGCTGTGAGACCAGCAGCTCACTATGGTTTCAATAATAATAATGATAGTAATAATAATGGCTTCGCAGTTGGACCCACGTGGCCGAGGCAGAGCACTGTAGTGGAATCTGCTGAAGCTATTTATTTCCATCTTTACTTCAATTCATTACCATCCGCTCTCTTCAGCTCAAACTGTTGCCAGGGGTTTTAGAGTCCTGTGTTGCACTGGAAAGTAAATAAGCCATTACAGGAGCTGAAGGGATATTTTTTACCTCTTATCTCATCATGTTTATGTGTCCCTTTGAATCACAATATCTGCAGGCTGTGTTTCAACTCATTTAGTTGTAGCTATTTAACTACACCTCAAAGAAAATATCCAGGAGAGTATTATCTCTTTTTAGGGGAGGAGTGACAGCACAAGTAAACAATCATAACTATATTTGTGTCTTTTAAAAATGAAACTTGATATACTCAAGAACTTAACGTCATTGACTTTAGTAACTTGAATTATTCTTTGCAGTAAGAAGTGATTCATGTTACAGGTGCCAATGAGCTATAAATCAATCAACCTAGGACAGCTGACTATGCTGGTAGCGTTACCTCAAGGTCTGCGAGTGTGTATGTGCGTGAGTGTATGACCTCGACGCGTCTCATCTTGTCAGTCAGAATAGTATGACAATAGAGAGAGAGCAGCAAGGCAAAGCTGGAAATCATAAACAGTGAGTCAGCAAACATCCTCAATGAATTTCAATCAGGCCAGATGGGCTGCTGCTGTGTCATGAGAAATATCCAGACCTGCATTCACCATGAGACAGCTACATGGCTACTGCAGACAACAGGGAACACTGAGGGACCAAACCTCTAAACAAGATGACAACACTTCATGTTGTACAAACAAGAAGGTGATAATTTCACCTAAAATTAGCAGATTTTCTATGGTAGAGCTGCCAATGCACAGGGTCTGATGTGCCACTGGACACATTAAATTACATTCGATCATGGTAGCTCACACATTTGCTCAGTGTTTATCACAGTTGTTAATTCCTCTTTCTCCTGAAGCATTTTGAAATTGTTATAAAATCTGCACAGAACTCTTAGAATACTACTACAGTCACTTAGGTTCCAGTTGGTATGACATTGTACCCTTTTTTCTCCGGGATAATGCTGAGCAACCAAGGATAACTATAAATTCTGAGGTCTTTCTTTACCTATTTTCGTCACTGCCGCTAATCACCCATCTTCCTTTTTCACCCTCTCCTCCAGCTGCCCAGCCTGCTGTTCCGGAGCATCTCCTCCAGGTAAAGAGCGATCACACCAGCCCATGACACCATGCTGGGACATGTGGCACTTCTGCCGCTACACATCTCATCTGCCTAAATTATCATGCATTACAGTATCACATGAGTAGTATTGTGTGTGAGGAGGATGGTGTACACTAGGTGGGAGACAGATAGACAAAGATAAAGTGAGAGACAGAGTGGCTCCATGTTCGGGGAGGCAGATGTTGCCAGGTTGGATTGGAAGGGCTTTTGAGGAAGGAGCAGCAGGGGTGAGAGCAGTTACAGAAGGTTTTTCAGGCAGAAAGAGCAAGAGAGAGGGAAGGGTGGTAGATTTTAGAAAAATATATGATTGAGACTGAGGGAAAGGGGAATACAGAAAAAAGGGACATCCAGGCCAAGTTAACTAAAAAAAAAAAAATCACAGGCTGTCATGCTCATTGCTTTTTCTCTCTTTACACCATCACAGCCCTCTGACATCACCTGACGGATTAAGTGCTTTTCATCTTGTGGCAGGGTTTTTTTTTTTTACCAAGAGACAGCAATTGAAAATCTAGCTAAAAAGTCCTGTTAAGAGCTTAACAGCCTCCTTTGTAATGGGGGAGGAAAAGCGCTGGCTAAAAGGTCAATAGGCTCCCACTTAAAATCTTGATGATAACAGCAAGAACGACAGCACACGTTGGCATGATAATTCCTATGCTTTCTGAAAGTATTTCCCTCAAAAGCTACACTGCTGAGGTTAAAATCACATTTACATGTACTTGCACACACTGACAGAATTGACAGTCACAATTTGGAGCATGTCCAGTATGGTAGATAATAACAACAGTAAGGCTAGTCTTAGGTACTGCAACACAAGACATTTTAAATGCATTATTTCAAATAAACAGATTCACAAAAAGAAAAAGAAAAATCTGCCAATAAGATTCAACAGCGCACCACTATCAGTAATATCATAAGCATAGCAACGGGTTCTCAGTTCAGACATGTCTGTTGTCAACTGAATGTCAAAATTAATTGTGGGGAAAACTGTAAAACTGAGGAAACTTTGCAAAATCTTAGGTATATATAGTCTCTAAGTTTCATATTCCTGGTTTCTGCCATGTAAGGCAAGGCAGCAAGTACCAAATGTTTCACAAATCACAGCAAAGAATATGAAAGTTGTTTTTTTTCCTGTGATTGACAACTTGTCGTACACTATGTATGCATATAATTGATATGCAGCAAAACTGACACACCTGGTAAAGTAGGCAGGTTATAAATACACGAGGAATTCTTTGCAACTACTGTTTGACCCAGATATAATCAATATAACAGATGTCTAGGAGTAATTTCAAGATTTCTATGTATCCAGATATAAACACTTTCTGTCCATCAATCAAATTTGAGGCAGGGCAAGACTATCTTTAACAGGGACAAAATCATGGTGAGAGACATGTTCATAAGAGAAATACAAGAAAGTATTGCGTTTGGAACATAGTGCTTTTATCCATCAACTTCAGATTAACCGGGGCAGCTCCAATATTGTTGTTCTACCAACAGCACTGTGGATTTGAGAGAAAAAAAGACTAATGGTGATCATTATGGGACACCCACACAGCAGTATGGGAAACTGTAGTTTGTACTAATACTGGATACATGAAGAAACAACAGGAAAGTTGAGAAGATAAGGGAAAAAAGAGAGCATTATTACGTTATTAATCTTTCCCACTGACTGTTAAGACAGGTTACCATTAGAAACAGCAAAGCAACAATCATCTCTGGGCAAGAGATGCATGATAGGGTCATCATCGCTGTGAGCAATATGTGAAATGAGTGAAAGGATCCATTGAAGTGCGAGTGTTTTTGTCTGTGTTTTAGAGTGAGCAGATTATGAAAATTTCATCATTGCTTGACGTGAGATTGTGTGACACGACAACTAGCTGGGAAACATCATCAAAAGACAATCAGTGTGTGACACCACCATGGAGAACTAATAAAACTGCCATTAGTAGAGTGGGGGTTGCTCATTATGAAGGAGGCTCTAGGAGCGTTTAGAGCTGTGGTTAACTTTTTAACTTCACTGGCTTCTGTAAGACAGTGTAGGTTTGTGGGTAAGAGAGAAAAGAGGGAAGAAGAGATGAGCACAGATGTGCAGTAGACTTGATATAGATTTTTTTTCTCTTCAGGGTTGCCAAATGCCAGCCAGCCCACACAAACACTGACAAACTTACGCCAGCTCAAAACTAGTAATTAAACGTCTAACACAGAAATACATGTAGATTTTATGAAAGCAATCACTCCCTAAACATAAAACATTAAACAAACATTTGCACGTGTGTATGCACACACCAACAAACACTACCGCTGTCATTCAAAGTCATTACAGGGCCCTCTGTGGACGTAATGTGTGGTAGGTAGTAAAGACTGCTGACAATGCACAGTGGCATCTGCCTCAAGCAATACTATTATTAAGGTAGGTGTGTGTGTGTGTGTGTGTGAGGTGTGGGGGTGTGTGGGTGTGTGGGGTGTGTGGGTGTTGTGTGTGCGGCCAAGGGGATATAGGTGACATAGCGTTAATCATTAGGGATCGGTCCGACTAGATCAATACAATTTAACATCATCTCTGACCACACACAACCAACACACACCACACACAACACACACACACACACATTTTTCTACATATTGAAAGTTGGAGAAGACTCTTAGCAATATTCACTAACATGCAGCCCAGGAGTATGGACGAGAGCCTTTATTTCACGCTATTTTGAAAACGAAATAAGTCAAAGAGCGGAGGTTGTGATCTTGGCTGTCTATGCAAACTGTTCGTGCTCATAACCTCAAGTACCACTGATTCATTTTGGTGTAAAAGAAATAATCAGGCATAAAAAAGAAGAGAGAGAAGAAAAAAACACAACAAAGAGCAGCGAGGGAGGACAGGAGCTCCAAACGCATAACAGAGTCTAAGCTATCGGGTGTCGTGTCTGCTGTTTAGCCAGCTTGAAATTTATATAAAACAGCCTCTGGCCAGGGGCAATGCCCAAACAGGTATGGGCATGCAGGTCACCACAGGGAAGACACACACACGTGTGCAAAATCACACAGTCTCAACATTAATTTTTGGTCTTATATGCATCGGTCAGCACTCAAAGGCTAGCTGACAAAAGGATGAAGGTGGGTGCAACCAGGAACATTTTGACCTGCCCACCATTAGGTCCACCAGGTTTGAACCCCAAGACAGACTGGAAAAGTCTGGGCACAAACAGTAGTGTGTGACACACTAATGTTATGATCCAGTTGTGCAGCGAACATAAAAGCAAGATAGTACAACAGTAAATAAATACATAAAACTATAAAAAGTGAAAGGCAAAGCTGAAAATCTGCTACTAAAATCCACTCATTTCATCATGAAGGCCAGGGAGAGTAGTTGACACTTTGCTGATAGACTCAAAGACTTTAGTGACTTAACTTTTCTACAAAATAAAAAAAACACAAGACAGTCCTGATTCATTGTCATCACATAAAGCTTAATTACTTAAGATTTACACAGTCTGTCCATAGAGCGGCACAATGTGGGTAATTTGTGTTTACATACCTGATATTGGAAAAGGTCCATTTCAATCGATGTGCAGAATTAGAGGCAACATGGGAAAGAAAGGAGAAAAAAAACAAAACAACATTATTAATGAAGTATTGACTGGGCATAAAAACAAGGATACACAATAATCCATTTTGAGCAAAAATTATTAAGACTGGCACAACAAAACAACTCAAAAAATGAAATGCTCAATTTACACCACATAATAACCACATATGTCAAACTAATTCAACAACATTCCGCAGGGGGTTGTTTGTGTGAAGCGAAAGAACACCCACAGGCTGAAATGATCAAATTTGTCAGGCAGTTTCCGCTCATACCCTGAATCTAATTTTCTACTCCTCGCACTAACTCTCAGCCCCTGTTAGCGGTGACAGCACCCACACCCTGTGCCATGTTGTGCCAGTGAGGCGGGCTGGCACGGGGCTGACTGGCGCTCTGCAGTACTGTGAAAGTGCAGCGGCACAGTAGCAGCCTCAGGTTAGAAAGATGTGATTCATTAATCAACGCTCCCCGCGGGGAATTATGCTGCCCGCTGGCACAGCCTTTCCTCCCGTTCTCCTCCACTCCCTTCTGACTATCCGCTGGACAAACAGCACAATAGTATGTGGTATACATAAGGGTACGCGTGTACAAACACACCGGTATGCATCCCACTTGTAATTAAACCCACATCAACATAAATATTCATACTTTTTTTTTTTTCCTGAGCTTTGTCCCCCTGAGGCTTATCAGTGATAGAATGGACTTGGTTTGGGCACTGACGAGGCTAGGAGGATAATTAGTTGAAAGCAGAGAGGGAATTTTTATCTGAAAGCTCCAGATTTCTCTTGCCGTCCCGGCATCTTTGGTCAACTGTTTACATTCACTTCCCGTTTTCGTTTATGTAGCAACAGTGGTTTTATTAATCACTGTCAGCCATAATAGGGCCTGAAGTGGCCAGTAATTGCTGTTTGCAGTGTTATGTACCACATTATACAGGTCTCCTGTGATTTTCTGTAAAGGTAAGAGGACCTTAAGGGGTTGTATGCTTTTTTCTGTGATGTTTTTACCTTGCTAAAACAAGATGACCTGCAGATATCAGGTTTCTTTACTAAATCCTCAGTCAAATAACATCAAATGAAAACAATTTTGTAATTTAAACCATTCATTTTGGTTAGCATGCTCTTTTGAAAGAATAAATTGAGTGCTATGCAAGCTAAGCCACTGTGGATGGAGTGCTTCCTCCGAATACACCAAGGATGAGTGTTTGCCGCTAAAAACTTGCACATGCCATTAAATGCCCTAAGGTTCTAAGGCTCTTGTTAAGTGCTGGTTTAGCATCATGAGTAACCATGCAGTCTGCCCCACGGAGCCCTCAGACAGACACTTTAAGAGGACAGCCTTGCTGGGATTAGAGATAAAAGACCATAACTGTGCAGCCAAAACACAGTTTGATGCAGTGTGTCTCTCACAACAGTCTTAATGGATAAGCTTTAGCAAGGAACAGAGCTGAAAAATGGCAATAGTTCCCTCTGCAGGTTGGAGATGAGTCACTAAGGATACACAACTTATAAGATTGAGTTTTTTTTTTCGAGATTTAAGGAGAAAAACAGCACATGAGACGAGCTCACAGACAATGTTCATACTGTTTCTGAACGCGTTTGAAGTGTGTAGCACACAGCAGCTGACTGCAAGTCTGTTTGGCATCATGTTTAAAGGACACAAAAGCTGAACAGAGGTGAAATGTAAACAACGGTCAGACCCAGTCCAAACAACCTTTTGTCTTGAGCTGACAGGAAGTACTAACTCTTCCCTGTTTAGAGCTGGGTCTGTGTGTTGAATGTAATTTGTGGGGATGCTGGCTCACATTTAGGACCCATCAGGTTGAAGACAGATGGGTCTTGTTTCTAAGGTACCACTGACTTTGATGTCTGGGTAAGTTATACCTTTCTCTCCGAAAACAAAACCTCCCNNAAAACCCCCCCAAAAAAAAAAAAGAAAAAAAAAAAAGAGAAGTCCAGATGGAAGACATCTAATAGCAGTATTTGTTATACCATAGTATTTTCACTGTATGGAAAGGTCTCATGGTGTGAAATTAAATTCTGTGTATAGTCTTTTGTAAATAGCTTTAATTATGTGTTTTAGTTAAATGAATAAACTGAACAATAATAGGTTAAATCCACACCCACATTTCTCTAATACGATCTAAAAGGCACAAACAATAACCATTAACTAACTAATAGCCATCTGGTTTTGCCTGACTGCACAGGCTATTGAGGTGGAGAGGCAGTGTTCAGAAAAGCAGGGGTATTATCAACTGCCCAGCTGGCCGTGACAAAATAAAAGGGGCACACTAATTCTGCTGAAACAACACATCAATTGCCTGTCCTGTCAGCCACCAAAGGGTGTTTCTAGATGTCAACTGATTAATGAGAGCCGCCACATACTTCGGATTAGACCTGCTTTAAAAGTGAAAGGAAAATCCATAAGGAAGCCCCAAAGGCTGCAGGGTCATTGCCAGTCATCATGGCAGGGCGCAGTGCAAATGAGACGGGACACACTGAGGACCATCACTCCAACCCTTCTCTGCGTGCCCTCCATCTATCATAACAGCACCACGGTGGGTCAAGACCCTTTCCGTAGTGGGAGCAGGTCTGATACACCGGGAGCCACTTATTTCATTATCATATTTCAAATTCACATTTCCACAACATATGTGGCCACCCTGAGAATACTCCCCGTTTTATGAATTAGCATTTAAACCCTGCAAACGAGATAAGAGGCGGACATGTGGGGGGGGGGTATGAGGCGAGAAGGGGAGTGAAGAAACATAATAGTGCATGAAGAAAATTATGGAAATTTTGATTAAGGTTCAACAGATGGGCGTCATTTAGATGAGCCACAGCTGACATTTCTGTACCGGGGGAAATGGTATATCGAAACTGGTTCTCCTAAAATAAGGCCGCACTAAGTAAACACTTAGAGGAAAAGAGGGGTTGTGGTATGCGTGTGTTTGTGCATGTGAGTGTGAGCATGTCTGAATAAGTGCACAACTGTGTGAGCCTGTACTTCAAATACTTCAGGGAGCAACAGAGGGGGCTTAGGCGCTTCTTGTTTTTGTCTGCATGCTGCCTTCACACACTCGACTGTGGCTCAAACTAATTACCTGTAGAATTCACGACATTATTTCACAGCAACTAATGACTGCTCTTAATACGCCGGTAATTGCCTGTCAATAGGATATAATTGACAGTAACAGCAGCAGGCCTGAGCATAAGGAGAAGGAAAATTAGTGGCCACAACATCTAGAGTTTTACAAATGGCAGGTATAGAAAATATTGATAGCATTTAACTCTGGGCAGAGTGGTTTTATTTTCACTTTTTGTCTCTTTTTTCCCCCTCCCTCTGGTTAGCCAATCTTTGAACATTAGCAGTCTAATTTTCAGTGATTTTAAAGCGTGCCAGTTCTAAGGAATGCTCTTTAACAGGACTATCTTGCATCAGCCTCTCTGGTCTGTTATAACTATACACAGGAGACCCCCCCACTACACAATTTCATGTTCCCTTTATATGTAGTACATAGCTGTATTTTATTAAGGAGTCTTATCATAGCCTTCCATTATTCCTTTCCCTTTACATATTGTCTAAATGTTTTTCACTCCTTTTTTTACACCTTTTCTTACTTTTCTCACTTCGTCTCTCTGCCATTGTTGTTCTCTTCCTCTTCCTCAGCCTCTCATCTCCCTCTCTCCCTCTCCCTCTCCTTGTCTTTCTGTTTCTCCAGCCACTGACAGCTCCCACAGCTTTGCAATGCAGCAAGCACTCTCCTTCCCTCACTTCTTGCTTTCTCTTCCCTCCTTCACAATCTGTTAGCTGCACACTCTCACCGCCTCACCCCCATTATTTATTGATCACGGAACGGGGGGCCAGAGGAGGGGCTGTGTATGGGGTCTGAGAGGAGGCTGAGCAGTATTTCCATAAAGGATATTTAAGGCCATTGCCTCTCAGTTCCTCCTCATCCACCATCCCTGGAAGACATACTGTGGGGTCACAGGGCATGATGAAAGGAAAACCTAGCCATCATGAAATATGGACGGCTTATAAGAGTGGCAATAAGGTGACAGGAGGGAGATGGGGGAGATTTGAGGGGCTTTACTGTGGCTTTTAAGGGTGGGATTTAGAGGCTACGTTGTAAATTTTACAGTAAGAAAGACATAAAGACCTTATATTCATTCAAATCTAAGTAGTACAATGCACTTGCTCCTCACTCAGCCCCTCTCTTTCTCACAGTCAGACCAGTTTAGGTCCACTCAAGCCCCCCTTTCTCCTTTGAATAGAGGACAAATGGTGCACCTGGTAGCCCGGCCATGGAGCGCTAAAATTGAAGCGACATTGTGTGTCATTAAATTCCTCCACACCATCCCAGACTCTGCTGATTCAAAGGCACTGCCAGTAATAGGAATCGTGTGTGTATGTGTGTGTTCTGAGAGCCCTGTAAAAGGTCAGAGATGGTACTGCAGTCTCTTGTCAGCATTTATGGTGAGCGGTGTGGCAGGAGGAAGAAAAGGTTGGTAGTATCTTTTCATTTGGGTTTCCCTGGAAAATAGCAAAGGAAATGAGGCTGTGTTTCACAGCTGTCTTCACAGCACACCACGCAGGGAAGGGAGAGAGAGAAAGACAAGCAGTAGACAGAAGACGAAGAGGACAAATGCAGAAGGATGCTCAGAGATGCAGAGGAGACAGTTGATGACCGATGGAACAGACCCAAGGTGTGAGTGCTGTTTGGTGTGGGCGTGTGTGACTCTGTGTCTTGCCAAGGCCAAAGCACTACCTCAGCGACTGACACTAGCCACTGCAACATGACACAGATGCCAGCAAGCAGACAGAGATGCTGAAAGGGGGAATACAGAGGCTCTGGATCACGAACAGAGGGCGACTAAGGTTGACTAACACACAGAAACCCCTAACTGAGCAAAGGAAGCACTCAGCCGGAAGCACACAGCAATCTAGCAGTGAGTAGGTAGAGGACAGGGGCTAAACACACATAGGCTAATGAGTTGATGTGCAGGACCTGAGATGGGTTAACACAGAAATGCATGTAGGGAAACTAATTCAGACATATTTGCTGGTCAGCTGAGCAGTTGGGGAAATCACTGAACTTGGGAAGGAACACAGGGAGAGGCTACTGTAGTGAATGAGACAGGGAGAGACAGATGCAGCTGAGGCAGCAACACGCTCACTCACTCTCCCCATTGGTTTCTGTAAGGTCTTCCTCTCCAGTTACGGTATAAATGATCTATTGGCCATCATTTAGCAAGGCTGCATGTTAATCATTCATCACACTAACCATTCCGTATGTAGGAGGCTGTTAGCTGGCTAGCCAACCTATGTGAAACAGAGAGTAGAGGGCTCCCTATGGGACTCGCTGGAATGGAGAGCAGCGATGGATCATCCCATGAACATTAATCATACTAGCCTAGTTCCTAATACAAAGTGCAAATATGAAGGGAGTTAAGGTGGGTTGTGTTATAGGAACTGCATGGTATGTGTGTTAAAGGAAGAAGAGGGCATATACAAACATAAACTGTAAACATGTAAAACATAAAATGTATTATGCTAATTATCGTTAAAGGGTCAAGTTATAAAACTGCTTCCACACACCAGTGACCCAAAAGCAAATGTAATGTCCAGGTTCACCACCACCAGCAGCAATGCTCAGACTGCTTGCTACAATGTATACACCATGCTTACATTGCAACACATACATTATTCATCAACGTGCTCCATCATGCAAACCAATGCATGCAACTACTAACAACCTCAACAGGTTTGTGCATTAGGATAATGAGGAAAGGGTATTTAGTGCATTATGTTTGCTTTAGAATATAATGAGCATACAATGAATTGCAAAGATGTGGATATGAAGCTGTAGGGGTAGTTTGAGAAGTTTAAAACAATGTTTTGATACTTATAATTGTTCTACCTAAGTGCTTTAAGTTAAAGTCTTATAATTCAACATGACTCCAATACAAAATTGTTGAAAAGCCAGAAGCTGCCACTATTGTAAATATCAGGCTGTCTGAATCTGCAAAAAGCTGAGCAGCATCCCAATCGTGCAACTGTGTGTGTGTGTGTGTGTGTGTGTGTTGTAGAGCGTTGATGCTGACAAAGAGCAGACAGAGAACATGACAGCGTTAACTGCAAGCAGGGGACCTGTCACCTGAAGACAAGGGATGGAGCGGAGGGAAAACAGAGAATACAGAGAATATAGAAAAACAAGAATAAGGCAGAAGAGACATTATAGAAACCATTTAAGAGTGCAAATGGGAGATGGCAACACACGAGTAACATGCAAGCAAAGGTGAACCTGGGAGGGAGAGAAAACTACAGATATGGAGAAACAAAGGGGAGAAAAAGACAAAAGCAGGCCATGTGGTCTGTGCATTAGTGTGTGTATGTCCATGTTGAGTAAACAGGCTTATAGTTTGTTAGATGTACAGTATGTATATGAGTATTTAAGGTTCTCCCACTCACATAGCCTCTACTGGCATAGAGAGGATGCTATTACCATACAGCAGGCAGTGACATGCCCGCTTCTGCATCCCTGCACATTGGGAGGATGGAGTTAGTGTATTTGGGGACACACACACACACACACGTCAAACAAATACACACTGTTGATGTTCCCTTGGGAAGCCACCTCAAACAAATGGTTGACCTGTGTGTGTGTGGGTGTAGGTGTGTGTG
>NW_023339652.1:8394440-8408061 GCF_004916995.1 Morone saxatilis | reverse complement strand
GTGTGTGGGTGTGTGTCTGTGTATTTTAGACGTTTATCTTCACAATGTCTAGGTAATAAACAGTAACAGCTGCAGTCAGTCCTAATTAAATACCTGTGCATCTGCTCGTAGATCTGTCTTGGTTCCTGTGTTTTTGTGTGTGCTGAGTGGGTGGCTGTGTATTTCTCTGTGTATATGCATCACTGTGTTATATGCAAACTTATATAAATACTCTCTCCAAATATTCCATTATAATTGCGTCCCGCGAATTGCTATATCAATGTGTAATTAGTTTAAACTCTATCCAATTGCATACTTTTAATGCAACGTCATAAAAGATATGGCCCACAATGGGTGTGACCTTGACTAAAAAACTGGAGCCATTACTGTCATCATTACCATCTATAACTGAGTGTTGAATGTGTTTAAAGGTGGCCTATCAGGGCATAGAAGAAAGAGGGAAGGAAAGCGAAAGAAGCCGAAGGTCAGAACATTAAATCACTTTGGAACAAGCATAAAAGAAAGCAAGCCTGATGAAAGAAACGCGGATGCTTCTGTTGCGATGATGATGAAGAAGATGATGAAAGACTGAGGAGACAGAGACAGGGCTCTTTGTGTGTCATCAATAGCAGCCAATGTCCAGTTTCTAACCATATCAGTCTGTCTGTCTCCATTCAACTCATCACCTTCCCTCAGGCTACCTCTGGCTTTAAATTGAGTATTGTCACCCGGAGTGTGTGTGGTTTGTGTGTGGTGGTCGTGGGGGGGGTGTGTGGGTGTGTGGTGTGTGTGTGTGTGTGCATTCGTGCTTAGACGCGCATGAGCACAGGCATCAAAAACGTACACTTGGGTCATCACATCCTACGCACAAACATGCATAGAAACCCCATGAGAAGACCCACACAAACATCCCCAGCTCATCGTGCCTGGGGGGGACAGTGGTACTTGACCTTGTTAAATATTAACTGGCACTGCTGTCATCAAGTGTCTCACACACTTAACTGATGATCATAATATCATACTGTCTGTCTATCCCTCATCATCGCACACAGTGATGCAATTGGACAAACATGTATTGCCATTCTTTGTTCACTCTTTGGGTGTCTCTTCCTAATGTTCCCTGTATTTTTAAGCACAAGGTGCCTTGACCCTTGTCACCAGGCCTGTTTAATAGGAGCCTATCCAAATGCAGACCTAATGAAGACCTCTGCAGTAAAACAGCTGATATCCATAGTGTTATGCATGTCCATGGTATACACAGGACCAGTGAGACCACTAAATTACACAGCTGACATGCTCCATTGTTTGGATAATGGTAGAGACAAATCACAGATGCATAAAAGTCCTGTGTGTTTGCGTGCAAGCCAGCCTTCGCCCCAGGGGTGACACCTGGGGCGATCCCTCTTGCCTCTGCATTGTGTTTAACCCCTGACCTTTCAGAGTGATACAGTGTCAGAGTGTTAAATATGTCTAGACCACTTACTGATCGCTGGGGTCAGAAGAAAAGAGTTGGCCTTAGGACATCATTGACTGACACTATGAATGAAAGAGGAGAGATGATGGATGTTTTGGATATTGGGGGAAGGGACTCTTGAAGAAGTTGTGGCTATTCTGTTAAAAACTATCCAGAAGGTAAGAGCAGCTGTGAGAGTTTGTGTCCTTGTGGGAATGTTCCTTTTAATTACATAACAGTATTTTGCAGAAATTACATTTTTAGTACTTAATAAAGTCATTATTTTAGAGTCAGAAAACACTAAATGAAGCTTGCTTATCAGCTTTGAGCCAAATCAGTTCAGACGTATTCAAAAAACGTTGTTTTTTTTTTTTGCACGATGGAGAGAGAGAGAGAGAGAGAAAGAGAAAATTTAATCAGTAAATGATGAGCAATTGATCAAATAAAAATTTGGAAAAAAAGCGAATCTGTATTGGCTCTAAAAACTGGCTGCAAATGAGGTGGAGTAAGTCCAAAAATATCCATCAAACTCTGGCAAACACAAAAAGTGAAAACAGAAAATAATCAAACTTCCATAGTTGGATAACACTACAGGGTGCAACACACCTGCTGTGTATTTGGTTAATTTTTATGATGGACTATGTGCTGTAAGCCAGTAATCTACATAATGTAATGCAAACTGACAAAAGGGTCTCTGAAAATGTGATACCCTATCTCTGATGATTGCCCTTCTGTGTTTAGGTCATCTGTATTGTGTCAACACAAGCTTAAGTGTGTGTGTGGGGGGGGGGGATTTGGAGTTTTAGGAATCAATAATGTCACGTGCTCAGACATATGCTAGGCTAGTTATCAGCTGGGATCATCAATCAAAACACATTTGACTCCAGGAGTCTCTGCAAAACCACAAAATTGTCCCACCAACCTTTTGACACTACCCCAATGGTTAAGCATGGATTTTTAAGAGTGTGTGTCTATTGTGTACACTGGACACAGAGGTGATCCTTTGGTATTTCACATTATTCCTGTTACAGCAGATAAAGGGCACATATGAATCAAAGGAAGGACAATAAGAAGGTCTTACATTTTTAAACACACAACATCTGCTATCAAGGGAGAAGCACTTTGCCCTACGAAGCCCCCCTCCCTTAAGTGTTGGGGTCTTGAGAGCTTGCAGGGGGAGGGGGTGGAAATAAAGGAGTATGAAATATGACGGGTGCTAGTTAGGCAGTTTGCCTTAGGGATGCTCTCTACGGCTCTTATTCCATCTTCCGCTGCAGTGTGGGATGTTGTGTATCCTAGACCAGTCAATACTCCCACCCCCCTCCCTAGAGGTGAGCCCTCCTAAAACATGCATGAGTTTATGAGCTGGGAATGCGCCACTGGAGGCCTTTAGGGCTTTTCGAGGTGGTGGAATATCTAAAAGCTAAGTGAGACCATCTTTCCAGGATTAGGTCTAAGGGCTTTCCACCTCCCCTCTAATACTCTTTTACTGTCCTTGCACTCACCTCCTCCTTTTACCTCATTTTTCCTCGCTTCCTCCCAGACAGACATATGTCTCTATACATATAAATCACTCCTAAAGCCTCAACCCTTGGGGCAGGTATAGCCACAGATCCAACCTGTTAAGTGTAATGAGAGAAACTCCCATGTCCTTTGTAGAAAGCTAAAATTTTCGTCACTCTATCAGCAATTATACAATGCCAACATGCACTGCAAAAGAAAATATATTTTAAGGAAAAGGCTGCAGGCTCATCCCTCTTGATCTCACATTTTTAGAGCCTTATGAGGCTTTTTAAAATGTATATCCAAAATGCTCAATAATCTCTGAAGGCCTTTTAAAAAGGAAGATGAGCCACATACGGCGTGGGTAGGTGGAATGAGGGAGATTTGGGTCGATGAATGTTTGATGAGCCCAAATGGCCTGTAGTGTGACCCAGCTGCTGAGGGCCAGGTGGGATTTTAGTGGAGGGCAAAGTGCAGCTGAGACAGAGTTGGAACATTGAGGAGCCACAGGATAAACTAGAGGAAGACAATCATTGGGGAAAAGTTTGCAGGGCACAAAATATATGTTTTTATAAAGTTAGAGTACTTGAAAAAAAAAAAAAAGTTAGGGATCAATGCCTTATCATGCCTAATGTGCACTGTCTGCAATCCTTCAAATTCAAAACTGGGTCTCGGTATCAGAGCATAGCTGACACAAATCACCGCTCAACAGTAAATGTGGAACAAAGAATGGGGAAAAGAGCGTGATAGATGGATGGATGGTGAGAGGAAGGACAGCCACAGCTGATGGAGGAGAGGACCCCCTGCTTACCAGCACATTAATCATTAACATGCAAAAAAGCAGGAGCGAAGGCAGACAGGTTGACGCTAAAGCCACAACAACACTCTACATGCATTTCCTCATCAGAAACCTGATCAGCGCCCTGGAAGGACGGGAAGAAGTTTTCTTATATAACGCACGGATAGGAGTCGTTTCCTTTTCATCTTCCTCTCACTTCGTCTCAACAAAACCAACCCTCCTACTTCTTTCCCACCATAGCTTAAAAATCTTATTTCAACTCATGTTTCTTTCACACATTTTTCCCCTTACTATCACACTCAGTCTTTCTGTTTGCTGCTGCTTTATAGTCTCCTGCTCTGCATTCCTCTATCCACCTCTCCCTCCTTCCCTTCTCCATCACAGACAATGATGCTCAGTGAATATTACACTCTTCCATCCTTCTTTTAAGTGCCATCATTATGGTTACCAGATCCACTTAAAGCTTTTTAAGCCCATTGATTGGCACAATCAATACATCATCTTCGGAAAGTTTGGAGACACTACATTAGAGCTCCCAGACGCTCTTAAAGCTTTAAGCAGTAATTTGTATGGAGATGGGGGCTGGTTCATTATGTTAATGGTCAACAGCAGGTGGGCTGGGGTGGGATCTGAACGCCTTATGGCTGCTTCTCGTATTCGAAAATTGTTTTCCAAAAGCTTGCTGTGGTCAGCATGCCAAATATTATTTCCCCTTTTTCAGGCCTTCTCATCGCCATTAGTGTCATAAATGCCCTTGCAATCATTTTTGTCACAACTGTCATCAACTGTATTATAGATTCATTATGAGAAACCACCGCATACAAAGTGGCCAAGACGTTTGGTTTTCTAATTATATTAACAAGTGCAACAAAACAGTAAGTAATACATCTTGTGTACTGCTTTGTGGGGTTCACTCAAGGTTCAAGGTTTATTTTTTTCATACACAAGGGTAATTTTGTTTTCCAGGCAGTAGATGTAGCATTCAGGGAAAACAAAATAACAGACATTGCAAGAAAACAAAAGAAATGTAATTAAAAAAACAAAAACAAAACATAAATGTACACATTTTAGTCTGCAAAACATATATTTAGTTCCCCATTGCTTTGCATAACAGTAGCTTCTGGCCAAAAAGCTTTTCTTTATAACTTGCTTTTGCACCTGGGGACTCCAAACTGCCAGCCAAAATAAATAAGCTGGACTTGACTGTGTGCAAGGAATGCACTGGTCTTACACTGATTCAGTTGTTTCAGTTGAAACTCACCTATAAGTTTGCTAGTCTTTGTTAACCTCAAAGTTCTGATACTATGGATTTAGTTTTTTGACATATTTTGAGTTAAAAGATATATAAATCTCAGAAAATTGTACTGTTGTCTTGCACAAGTCTTCAACAGTAATGTTACGGACAAACATATTTTCAACCTCTCCCAAGGTAAAATGAGTCATCAGTATGACCATAGTTTTCACCGTCGTTACCATGAACTTTCTGCACAATCAAATCTTAACAACTGTTTCTGAATTCCCAAATTTGAAATCACAGCCTTTATCCTCATAATGCCAGCCTCTGCTGTTGAGCACTTGCACTATGCTACGACACAGATAAGCTCCGATTGCTTTGCTATCTTCCTACTGGCCGCCAAGCTAATCTGGCATGTCAGGCTCGCAATCAGGCTGAAGCAGGTGACATGTGACTGAATGGCTGAACAATAGGATGGAGCTTGGGTCTCAGATAAGAGAATTAATATTGATTGCACATGCATGTCGGACAGATTGTGTCCATTAGGAGTTGCATAGCTCTGCTCAGTCACACTGGTAACACGCCTTGGAGGAGGGCTGAATGAAGACAGAGGAGAGGACCAAAAGTTCATTTCTTCAATCTGTCAATCATTCAAGTCATTGTTCGTTCAATTGTAACTGTTATAATCTGAAGTGGGTTCTTTTATGTTGATTGAGGGGCCAAGCTTTTGTAATTTCACAATATCTGATGGGCATTTTAAAGTAGACTGTTTCTGATGTTCCTAGTTTCATAGTTTGTACTATACAATCATACTGTAAACACTTAAATTCCCCTATTTATTTGCCATCAAACTTATTCAATCGGAATCTATTACAGCTAATTTATTTTCTGTGGTCTGAAAATGTGCTGCTGACACTGTAAACTACAAGTTCAATAGGAAAAGTATTCAGTCATTTGCTGACTCATTTGTTTCACTTAGAATGAGGTTACATAAAATGTTGCATCCATTTCCCCAGCAGCCAGGTTTGCACAGTACAAATAAAGCTGCCGATATCCCCACACAGTCACCTATTCGCAGATAAGGCAAAAATAAAAGCACTCACACACTCAGTCTGGATAGTGTAAGTAACACCCAAATATAGATCTGTGTGTATGAGCGTGCATGTTTATGTGCGAGTGTGAGTGAGAGACAGACAGACAGAGAGCGCTAAGAGCTATAACTGTGGGAGTGTTTTACAAGCTCAAAGCCCTGTGCCTGCTCCTCTAATTCAGCACACACATTGCACTTTCAGCAGATCAATGATCCCACTGTGCCTCACACACACACACACACGCGCACACATACATACACGCACACATACACACAATCTTTCTCCACACATATGCACATATACCATCTACAGTGCACACACACCAACACACATACATTCCTCATTTCAACCTCCATTCACTCCTGCTGTTTCTCATATATACGTGCTCTCAAACACCCTCCTCTCTCTTTTTCTTTCCATCCCTCCTTCTCTCTGAAGCCCTGAGCAATTACTCATCGAGACCCTAGAGAAGAGAGAGACTGAAAGAGAGAGCCAGTGAGAAAGAGAGAGAAAGAGACAGAGACAGAGACAAAGACAGAGAGAGAAAAGGGGGGAGCACCTGAGAAGAAAGAAAACAGAGGGATAGATGAAAAGAGATAGATGCAGAACGAAGGTGAATGAAAATTACCTGTCACTGACTGCAGGAGTCTGTAGCTTTTAAACAAGAGCACCTCAAAACATCTGCTCTTCAATGACCAAGGTCAAAGGGTGTCAAGCAAGAGTGTGTGTGTCTCATCTGTTTGCGTGTTTGTGTGGTGGTGGTGTGTGCAATGTGGAGTTAAGGGGAGTGTGTATCTGTGAGGGAGGTGGGTCACAGCAGTATGACACAACATCATTTATTCATTGGGGAGGGTAATGTGTGTGTTACAGCTGGGACGCACATGCTCTCAAACACACACACACACACACACACACACACACGCTGAGCTTTAGAAAAGGATCCTTGCCCCTCCAACGACACTTCTGGAAACAGAAGAGAAAAGTCCTTAATCGACCAGGCCGCTGTAGCCTTTCCTTACCTGCAAACACCACACACCACACACACCACAAACCACACACACACAACACACTATAAACAGTGATGAAATCATGCCACAATATACTGGAGATAATTATACCTAAGTAGCATACACACTGTGGTAGCTGTGTGTGTCTCCTTGCGGTCTCTCCAGCCTTCACTAAGCTCTCAGGTTGATTTCCATTTTAAAAACACAATGGAGGATTACATTCTCATCTGGCCACTGGCTTCAGCCGCACAGAAAAACCTAAGGCATTTAATACTACCTTAACACATAGGGTCTGTGTGTTTTCATATTTTATGCAAGAATACGCACACAGTTATAAACAACAACACAGTCCTATAAGCTGTGTCTAGCATATTGTAAAATTCGTAGATTGACAGGAGGAATCAGAGCCTGGCGACAGCGAGGAGCCAGTGGGGAGGATAAGGCCTCTCCCAGTGTGGATGTTGTGAATTGGTTTTTGGCTCCGGGCTATTGCAAATCGTCTAGCAAAAACACATCATCTCCATTATATATCGTGTGTTCTCCCATAGGACCAGAAAAAGACGAACCTGCTTCACTCCAAGCCTCACACAACAACATCACCAATTCACAGTGATTTGAGCCAGTCTTTGGCCCAAAATGCAGGTGTGAATAATATCCGTACAGACGAGATAACAAACACAAAACACGGTACTCCCCTTCCATTATTCATTTCTCTCTCTTCCACTATCCTCGTCTTTACCTATCAACCACAAGAATGGATTTTCAACAATAATAGACCCCATACAGCAATGACCCCCCTCCTCTGTCTACAATTCAAACCTAATTCTTCCGACAACCAAACAGCAGCTTAACCAAAAAACTCCTTGCTCTCTCCTCACCACTTCTCTCTCTCTCTCTTCTAGAGCGACTAAAACTACAACACACCTCTGCACACAGTTACTCTGATTGGTCATTGACATACACCCCGCGCACCCACAAAGAAGCGCATCTTTGCATTCTGACATATCCATACAGTATTCAGGCCCCTGATTAACGAACAGCGCTTAATTGTAACTTTAATACACTGTGTTTTGTGGCAGTATCCAGAATGCTGTAAAGCACCCCACCTCGTTGCATCCCCCAACCACTGGCACAGTGCCGTCTCCTCCTCTCCTCTTTTTCTGCCTTTCAGGGGGCCGCAGGTGGCACAATTGGCAGTAATGTGTTCTAATTGTTGGCAGTGCTGCCCGGGTAAAGATACGTAGTGGGGAGCAGGAGCTTGGCTGGCGTATAGCAGAAGACAGGAGGGGAGGAAGGGAGGGAATAGTATGTAAGGCGGAGAAAGGGGGGGGGGGGAAAAAAAATAGAGGGAGGAAATAATTGAGGCTATATGGAGAAGGATGTAAGTAAGGAAGGATGGGATTAAAGGAACAAGCAGAAGTAACATGCCACACATAGAATTAGAGGGGAAAAGGTGAGGATGTGGCGCGAATAATGCCAAGAAAAGGAAGAGCAGAACTGGGAATTATCGGCAGAGAGGAGAGTGGGAGAAATATAAACCAACAGAGGATGCTGTTCCTGTCGTGTCCAAATGTTTCCTTCGCTGTTGTTGTTTTTCAGTCAGCTTGGAGAGAGGGTCCCCTGGGTTGAGGCTTAGCTATGACTGCAGCAGAGACAGACACAGCGTGAGCTGCTGGCTTCATGTAGTAACAGAGAGGTTAGACACAAGCCTAAGTTGCTGAGCTCCAGACCATATAAACCCCCCGGGATTTTCCAATTCAATCTACGTATATAGAAATGTCAAGGCAGAGTGGAGTATGGCGAGCGTAAACCTAAGGCCAGTGAGTTTATACTGTAGTGTTAGTAATCCATGGAAATTTTGTTTCTCTCCACTACTGATCTATATAAGACCATAGTATTTCAACATACGGTATATAGAAAATCCCTATGTAATATCCATCTGGCTAAAATACCACTGTGAGAAACTACATGGTAACAGACAACATGGTGTTGGCTAAAGCAGGCTGTTGTTTCATCATCTGTGATGTAGATGTGGGCTATGTTGAATTTTTTGGATATAAAACATCAAAACCAGGTCAAAAAGCTCAGTAGCAGGTCTGTATTTTCATTTCAATGTTGCACCAACAAAATGTCCAAATATGTCAATTCCATGACAATGCCACAAAACAACATGAGTCATGGTTCATTGAGATTCTTTCCAAGTGGCGTCTATTCTGTATGTGTGTGTGTGTGTGTGTGTGTGTGAATGACTCAGCAGCTCTCCCATGGTGCGACGGCACCTGTTCTTCAGTGCTCATCGACAGGTGTTGCCATCCCCCCTGAATGTTGCTAACGTGGACTAAATCAGATGGAAAGGCAGAATGACAGCCACTGAGCATACGTAGATTTGTCATGAGACACAGAGCCAGAAATAGTCTTCTCAGACAATGCGGTGAGATCTAGGGATGTCACTATGGTGGCAGGCATACTGTATAATATTTTAAGGTCTACATTCATACATGGATACCTGTCTATATAAATACATCTTATATTGTCAAAGCTACATTGAACAGTATGTTGTGTTGTCTAACAGGAAAGATGGGGGCAGGAAATAAAGGTCATGAGCCAGATTCAGACACACTTGGCTACCTCTGGCATCTACCTGCCCCATTTGAATATACAAGGTGTGGTAATGGTGCTCCCACCAAGCAAAGATACACGTCTAGTGATCCAACTTTAAATTGTGTGTACAGGCTGTATGTGTGTCTGTGTGCTGGTCTTATCTCAAAAGGCAGATAGGCAAGTGAGAGGTACTGCTTCACATGAAGCTACTTTGATAGTCACACACCCAATCATGGTTATCTCTCTTGCTACACACATACTGTATACACTCACAAACACTCTGTGTTACCTGCTATATTGTACACATGCATTCATGCAGACCTGCATGCGCACACAAGCACGTCCTAAGGCAGCTTTCTCTCTCCCTCTGCAGTGGCTACACATGCTGTTAGGTCATTTCCATGCAGGTGGAAACTTTGAGAAGAGACAAAATCCACAGGAATGAAAACTGCAGTGAGCTTTTGAGAAAACACACTGCAAGGCGCTGCTGCTGCTGCTGCATTACCATGGCAACGGTGAAGAGAGCATGTGTTAGAGTCAGAGTCTCAAGGTTACTCAATCTATTCATGTTTTAATAATACCACTCCCTTATGAAAGGAATATTACATCCCTTGTAAGTATGATGAAAATACATATCAGATATTTCCAGCCAATGAACACAGAGAACCTGCCATCAAGGTTAAGACAAGGAAATGAACTGCACATATCTTGGTTTCATTAACCAAGACTCGAGTTGATGAGGCCTGATTTCAGACTATTACACTGGCACACTATTTCTGGCTTGGCCTATTTAAATGGGACAAGATTGGTCAAAACTACCGGTGTGTTTCCTACTTGGAATAGACAGAGCAGGGAGGAAAGGAGAGAAAGAGAGCAAGCTGGACTGGAGTATGTTGAGCCAACGGGAACACAGATGAAGAGAGCTGATGCAAACAGGGGTGGTAGTGTTTACATGAGTAAAAAGGGAAGCGAGGAAACAGAAATCATCAAAGCAGTACAACAGCTCCCCATGGTCTGAGTGCGCCCCATATTTTCCCCAGGTGTTTGTGTCAGTGGCGGAGCAGCAGGTGAGCGACTGGCACTGTACGGATGTCTGTGTAAGGGGGGGTCAAGGAAGCCCACTGGGATCTGAGATTTCCACCTGATCCATCTCTGGACACACATGTGGCCTACTGAAGCTGATGACAGTGGAGCTGACAAATGGCATTCTGTATGGAGTTAATGAGGGAAGAGCAGATGTATGCTGCCCCTCTGGAGATACTCTATATGCAAGTGCATGATTTAGATACAATTAATTGTGCATAGAAGTAATATATGTATACTCACACAATGCCATAACTAACAAATGAAGTGACAGATTGATTGGTCAGTGGCATTTATGCACATAAAAAACACGCACTGCAGTATGGACAGAAACTATTTTTCCTATAGCAGATACCAATACAAACCCTCACAGCTCACTGTCTCTTTTCTTACAGGCTGTCAGTACCAAGTGCAGAAGCATGCTAACACAGTGTCATGTTAGCAAGGTGTTTCCCAGATATGCCTCTCCTTTGAACAAGAAAGACGCGATACTCACATGCTCGCCCATTTACATATGTGTGGCACATAAAAGTATAGCACATACATCATGTACATCTTTAAGCAGGCAGCATAATATAATAATCATCTAAAAAAAGCTTTAAAAAAAAAAGAAATATGGCAAGCTGCACTATATTCCCTTCACTTTAAATAATTAATCAGCAATGAGCTTTATGCGAGAGAAAAATGAAAACAGAGCTGGAGAAAAATATGTTAAACAGGTTATAATAAAAAAAGATTTATTTATTGTTATAAAGGCACAAAAGGCGAGGGCTACATATAAGGGGACACTAAAGTACGAAGGGTTAAATGAGTTTTGTTTGCAGTCTCAGTTATTACAGCTCAGTTTTCACCTTTCTTTCTCCACTCAGTGACATGCTGTCACTGTTCTTCTGTCCACTCCCTCTGTTCCTGACTGCATAAGTTATTGTTTTCATCAAACTCCTTCTCCTCGTCTCTTTCATCTGGAGTGCAAACTACCATGAGTTGTGTGTTTATGTCTGAGCTCCGTAGTCTCCAGTCTGCTCTACAGCAGCCCCTACCACTGCAGTTCTACAGCATTCACTGATCCTTGACAGAACCGCTGCAGAGCTAGCAGAACCCTCTCTGCAATAAATTCATGACATTAAAGAGATTATGTTAACCCAAGAGGAATAAAACAAGAGTAAACAGTCCCTGCTGTAATACATTTAGACCTTCTGGCCAAATCATTGTGGCAAATTCAATTAAGTTTTCAGAGCTGGAGGGACAGTGAGCTTTTCATTTATTCTGACAAAGACTAGACTAAACCTGCAACTAGATCCTTACACTAGGACTGCAAACGTATTTTAAATGTCTCTGTGACGTGACCCCATCTCCAGCGATCAGTATCCCGAACGCTGGCCATGGTGCTGCTGATGCCATTCTGAGGGGCTTCCCAGGTCACTGTCCATGGTGCTGATCTGACTCACCAGAGACGCTGTCATGAAATGATCAGACACATGACCTATACATACTGTGTGTGCGCAATCTGCAGGTTACTTAGTACAAACGCCACCTTCGTTTTATACAGTAGACAAACACAATCATTTTCTATAGAACTGGCCTTAAGTTTCAAACACAAGTATTTAATTAAAGCATTTAGAGCGTGTTTTAGGGTTGATTAATATTTTCTCTTCACAATACAAATATATGGTACGAGCATCCATAATTGACAAGAAAAATTGATTAACAGGGCACTACACTCAGGGTTGGGCCCACGATAAGTGGCTATTAGTGCTGCAATTGTCTCTAAGTACAGCAACACCGAATCAATCAGTCAAACCATCAGCTGTTATCAGGCCCAGGCGTACACACAGGTTGAGGTATCAGTGGGTTTTTAGACTGTCTTGTTTCCTCTCTTTTGGAAAAAGCCTTGCCTCTTCACTAAAGAGCTGATTTAGCACCCCAGAACACACTTTCTTATGAAGCAACATAAACATTAAAAAAACTAAATTTTGAACCTGTGAAAACATAAACAAAAATGTTTTTAGGAGTCAAGTTTTTAAAAGATATTTTTGGCCTAATTAAGCAAACATTGGCGGTGGCGCATCAGAGCGTGAACCACTAAGACAGGCAATTTCACTGCTCTCTCCTCTCTTCTATAAACTATTAATTGATCTCGAGGGAGTCTTGCTGTTTAAGCTGTTCAGAAACATAGAGAAGACTGTACTACAACCTTTAACAGAGAGTGGGAAACACCCCCATGAGTAAAGAACTGCTACTGTGGACTGGGTCTGAGAAACCAACCAACTTTGTCTCAGCACTGCTTAATGAAGTCATTATCATGTTTTGTGGATCTAACTCAAAAGTTGTCAAAGGATGTGTATGTGATCTGTTCAAACTTAAGAGGGTAGCACTATAATTGAGAGAGACATATTTTAAGGAAGATCAAAACTTTTTCTCTGTTTATGATTAGATGTCCAGAAAGGCCTTGATAAATTCAAACCCTTGTGTCATAATTTAAGCTCAGAAATGTAGTTACAACAACAAACCAACCTCCATTACAACTTTGACTAATTTGGTGGAGGATTCTCTACATCTAAAATTCAGATGTCTCTCCACTTATGAATGATAAATAGGGACTGGGGGTTATCATCAGTGCTGTGTTGGTCCCTGTGTGTCCATGAGCGTGTCTGTTCCATTATTAATGATGTTATAGTATACCATCTTTTAAATTTAGCCCTGTTCTATAAACTAGAGGGGAGCAATATTTTCATAGTAAAAGAGTGAACACCAGTCGCATTAATGGTGGATTTATTCAGTACAGTAAATTTGTTATTTAATCAGATGGGTGAGTTTATACTTCTGTCTTTATGTGGGCTCCAGCACCTAAAGTATGTGTGTGTGTGTGTG
>NW_023339652.1:8393728-8394340 GCF_004916995.1 Morone saxatilis | reverse complement strand
CTTTATTCTCTCATTTATTCCCTCAACTCATGTGCTTTGGCTTGACATATGAACACACAAATATAAACAAACACTCAAATTCTGTCTCTTTCGCTTTCTGAGGCTCCATTTCCAGCGTGGCAGAAAAAACAGACAAATCAGTTCTAATAACAGGGGAGAGCGGTGAAAGGTGCCATGATGTAACAAACTGTAAACAAATACAGTGGAACAAATCACTGTTTGTCTCAACACAACGGAAAGTAGACAGAGCTGGAGACCACAGGAGAGGGTGTGACTTTCCATCGGAGAGAGAGGGAGTGTGTGTGTGTGTGTGCGTGTGTGTGTGCGTATAAGGAGGGAGAAAGAGAAAGGACCAGGTCACACCTGCATTTATACCAAATTTCAATCAGTTGATTCACTCAAGGAGCTGAAGGACAAAAGGACTCAAGAGGAGAAAGTGCAGAAGTAGAGAGGTGAAAGGGCGGAAACAAACTCTTATGTTGCATGACTTGTAGAAGGTTGGCTGGACAGCTCAGTCATGTACTGCTACTGCTGCGGCTCCTACCACTACTACTACTATCAAAGAGGGTAAATAAGAAGCAGTACACATCTCTTACACAGACACACACACAC
>NW_023339652.1:8392723-8393693 GCF_004916995.1 Morone saxatilis | reverse complement strand
ACACACACACACACACAGGCTACCCTCCTTTTCGTCATACCAAAACACAACTGCTACATAAGCGTGGATGGTCACTAACACAAAAAAGATATGTAAGTGTACACGCTCCTCGGTTGTCATCGTGGAATAGTGGATGTTGTCCTTGCTAAAAAGGTGCTGCTCCTAAACAATACATGATCAGGCAAGTCTATGATTCATCATCATCTACCATGGGAAACATGCACACATACTGCAGCGATAAACAACGGAAGAAGAATCCCCATAGATCACAAAGGGGAATCTCTCCTGTGTTCCTCTGTGTGTGAGTGTGTGTGTGAGTGAGCAAGCTCGCACACACGTGTTACTATCCCTTATCATCATGAGCATCCATCACAACAAGAAGATGAATAATTCAACACTACAAAATAAAGGAACATCCTTGTGCATGCTGAAGAATAAATGGCCTCATAAATGATAAACGAGAGGATTACAAACCAAAAGGGTTACTATAGTGTAAGCAACTCTCATTCATTTTCTTACGTGACGCTGTGCCTTTGTCCGTGGGTCTGCATGTATGTATGTGGATCTACCGTGCCTCTCCATTTGTGTGGAAGAACTACAAACAACAAGGTCCACACAAACATACACATAAGTGGATATTACTGTAGAAAGCTTTTCTATTTCCCCTAGGGTGAGTTGCAGCATAAAGCAGCTGGGAGTTGGGCCAAACTATTTTCTTTAACACAACAATAGCAGTGGTCGTGATACTTAAACGTAGAGAGGCCCTGCTTATTTAGAAAATACGTTGATAGAGAGGAGAGAGTTATGACAGAATCAGAGAGAAAGAAAATGGAATGGAAAAAGAGGGAGGGAAACAAACCAAGAGAAGATTGGAAATGAAAAGACAAAGGCAATAAGGCAAAAGCAAACACTGGGGCTTATTGAAAGTGCCAAGGTACACACACACACAGAACCACACACACACACACAC
>NW_023339652.1:8387370-8392698 GCF_004916995.1 Morone saxatilis | reverse complement strand
CTCCCGGCCCCTGGGTAAGCCTGATGTGGAAGGCAAAGGCCTGGGCTTTTTTTGTCTCTTCTTCTGTCGTAGGAGCCTCTTGACGTTACCAACCACAAAGGGGAGAGAACTTAATCGATTGTGTGGTTTAAGCAATGTTGCTGTACTTGCGGAACGACACGATGGTGTGGGCCGCGCACACACACGGGCATGCAGAACGGCAATAATTTTTTCCGCGACGTGTGTCTTTCGTTGGTTGTCCTGTTCTCTTTCGTCCCCTCCCTCTCTGTTCCCTTCCACTCCGGCCATCTCAAGGGTTATCTGGAAATGGACAATTTGGTTTGTCTCGCTCTTGTTCACCGTTCATTTTATTTGGGTTCCTTATCGTTTTGTGGTATACCTATAGTGCCCGGCAGCTTTGTACTCTATTTCCGTTGGTTACATATTGGGTTTTATAACTATGTGATGTTTTAAATCATAATTCATCTATTCATTACAATATTTAAGCCTTGATACTATGAAACTTTAATAACACTTGGGATGGCTAATTATCTCAACTTATCTTTAGCTTACTCAGTGGTTAAATTACAGCTAGGTCTAGATTTGTGAGTTGTGTTGCGTGCTTGGTTGTAGGTCAGTGTGTTAATTTAACATTGTTACAGAGAATGTTGTGTTGGTTTTGATAGCGTTGTTCGGTTTGTTGGTTCATCAATGCTTTTTGTTTTTGTTTATGTTGCGGAGAACGTTGTGACAGTGAGTTGAAGAAATGAAGACTGTCCTTATTCCCATGACGTGTATGCGGACTTTTGTCGGTATGGTTTGTGGTGACATCATGTTTCAAAGAAGTTCATAAATTAGGTGATGGTGGCAGGGTATGGATATCGGGTCCGGTAAAAATTCATCCTCGGTTCAGCGACTGCACATCTGCGTCCACGTGCTTCTGTAGCTTCTTCTGTTCACACTTTTTTTGTCTTTTTGGTTAGTTGTTGAAATTGGAGCAAGATCATTTGCTGGTTATGGTTTTTTTTACTATTGTTGTTTGCCAAGCTTAGATGCTGAAAACACTGAGCTGGGCACACGGGATTGGAGTTTGAATTAGCGATTAATTGGGTAATTTCGTGGTTTAAAAGAAGGATTTGGTTATGGACGGATTGTATGTATGCGTGGGTCTTGTTCCCAGTCATGCTGGGTGTCAGTGTTTATTTTTTACTGGCGGTTAATTTTATCATGTTTTTCAACACTCAATACTCAGCTAAAATTGTTTGACCTATTGTTTCCTTTCCCGGCTTTTCGCGGGGAATTTCTGGGGTTCTTTTTTTTGAAACAAGTTGTAGCGTTTTTTGTATATAATATATACTTTGTTTATATAATTAGGATTTAAGTACCGTATAACAGTAGAGGTTTATGTCAGAATGGTGTATTCATTTGTCCGAGGAGACGGTATTCTAATTCCTTCCTGAACTTGTATTTGTGGGTTTCTGTTTATATGTTGTCCATTAGTGAACACATTGTAATTAATAAATAATGGAATCTTGCAGCATTCTTCTAATTTTAAAACATTTTTAGTTTTATATCTTTCTATGTTTCTCATGTATGGCTTCAGTTTTATATTCCTTGAATAGTCATGATCATCTTGTGCAGTATCCTCAATTGGTGAAGTTCTGTGCAAGATTTAATATCCCATAACTGTTGAGCGAATCTATACTATGTTTGCATTTGCGTGCTGGCTTCCACCTATCAGGGTGACCTAACAAGCAGTTTTGGTGACTTCAGTTGTTCACACACACTTTTTCGCCTTGATTCACAGGTTTCAGAACCGCACATTTTTAAGTGGGTTGAAGTCCTGTCCCGATACATCTGTGTGTAACAAGAAAGTACTGCCGAAGGATAGTTGCATGTAGTTGTAGGATAGAAGATTATCAAACAAATTACATCTACCCAATGATCGCCAGTGTCTCCTGATAGATGGTGAAAATCAGGGTAAAGCTCGTATTTAAAAATGCAATGAGTTTTGTCCTTTGGTTGGAAAATGCTTGATTGGCAGGGAGATGATGAATATGAAGAGAGGTTATTGTCTCTGACCTTTCCATTGGCTTACTTGTCGTGTCTTTTTCCTGTGTGATTTCCTTCTCTGTTCTTCAATGTAGTGTACACTTAGCTGGCTTTGACACGAATGGGTAGGTTGTAGCGAGCGCAGTGGCTGCTGAATGCTTTGGTCCTATGGATTTGGTTCCAGCGGGACAAGAGGATGGGCGTGGTGCCCGAACTTTTCTTGTCTCTTTTGGGCTCACGCTCAACACCAAGCCGGAGTACAAGACATAGGAGAGGGTCCAGCTGGTGTTGAATGGATGAAAACTGATGATTGAGCTGTCTGTGTTTGTGTTGGTGTGTATTCGTATGCTGGATTTGCTTTGTACTGTCTAAATCGAGTTAGTAGACCGGTAGGTGTGAATGTGCGGGAGGCCCGTCTGTTGATAGAGGGGTTTAGGTTCAGCTTCTCGTGTTTAGACTTTAGCATCCTTTTCTCTGCCATGTCTGTGGGTAATGTCCTGCACTACATAATTGATGCAATTGTCAGTTTTATCTTTTAATTTAGTTTTTTTTATTAGAAACCATTCTAAGCCAAATGTGAATTTGCTAGCGTAGGTCGGTTAAGTAGCTTGCAAAAATAGGCTCCTAAATTGTATTCTTGATCCATAACTGTTAAATATTAGTTTGTTAAGTTATGTCTCTTGTTCTTGGGTTGTTTTTGGTATTAGTATTGTCGGAGCGGCTGTGGTCTTCTCCCTGGGCCTCGTCTGGCTGATCGGTCTAACGCGTTTCCGCGATCCTTTTTCCCACTCTCGGCTCTATTGTCTGTCTGTCCCTCTCTTTTTCTGTTGTGTGTCTTTATCTGGCCACTTAGCTCCGTGTTCTCCGTTTCTACAGGTCCAGTCTAATGAGCACACAGATTCTTGTGGAAACACACAAATAACAGCTGTAATGGCTGGACACAGCACAAGCACAAAAAAAAAAAAAACAACACACCCACACACCACACACCACACACACCACACACCACATCGACACAGCAACTTGATTGGGCCCTGCCAGTGTAAACTCCTCTTCCAACCCTAATCGAGCAATGCTGGACAACCAGTATACACAATAATGATCTCTGTTTGTCTGTTTGCCCGCATAGAAGCTTGAGCCAATGCTAAATTCGTATAGTAAACTCTGTACAGCTTATGAGCACTGTTTTACTTCAGTGCTCCCTCAGCGACACGAAGCCAATGCTAAAGAGTAATAAATCATGTATCTTCTAACAGCGTTTTGATGGTCTTTGTTGCATAATAAGCTGCTTGAATCTGAAAGGGAATAGTATAAGGAGGCTGGGAATATGGGTGGAGTGGTTTAGCATTATGAACGACAGCTTGTGGGTTTCTTAGCAATTTGTTTGTTGTAAAGAAGTGAAGGATAGCATCCATTGCCATTTCTTTGGAAAATTGATGAAATCCCAGATTTTTATTGAAATTTGGCAGGAGAGCATGAATGTTCTTGGCAGAATTCCTCTATATAATTGTGGCAATTGTTTTGGTTCAGTGTCCCGCTGAAGTGGGCGCTACTGGTTGTCCTGCCTTCCAGATGTGTGTGTGTTTGTGTACTCAGAGGGCAAGCCATTGAAATTCTTGATCTTGCAGAGATGCAGTAGCTTCGTGTAATGACTCTTCTGGACATCTGAGCCTTCAATTATGGGTCAGACGCATCTTACTCTACCGAAAGTCTGCTATTTCCAGTCAATACACACATCGCACTTCATGTGATGATTCATGATTGTGAATGTGCAAGGGGGAAAGGATCTCAACTAAAGTACATCTTGTTTTAGCTAAGTAGAGACCTAATGTTTGGCCCCTCCAATCCCCTAACAAGTTAAATCCTCCACATAGATGCATTAGCAGAAACATGCAAGTGAAAAGAATTGTTGGTAATTTTGTTTTTGTGCGTGTGAACTAAATGAATTTCAACCACGACTGGCCATTGTCTTGTAGGCGACACAGCCATCTGGATTTTGTAACAGTGTTATTTCCAATAGATAAAACAAATTATGTTTAATTTTACACCGATAATAACTCTTACTATATCAGATTTAGAACATTAATGTACTGATAATAACTCTTACTAATCAGATTTTAGAAGCATTGTGTAGCTGGTCGATCTTGTGTCTGGCCTGTCTTGTCGGAGGAACAGCGAAAAATCTAATTCCAGCCCAATGGCAGCGGTTTGAGGATAAGGGCAACTTTACTGTGAGTTCTGTAATTTTATTCTGCAGTTTTCTCCTGTTTTAGTGAGGCCTATAAAGCCAGTTTTTCTCTGTTTTTATAGGCCTTACATAACTTTTAATAAGCCACTGGTTTATAGCATAGCTGTATATCACAGGAAGCCAGTGCCAACAAAAAGATTGTTTTTCTGAATATAATTTATATGCATTTGCTGCTTAATGATGACCACTGACTTAATGATGCACCACGCCACGAATAGTTTTATATGTTTGTGATTTGTATATCTAGAAAGCTGGCTGTCCTGTAATGATCATGAGAGCGTGTTTAAGATGGGGCCATAAAATTGGGCAGAAAATGTTGTTTTGTGTTTTGTCAGTTATTTTTTCAGGCTGCATTTAGCAGTGCAGCTTTGTCCTTATTGGGGCTGCTTTCCCTTTGAAAGCTGCCAGGCCCCTCTGGTCAGGAAGTTTAGACTGTTTTAGAATTCATCTCTCCTTTCTCCATCCCATCCCCATCCTTTATGCTCCCCTCCTACCCGCTCCCTGGTGGACATCTGTGTTCTGTCTATAAGCAACGCAAAAGAATTAAGCACCACACGGCACAGCACACCCTGCTTTCATTCCTGGTCCTGTTGCGCACATTTGGATTCATATCCAATTCAGATTATTCTGATGAGTGTGTTCATGTATGTGTAATGTTTTGTGTGTGCGTCATAATGTTTATAGCAATATAGTAACATAATGGACCATTTTAATCATTTGGCACAGCAAGACACAGCCAGTGCACACCACTCTCCGCCCATCCACCGCGTCCAGGGAGGCCATCTTCACTTGGTTTGAAGCCTTTGGAGTTTTGGCACCAGATGTCTCCCAGGCTGGCACTTACTGGAGACATATGCTATAAATCTCCATCCTTGTGTGGTGTGTGTGTAAAACATACACATACATGAACACACTCATCAAATAATCTGAATTGGATATGAATCCAAAGTGTGGCAACAGAGAATGAAAGTGTGTGTGCGTGTGTGCTTAATTCTTTGCGTTGTTATGACAGAACACAGATGTCCACCAGAGGGGTAGGAGGGGAGGCA
>NW_023339652.1:8386883-8387350 GCF_004916995.1 Morone saxatilis | reverse complement strand
AAAGGATGGGGATGATGGAGAAAGAGAGATGAATTCTAAAGTCTAAACTTCCTGACCAGAGGCCTGGCAGCTTCAAAGGAAAGACCCAATAAGACAAAGCTGCTGCTAAATGCAGCCTGAAAAAATAACTGACAAAAACAAAACAACATTCTGCAATTTTATGGCCCATCTTAAACACCGCTCTCATGATCATTACAGACAGCCAGTTTCTAGATATACAAATCAAAACATAGTAAACTATGTGGTGGTCATCATTAAGTCAGTGGTCATCATTAAGCAGCAAATGATATAAATATATTCAGAAAAAACAATCTTTGTTGGCACTGCTTCCTGTGATATACAGTATGCTATAAACCAGTGTTATTAAAAGTTATGTAAGGCTATAAAACAAGAGAAAACTGGTTTATAGGCTCACTAAAACAGGAGAAAACTGCAGAAAAAATACAGAACTACAGTAAAGTTGCCTT
>NW_023339652.1:8386601-8386756 GCF_004916995.1 Morone saxatilis | reverse complement strand
ATCTGATTAGTAAGAGTTATTATCGGTGTAAATAACATAATTGTTTATCTATTGGAAATACACTGTTACAAAATCCAGATGCTGTGTCTGCTACAAGACAATGGCCAGTCTGTTGAAATTCATTTAGTTCACACGCACAAAAACAAAATTACAAC
>NW_023339652.1:8385974-8386498 GCF_004916995.1 Morone saxatilis | reverse complement strand
ATCCTTCCCCCTTGCACATCACAATCATGAATCATTCACATGAAGTGATGTGTGTATTGACTGAAATAGCAGACTTTGGTAGAGTAAGATGGTCTGACCATAATTGAAGGTCAGATGTCAGAAGAGTATTACACTGAAGCTACTGCATCTCTGCAAGATCAAGAATTTCAATTGCTTGCCCTCTGAGTACACAAACACACACACATCTGGAGGCAGGACAACAGTAGGCCACTTAGGGACACTGAACCAAAACAATTGCACAATATATAGAGGAATTCTGCCAAGAAACATTCATGCTCTCCTGCCAAATTTCAATAAAAATCTGGATTTCATCAATTCCAAAGAAATGGCAATGGATGTTATCCTTCACTCTTACAACAACAAATTCTAAGAAACCACAGCTGTCTTCATAATGCTAAACCACTCCACCCATATCCCAGCCTCCTCTATACTATTCCCTTTCAGATTCAAGCAGCTTATTATGCCAACAAAGACCATCAAAACGCTGTAGAAGATACATATTT
>NW_023339652.1:8385788-8385911 GCF_004916995.1 Morone saxatilis | reverse complement strand
TGTACAGAGTTTACTATAGAATTAGCATTGGCTCACAGCTTCTAGTGCAAACAGACAAACAGAGATATTATTGTTATACTGGTTGTCCAGCATTGCTCATTAGGGTTGAAGAGAGTTACACTG
>NW_023339652.1:8385488-8385688 GCF_004916995.1 Morone saxatilis | reverse complement strand
ATTCCGACAGCATTGCATTTCCTACTAAACAAATGTAAATAAGTTGCACATGAGCGTAATGTTTAGGAGACAGGGTGGATGTGTGAGTTGGTAATAAGGGGTCTCTAGTGAATCTGGTTGGCTGGTGCTGTGCTCCAACAGGGAAAACAGGCAGACGGAAAAAAGACGGAAGGAAGAGAAAGAACATAGGACGAGAGTTG
>NW_023339652.1:8385193-8385460 GCF_004916995.1 Morone saxatilis | reverse complement strand
GGGGGAAGGGGAGATGCTCGGTTGAACAACAGCTGTTGGGATTACTGTTTAATAAAAGCCGTCATATGCATGCACTCCCTCATGCCCCCCTACAGAGCAGACCAAAAGGCATTGCTGTGCGCAGCCCAACAACCTAACATCACAGTCAGCCCACTTCCCCTGGGGACCTGACGCCAGGCACCTCATACCATGATGCCAGGCCCCCGGATCTCCCACCAGGCCTGCCATGCCTCCAGGCACACCGTATGTGCGTCTGTGTGGGTGTTT
>NW_023339652.1:8383526-8385080 GCF_004916995.1 Morone saxatilis | reverse complement strand
GTGTGAAAGTGTGAAAGTGTGTGTCTCTGTCTGTCAGAGGAGGGAGGGGAATTCATCAGATAAGCTACCTCATTTGGGCTGCTTCAGGAGGAGTGAAAGGAGCTGTGGGGAGGCTTTCATCTCTGAGACGGAAAAAAAGAGACAGAATCAAGATGGAGTGAGTGTGAAAGAGGATGAGAAGGCGGGAGAGAGGGTGAAGAAGGGGGGGGTGAAAAGAAAAACTGGGGGTGAAAGGAAGAAGAGAGTGAGATAAAGAATGAAAGAGATAATCCAAGAGGATGTTTACCTTAGTCATGCTGGCAGAGGACAAAAGAGGCCACCAATATGTACTGCCCCCTATAGGGCCACAGGATATTGAGTAGTGAAAGGAAAAGTTTATTGAAGAAAACACGTTGAGGTAACAGTGTGCTGGGCCCATCACTCTCTCACACACAGACAAATCGCTTAATTAAACATGAGCTACACAAGTGCTGTCTGTCTGCCTCTGTATGTCTGGATATACGAATGTGTGTGTAACTGTGCATTCATTCCGTCGTCATAGAAAGCACAAGGAGGCGATTTGCAAGTCAAATTCAGAATTTAATGACACGGGAAATCATCTGAATTTATTGAAAGCCAGCATGGAGAGGAAAGGGGCTTGTTCAAGTTTCAGATCAGAAATGCATAAAATTGCCACCCCTCTTTGCCTGCAAATAGAGCTTTGAGTGCTTCTGATTTTAAACGATGGGATGTGTCAAGGTGAATGTGTGGCAGACTGATAGCTTGGGGCTCCCTGGGTGCAATGCCAGACTCTGTATTTGATACAGATTACAGAGTTAAGATCATTCAACTCTATAAAGTATTAGAAGGAAACTACTGCATGGGCTAAACTGTAATTGTTTAAGTGAGTTTGTCGGCTTATATGCATGTATCTAGTGGAACCTACAGTGTCCTAACTGTGTGCCCGTGTGTCTGTCATCTGGATATAGATAGATACATATAGACTACTATAACTACTATAAACTATATGACAAATTGTCAAGAAGTGTATGGGAACAATTCAAATCAAATCCCTGTAAATCATATCCGTGACCTTAGAAACTGGAAATTCGGAATAAACCTCTCAAGGTAACTCAAAGCAGAGCCAAGCACAATCCTCAAAGTGGTTAAGGACATTGAACATCCAATTAATAAGTAATATGGTGCAGCTACAACCACAGTTGTTAAAATGCTCCTCCATGGCAACCCCTGTCATGTCAAAGCGGGCTGTTGCCATGCGAGTGCCATCCAAGAAAACTGTGTTTAAATGAAAGAAAGGAAGAGAGAAAGAGATACAAGGTGGGAGAGAGGGGAAAAAGAAGGCAGAGGAAGGCAGTATGTTTGTTATAGTCTGCATCCATCATGCTAATTGGAAATAAACAGGAGCTCATTGTTTGGAGAGCATTAAATCAACCTCTAATCAAGTCTCGGTGTAGAATGGTAAAGCTTGGCCACTGAGGACATTTCCCATAGAAATAACTTTAATGGCTTTAAATGAGGATGATTGTGTGTGTATGTATATATGTGTGTGTGTGT
>NW_023339652.1:8370450-8383509 GCF_004916995.1 Morone saxatilis | reverse complement strand
GGGGGGCACGCTTTGCCACGTGACTGATAACCTTTTATATTAGCACAAAGAGAGCTAATTGCAAATAATCTCTCCTTCCCCTACACATACAGTATATCCATCGAAACATCGTTTGTTGATTGCCTTTACTAAATATACGGCACTATGTTCTGCAGTAAGCTCCATTAGCAAGTGTTTCAAACCTACTGCGTGATTTATATAGAGAAACAACACATAATAGAAAAATACAGAAAAATTTAACAATTGAGAAAGAATCAGAAAAAATAGGGAATAAACAATAGTGGCACATAGATTATTCAGAGTTACAGTATGTTTTGCCTAATATGTTTGTATTTATTAGGTTATATCATGGTATTATTACCTTATCGTGTATTTAATCGCACTGGCACTTAAACTATAAACCACAGGCCAGCCAACCGCTAAAAGGACCAAATACATGCTAAAATAGGAAGACAGAAATGCAGATAGTCAGGCAGCTAGACAGAAATTGATGCATACGGACAGACGCCACAGACGAGAGAGGCACAGAGAGTTGTTGATCTCATTAAGATTAATACAGTCAGACAGGAAAACAACCACAGAGAAAGAGAGGAACAGAAACACAGAGGTGTAGCTTTAATGGGATCAATAGATCGGGCATCAGTGCAGGGTCAGTGGCTGTGTCCATGGTGACCCATCCCTCACTGGCTGGATGACTCACATCAGGAGTCCTCTGTCCATGCCTGTCTCACTCACTTTCCTCCTTTCTCATCACGCTCTCGGTATATTCAGCCTTTTACCGGCAGTTTTAAAAATCTTATCCACTGTAATTTACCTTAATTCCATATTTAGTCTTATTCTCCCCTCCACTCTCTTCTTGCTGACCTTCCTCTGCCCCACTGACTCATCTTCTCTCTTTGCACATGCTTTTCTTCCAACCATCTTCCAGCTCCATTCCTGGTGACAAAGCAGCCCTGACTGAGTACTCTGTAGTGCAGCACATGTGCTAGCCCACTGTTTTTAATGAAGCGATTCACTGACAAAAGACAACTGATTTAAAAAGGTGCACTAAATTATCAGTTGCAGAGGTGTACATAACAGCGCACTACGATCATAATACTGAAGGGAGAAAATGTAGTGTAGCAAGATAGCGTGATTACTGCATGTGCTATATTTTGGCTTTGTTGATTTGTTGAAGCTAAATCTGCAGGCACACCTGACTCTCACTTCTTATCAACACACACTGCTGAGCTGATGCCTCACTTTCTCTTTTGAACATACAGTATTTTGTAGCTTGTAATTCCAGTTGACATAAGAGTGTAGCCTCATGTCCTGTTGACTGAATAATTCACCGCAGCTCAGTAGGGCACACTGCACACTGTTACCTAACCCTGCCAGAGACACTGTCACAGCACTGAGAGAGAATAACAACATGTGTGAGGCTTTATGGGAAGGGGAGGGACATCAAGCTGCAAACAGAGGGAGACGGAGAGAGGGTGGAGATGAATGGGTTATAGAGGGAAAAACAGATGAATGAAAAATGAGCAGAGCATGGACTAAAGTAGAAAAATAGATGAATGAGAAATGAGGGAACCTGAAAAGCGTGAGAAACAAAGGAGATGCGCTGTTTGATGGGCAGTATGGAAGATTGGCAACTAAATAAAAGGGAGGCAGATATATAAAAGTGAGGACAATGTGAGTGTTAAAAAGAACCTAAAATAGAGAAAAACAAACAACTCTGAATTGTCTTAATGTGAGTGCTAGGTCTAAAGTCTCATAGAAAATTACGTCCAAACTCTTGAGAGAAATAGAAACCCTTTTGCCTTCATCGCCAATAATAGTCTCTCACTTGTGTATTGCACTCTATACTGAAGCTGCCAGTTCCCCTTCGCAAAACAAAGCCCCTAAAATATCACTGCCAACACATGGCACATGCATTTACAGAGCTCTCTCTCTCTCTCTCCTCTCCGGCCTCTCTCCTCTCTCTCTCATCCAGTGTGTGTGTGTGTGTGTGTGTGCGTTCTAGCTTCCATAGCTGTGGGGAGTGAGGAGTTCAGCATGAATAATTGAACATGGGGGGAGAAGCTTGCCGTCCAAAAAGCAAAATGCCAACTGCCAGGCTCATTTTATTTTAGAAGAAGGAGGGGGGCGAAAGGTGGGGTAAGAAGATGAATAAGGAAGAGAAAAAGAAAAAGAAATAAAAGGAAGAAACCGAAGACCCAAAAGACACAAGTTCAGACTTGTAAAGTCAATGTAGCCCATTAAAACAAGTAGCAACAGCTGTGCTTCCCTGCTCAGTCTTTTGTGCCTCGCTCATTGGACAAACAATGTGATTATAGACAACACCAGGGTCACAAGTCAGGGGTCAGGGTTCGGGAGGTTAAGGTGAGGGTTGAGGTCAGAACCATTTTGAAAAGCTCAACAATAGACTGATACTATATGACCTTGGCCGGATAAACACATGCTCGTCGTAATTGATCTTAACACAGAGGGGAAGCCAAAGCCAATGAATAAAGATAATGTTATTGTAGAATAGTGGAGTCATTGGTTCAGTGCCTTTTTAAGTCTCCAGTCATGATCTATAGCCATTGCTGAGTAGATCAAAATTGATGACTGAGTGATTCAATACTACAAATAACCTAATTCTGTTACATTTTAGGAATAAAGTTCTCAAGAATGAAGGCAAACAATGGTCTCAGAAATTAAATTAAGCACAAAAAAAAGAGGATGGATGCAAAAAAAAAACAGGGTGGGAGTAAAGGGAAAAGAGTCAGTTGTGAAGCGATTTTTTAGAATTACAATCCTCATTCACCCCTGCTGGGGGATCACAGTTGCCTTACAATTTAATCAGCATCAAATTTTTGTGTTTTCATAGAGGCATCAACCAACCACGTCCAACACACTATGGCCACAATTTCTCCCTCTTTACCTTGGCTTTGGTGGTGGTGAGCTTCAAACTCATTAGTCCATTTTGATAGATAAGAGGCTTGCAGCTGGAAAGCCACAGCAGCAGTGGGTTTTGTGGGTTATAAAAGCGATGTAATCTGGTTTTGGCAATAGAAATCTAAGGAGTTTAGGGAGGGGAAGACTCACTGATTTGTGGATTTGAATTGGATTGAGACTCGTTTAGAACCAGATCTAATGTGACAAATGGCTGTAATATAAGGAGGGGCTTTGTATGAAAGAATAAGACAGGGAATGGAGACAGCATGAGTGAAACATGATATAATACTGAGGAAAATATGTGAAGCTCACCGTTTTGCAGCCTTTCTGCCAATCTCTTTCTCGTTCTCCGTCTACCTCCAAAACATTTTCCCCTCATGGTTTCTGTCACTGAATCACATTCCCTTTCCATTTGTCTTTTTGTGTGTCTCTTTCCTTGCCCTGCCACCAGGCCCTCATCTTATTTTTCTATGCTCATCCACATGATTTCTTCTTCCAACCCTCTTTTTCCACTCCCAGTAATCCTCTCCTCCCTTCCCTCCCTCTTCTACTCTCGCTGTCAGATCTTTCTATCCACTCTAGGCAAATTACACTTTTCAGATTACACCCCAATTAAAGGCCCCGCTGGTACTCTGTTTGCATGCTGTATCTTGTCTCTGGAAACAGAAAAATGAACTGTGTCTGTACATGTGTGTGCGTGCGTGCACAACAAAAAGAGCTATCTAAAATACTTGCGGCTGAAAAAAAGCATATGTGCATGTTTGCGTATGTGTAATCACAGACGGCAGCCCCCTGCTAAATCCCTATTAATGATCCTATTTACACTTGTTGCCAGATTGATCAAAGTTTAGCAGTTGTGTGATCCGTGGCCTTTTCATCTCAGCTGGTTTTGGGGGGAGGGTGGCCCTGTGTGTGTTAGTCTGTCTGTGTGTGTGTGTGTGGAGGGATGCAGGGAGGTTGTTAGTTGGCACAGTAAGGGGTAGTTGGCACAAACAAGGGCAAGACGCCATGATATAAAGGCAGGGAGCTGGGTGGTGTTGAAGGCGTTAAAGTAGTTTCTGTGTAGTGTATGTGTAGGGAACCGGTTGCTGACTGAGATCTGAGGGCTAAAGAAAACAGCAATAATGGTCGAGGCCAACAGGTGCTGCAGGACAAAATAATATATTGAAGTGAGTGAGTTACAAAGTGCATAGAGTCACTGGCTCTGAAAGCATTTTAAACCAATGAAAACTTACATTTTAGAGGTTTATTTATTATATGCTCAAAATTCTCTATATAAAAACACTGAGATAGCTGGATAGCTATAGTTTTATCATAGGGGGAGTTGTTGTATTTTTCCTGTCAGTATAAAGATAGGTACCGCTGTATTTATAGCCTATGTGCATCAGCCGAAGATAAAAGTCATAATTGTAGCAAATTTAAAACACTTTATTCTTGCAAATATGAGAGAAACACTGCTCCATAGTTCTTCATAATTCTTCCTAAATTGGCTGAGATATAAAAAGTAAAGTGATTTAAACTAATGTAAGCATCATCTACAAAAGTTTCTTCAAAAGGTAATCTTGCTATGTTTCTTACCAAAATGATCCTCGAGTCATCTTTGAGGTTTAGAGTTCTCATTCATATGCAAGCCATGAAAGCAATCTCCAGCTGCAAGTCACTTAACATTGTTCATGCAGACAATAAACACTAATTTTACTTACGAAACACTGGACCTGATATCAATCAAATCACCAATCCCACTCGCTCTTCATTTGTTCATCTTTTTCATACCCACCTCCTTTCTTTCACTTTTTTCTTCATAAAGCGTCACTAACTCTGTTATTAAACACTCCTCCCGTCTGCCTCCTTCTCTATTTCTCTTTCCCCAACTCGTCTCTTCTTGCATTGTCCCCTCAGGTCTTTGCCTTGTTAATTGTTCCAAACAGTGGGAAACTTTGAAGTCGCTGTCCCGTAAAAAAAATATTGCACTCATTTGTTTACCGCCAGAGCTTTGGCCTGAAGCGGCGCAGACGGAGATGAGGTTTGGGAGGAAAAAAAGAGATAGTTGACATGGAGAAACGCAGACAAAACGGGAGGGGATGAGGGAGAAAATGAAGGGGATTTTAGCAACAGAAAGAGAGAAAAGATGAAAGGATGGAGGATGGTAGAAAAGGGGGAACGATGGCTGGGGTGTTTTATAGACACTCTCCTCCACTCAGCCCGCTGGATCATCCATCACCTGGACAGTGGCCCTAACAACATACCCAATGATGCACATACACACATATGCACTCACGCAGGATCTTTCATTGTCTTTATGAGTGTTCATTTTCCGTAAAAGCACTTTCCTTACTATGTTTGATTCACCACATCCACAAAGAAAGCTTTACCTAAAAACACACACACACAACATATCAATGCAACATGCAATAAGTCAGTTTCACAAGACAGGCTAAAATGCATTGCGTATCATTTTCACAACAACTACTTAATGTTTATGTGTCCTGGGAAAACATTTAACCTTAGCTAACACTCTTGAGGCATGGGTGTTTGCTAGTTTTTAAGTTACCAAAATATAACTGGGTAATAAAAGGTTGTATGTTTGAAGAAAGGCTTTATGCTCTACATGTCTGGGAACTATCAATGTCATTTCAACATTGTAGAAAATACATTCAATAATGTATATTAAAACATTTGATAAAAGCAATTCATCTGATTTAGAGATTACTCCCAACCATTGCAACAGTTATCCTTACCGTCAACAGATGCCCATTACATCCGAGTCATGCAATTAATCCAATACATAAAATGAAACTGTGAAGGCCATCAGGAAAATATCACACACTCAGTGTCTCTAACCACGGGAGAAGAGGAGATTTTCTTAGGCCTGCAAGGAAATTAACTATTCACTCCATCACTGCCTATTCACAGTGCTATTGGCATGCAAATGTGCCACTGATTGACATCAATCATCTTCTTTCCCCGTTCAACGTTGAGCCCACTAGAGTTGACATTGAGCATGCCCACTTCGATGATATAATGGTGGCGTGTGTGTGTTTTTGGCATCTGTGTGCAGTCCTGTAGAGTATGTTAGATTAGACTGAACAGTAATACTTTTAATGGATGGACTGGGAGACACACATTTAAAGAGATTGAGAATGAGGGAAGCGATCGACTGTCGACTGACCGGTAGAGAGATATAGAAAGGAGGTTTGTGTATGTGTATATCTGTGTGTTCGTGGGCAGGAGAGGTCGAGAGATACAGTGGAAGTAACTCTTGTATAAATAGCTGAGCTCTCAATTAGCACCTGGCCTTCCCCTTGACCCTGACCAGCCTTCATACCAGCACACTAACAACAGCAAACAAAATGTCTATCACTGCTGTGGTAGACAGAAAGAGAGCATTCTCAGTGCGTCTGAATGATTTATGATACTGCCTTGTATGTTTTGTTTTTGTTTTTTGGTCTTGTGCTGTACATTTATGCATGAATATGTTGTGGGCAGCAGCTGACTTGCAGCTGTTGTTTACCTCCGCTGCAGCAGAATCTTCACACTTGCAACTTGAATATGCATAATATGACACCACATAGTGTACAAAACAGAAGGCCAAATTGTCTGTGCTAACTTCCCCATTGAGCCCCACAGAATCCCATAATAGTAGATAAATTGTTACCTAGCAACAGAGCCTAGCAACTGCAGCAGTCTAGATATGCTATCACACTACAGGAAACTCAAGGGGAGAAATGCCTTCACTTTCAGCAAAGCAGGCATTTATTAACAGAGGGCCCAGGGAAAACATCAAACTCTACTGAAATGGATCCGCCATATCAACTGTAATGTAGACACAGATCCCTTTCCCACTGTATGCTAACACAATGAATCGCCTTTGATCAGTTTGTGATCAGTGCAGGCTCAGGTTTCTGTTGACACACAAACACACACACTCAGACCACAATCACCTTTATTCTGTCTCATTTGGATCTACCCCCCTCGCATCTGTATGCGAGTACGAGGCAGAGTTGGGACAATTTCATAGCTTGAGATCAATATTTTTCTAAACTACACAGTTGAGCTACAAAAACAGAGGAGAGTCAGTGAAAAGAGTTTATAGAGTATATATTCTGTCTACTTAGCCAGGGCTCTGCTTGCCAACAAGAAAAAGACGAACACAGTGAAACAGCTTCTTGTCCATTTGAAATTCTCAGTAATGCCATGTGCTTGGGATTTGGTATTTGTTACCATGTTATAGAATAAGTTTTGGACATACAGTATTTACTTAATTGCATTGCATTAACACATGCTTTATAGATTGCCTTGAACAAAAGTACATTTCCTCTATTAACACTACAGTACAGTTTGGCATGCTTCAGCCGGAAGACAAAATGCCTTTTTCTTTCAACTGATGAGTAATTTCACTCCTCATCCATAAATCAATTATGTATAATCCCCTGATACAGAGAATTAGTGGCCATTTAACATGAGGAAGCTAAGTGTTTGAGTGTGCCGAATATGTGCACATGAACACATCCATGTGTGTTTATGTGGGAACAGTGAGTGATGATTTGCTTAAACAGAAGAGTTATACTGATGTAAACAGGCTCTATTTCTGACTAAGGACAAAGTGGTGCACTAGAGAACAAGCTTGGAGTCTCCACAGAGAGCATAATATACAGGGCTATATAACACTGAGTAGCTGTTCCCACAGTTCTTTGCCATGGTGCTGCGGCAAAAGCATCAACACTTCAGTTAGGTCTGGGCTGAGTCAATTTTATCTACCAGTGTTGACAAATGTTCTCATGGTTTACAGCCTTTTGACGAAATCATCCTCCGCATCCATCTACTTAATAAAGAGAGGTGACAAATGTATTATTAGGAGCATTTGAATATGTAGCTTCACACCTTAGCTGTGACTTTTCATAAAAAACACCCTTTTTGTTAGACTTCCAGTTTTAGAAAATGGCCCTTTTATCATATTGAGAGACAACTAAAAATAATTACCAATTATCAGACAAACCCAGAGTGTATTTATTTTGCTCCTGGTGGGGGAGAAGAAAAGGGGAGTTAGAGTGTACTATCAATGAAGGGAAGGAAATAAAGGATAAGATAAAATGAGGAAGGGTACAGAATTCATCTTCAATAACATTTAACATATTCATAAGAAAAACTGTTTTTTTTATGGAGTCAGAGCTCTGGAGGGCTCTAGCACTTTTGCTGGCATTCTTCTGGGACAAATGAAGCCTAAATAACATTTTCCTAGGAGATGAGAATTCACCCTCCATTCCTCCTCCTCATTTGCTCGTTTTGCTCGTTTTACATCCAACATGCACCACCCCCACCCACAATCCCACCACCAACAAAAACTCCCAAATTGGCATCACAAGCTCATTATTCAACTACTGGTAGACACGTTGGCCCTGTGCGCAAATCAGACATTGCTTATCCAGCAGCTGCTATAGTAGCTGGCCTGATGATCTTGGGCAAGGTTGGAAGCAGGGAGAGAGGAGTGTGAAATCAAAAATCTGCAAATCTTCAACACGGGGAGCGGCCACAGAGGCAAAGGATGGTGCAATATCATCCCAACAGGAGATTATTTGACTGACAGACGGATCAGCCAATCATGGAAGGAAAGCTGTGAGAGGCAAAACAAGGGGGCAACGGCTCCTTCTCTGTACTCCATCGCTACCTCCCTGCTTTCCCAATTCTTCATCCGTCTGGATAGAAGGGAGAGGGACTGATGTTTCTATTTCAGAACGTGTCTCCCTTGGCGTGTCTTCGTCGGCCAAGTCTGTAGCCCACGCTGTGTGAAACAGGGCGCCTGCCAACACGTTCTAACACACACAGTTACATCTGTAGTGTGCTAAGCCGCCAGGGAATCAGAGCCTAAACTGTAGGGCATTGTATCACAACACAAGGTACTAGTGAGAATAAATAGAGCTAAACCAGCATGCACCTTTAAATGCACATTTAAAACATACTGATGATGCAAGAATGATGCATATTGTGATTTTTTGTGTTTTTGTAAGGTTTTAAATATACTTGTGACCGATTCATTTACAGATTTAAAGGCTCAGTGTGTAACATTTAGGAAGCTCTATTGGCAAAATTAAATATTTCCATGGACTATGAAAATGTTTATATGTCTATGTTTTAATCACCTGAATATAAGAATAATTGCATGTTTGTTACCTTAGAAATGAGCCAATTTTTTTTTAGAGACGCATTCCATAGAGTCCAACCAATGTTCACCATGTTTTTACAGTAGTCAAGAAGGGACAAACCAACACTGGCTTTAGATTTGTGTTTTTTCGCTTCCCAGCAACCAAGGTTTCTTTTGCACTTGAAAGTGGACAGTGAACCTCTCAATCTGCAACTACACCGCTAGATGCCACTAAATCCTACACACTGGACCTTTAATTCAAATTAAAGATCCCGAAAAGTGGTCACAGCAAGGCTTGGTCACATATGAACTCACACTGGTTTTTCTGGTTCCTACTGAGACTGCACTGTTTGGGTTTTTATGTTCCTGAGACTGACGGTACTTTTTATGTGGCTGCATAGCTTATTGGACAGCACTTTGAGCTGACAGTTAAGCTGCTACTGCGGATGAGGGCCAAGCAATGATGGTGGCGGCAGAAGGGGAGGAGGACAGTGGTTTGGTTGGTTTGCCAGTTGTAGGAGCGGGCAGCTGAGACTAAACGGCAGTAATGGCCTAACGAGGAGAGATCTGGAGAGCCAAACCAGATGGAATGGCCACAGCCACGTGCCTGCCTGGCAATGCCTGTGGCTTGTTAGCCAAACACAGACACAGACAGAGATTTACTAAAAGATGAAGACAAAAAGATGGGAGGAATGATGAAATGAGACTAAGGGATGTCACCTCTTTGTCTTTTGTTCCAATTTTTTGTTGTGTTATATATAATGCATATTTTACTCCATCATGTCCTCTCTCTGTGCTCTTCTCACCTCCTCTCTGCTTCCTCACTCTCAACCCAAAACCTTTTTCTCTGATTGATATTCAGCACATTCGGTGACTAAGCTTTTCCCCTTCCTCTATGTGCTAAGGGCTTAACTTTAATGAAAGGGGAGAAGTTGATTACATATGGGGAGCAAAAACTAGGCCTCCATCTCATGGGAGGAGTGTAGTAGACGAGATGCCGCGCTGAGTTTTAGTCAACAATGAAAGCAGACGGAGGAAAAAAGGAATTGGGGTTGGGGGGTGTGCGCATCAGAGTGTCCTTGGAAGTCAAATTTCCCAGGGTGCTCAAGTGTCAGGAATCAAGGACGTGGAGAAAGGGATAAAAAAATATCCATGGTGTTGGCTTTTTTAGAGGATTCAGGCAGGTAATGACACAATGAGACACAAACACAACACACGACAACACACAACAACACACAACAACCCACACCCACACCCACACCCACCTCCAGTTTGTGGAGCTGCAGTGCCACTGTGATGGCTAACCTAAATCCATCTTTGACTATCACAGCAGTGAGCAGTGACTGGACTGAGGGTGTGCTGGCTGATTCTATGCTGACAGACAATGCTTCGACAGATAGGAGAGCACCGCATGCTATTCCCAATGCTTTTTATCTTTTTGCTCACAAAAAGATCATTTTACTGTACTGTGCAATAAGAATTCTCTTTCCCTTGGAACTTCTCCCACTGGATCATTTCCGTTTGTTTTGAGCTACATTAGCGGGAGGAAATAGGAAGCCGACACTAATAGAATCCCCACCTAAACCTAACTGACAACTTCTCTCACATCATGCTGGGGGCCTCTGCTCTTATTGTATTTTCTATTATAGTGATAAATGTTTATGAGAACTACATACCCGCCAAATAGATACACAGAAACAAACACACACATTAACACTGCAGGTCTGTTTTGTTATCCATGTTAAACAAACCACGAGTCCAGTCTCACAGCAGGGATGAATATCAAGCAGGAAAGAGCTGGCACTTGCTGAGAGATAGAGTGAGTGAAGGAGAGAGAGAGAGAGAGGGTGTGTAGTGAGTCTCGCATGCAACTGCTCAAGAGGAGTCAGTGTGTTTTGAGTGTGTTTGTGCTAGTTATTCTGGGCTCAGGGGGCATTGCTCTCCTAAAAAAACAATTAATGAAGTGTTGCACTGGCTCCCTCCCTGGCTTTTAGTTGGCAGGAGTTGATGGGGAAGGGGGAGGGCATAGATGAACAGAGGGTTGGGTCTGATTGAGTGTCAGTGTGTGTGAAGAGCACCACTACACAACACCATACTTGCGGACACAACTGACATTTATTATGGTATATGGTATATAATACTCAGGCAGAGGAGGCCATGTTTCTACAGTATCCCAGAATGGACAGATAGATAGTTCATGTTTTCTGTGCATTTCACAGCCACCGTAGTTCCTCCTTCGCACTTGGATGTAATGAAGCGAGGGAGTTGCATTCTGGAACTACACTGCTAGATGCCACTAAGTCCTACACACTGGACCTTTAAAGATTAAAAGTGTCAGGTTTATTATGTTTTTCTGCTGGTTTAAGATGTCTTGTCAAGTCTGTAATGTTAGGGCAGAAACTGCATTAGTTTAAGTGTATATCCGTGTGTTAAGGATTAGTTTTTATGAAGAGCATGCATGCCTGAACTTGGCTGCCACACCTTTCATCCCATCCTGTGCAATGGCGAGATTCAGAGAGAAAGGGGAGAGAGAAGAAGGGAGGAAAACCTTTAGCTGACACAGGCCACTGATAATGTGTCAAAGTCTAGACAGTGATAAGGACCCTGTGTGAACTCTAAGCTATACACAGATTACAGACGTGTGATGGCAGCACAGCTGCTAAGGTAAAATAAAAGGACCACTGCAAGCCACATTCAACATTTTTAAAGAATTTCTTTTAGCAATTCTATCTCATTCCTTAAAAACAAGGAGTGTCTCTAACTGCAGATTGGCAATTACCATTCTGTGTGTGCAGCGGGAGGGGAAAAATCCCATAATCCTTTGGGAGCGCTGGTGTAGCGGAGATAAAAATCCACTTATTAAGGTCTGTGTTGAGGACGGGAAAAGAAAGGGCAAGGAGAGTAGGTGAGAGGAAAAGAGAAGACTGCAAGGATAGGTGTGCAAGATTACAGATGTAAATTTTTCTTTCTCCTTTTACTTGTCTCTTGCCGTTTTTTTTCATATCTCTTCCGGCATTCCTCACTCAGTCTCTCTCCCTCCTTGCATCCCGTTTATTTACTCTCACAATCTCTCTCACTTTCCATCTCTGCTGTCATTGCGTCTATGAAGCAGCTTCGGTACCTTAGGCACACTTCAAAGTCTTGATGTCAGATAGACAGACCCAGGGACCCTTTTAAAGATGTTTACGCTGACATCTGCTTAATGGGCGAGTCAGAGTAATCTGAATCGCAACTCACTGACACCACTGCAGCTACATTAGAGGGTGTGTGTGAGGCATGTGTGTCTGTGTGCATCTGTGAGATGAGTAGGAGGACAAGCTGAGCAATATAAGAATGTGCAAATAAAGCAAAACAAACAAACAAACAGGTGCCGGGAGATGCAACTGATGTTTGCAGGAGACTTAATACATGTGGTGGATAATAGAAGCATCCAAACACAACGCAGAAGAGACCCACATGCACACGCAAACGCATGGAAAAGAAATGTCTCATTCATACACACCTCCCATTCACCAGATATTCTCCATCTCGATCTACCTGCAGCCTCAACAGATCTCAATACACCTACATACGAGCAAACAAACACAACCCCCTCGACAGCACACACTTCCATCTGCAGTCTCAGAAGTCTCCCTTGCACTTGAGCACAGCCACAGAGTGCAGCGTAGCCTAGCCTAGCCTTGCCTCCCTGACTGGCTGTTAGCATTTACTGCAGGGAGGAGAATGACCCAGTTGTGAGGCAAACTGTTCTCTGCAGAGAGAGAGAGAGAGAGGAGAGAGAGGAGAGAGGAGAGAGAGAAGAGAGAGAGAGAGAGAGAGAGAGAAAAAGAAAGAGAAGAAAAGAGAGAAGGAGAAACAGAGAAAGAGAGAGGGAGAGGTGAGAGAAAAAGGGTTTTTGTTGGGGGGCCAGTTTTCCATCGCCCCGAGGAGACCCGCCGTTGGTGCGAATGGAACTGGGCTTACAGGCGTGCCAGGGAAAGGAGTGGTTGAGAGAGGGA
>NW_023339652.1:8363571-8370425 GCF_004916995.1 Morone saxatilis | reverse complement strand
ACACACACACACACACTGGTGTTTTAGCAGAGGGGCGTTACGAGGCTCTAAACCCATAGCTGCAGATGGACATTCCTGGGAAGGGCTGGTTAGTCTGGGTGACAGCAGAACAGGAGGCATGTGTGTGTCTTTGTGCACACGCGTTTGTGAAAATCCCTGTCCTAAATCATGGCTGCACGCCTCCCCTGTCTTCACCCCCTCCATCTCCTTCTCCCTCACACCTTTCACCTCCACCTCTCTCTTATTTTATCCTTCTATAGTCTCTCTTATACAGTGGTCTCTCCACCTCATCATTGTATATTCTTTTATTCCTTGGAGAATGTATAAGCCTGTGTCTCAGTGTCCTTCCCTGCACCAACTGTGTCAGCAACTATTTAATGATGGGAGTAAAAGTCAAGCCAAACTGGGCCAGCAGCTCACTGGTTGTCTTTGGGCACATGCTGTGAAGCTGGAACCTGTGCTAATTTTCACCTATAAAGCTGCTTACACATTAAAATTTTAGATTTTGGTAATTAGCAGTTAGTAAGTCAAAAGACATTTTAACTTTGGAGCCTGTCCAAAATAATGATGCTTGTAAAATATTTTTTTTTTCTGTAACTGACCTGATTGAAAGTCACTGTGTGCTGAAACAAGCTAGTGCACTGTAGCCCATAATGTGGATGAGTCAGAGGCCCTCGGCAACGTTTCTGTTCAGGTCTGGAAATCATAAATCATTAGTGACATCTACGATCCCAGGCGAAATCTGCATGTCCAGCTTTTGAAATGTTACTGCGCAAGGGTCTAAATGTGTCTTTTTTACTCTCGTTGAAAACACATAAGCATTTCAACTGGTTTTACGAGTGAAAATTCGGCTCTTCATTTATCATACTGAACATGTATGTAAAGTCACACGATGAAACGGACAACTAGGAAATACATGAAAAAAGTATGAAAGGAGCTGACGGCAAATAAACTCTGTTGGGGTACGTTCTTACCGTACCTATTCAGACTGCATCTACAACATCACCAAGAGTTACCAGTTAACCTGTTAGCAGCCATATTGACTAGCCTAATTCAAACTTGAAGGTGTTGTGCAGTCAGACGAGTTCAGTGTGTCAGAACCCAGTAACCCTCCCATGACTCCCCAGCTAATCCAAGTCATACGTCATCTGGGCGACAGCGCTGTTTACTGGCGCTCTGCATTTTCCTGGGCTACTTTCAGTTCTCTTTCTGTTTTCGTATTCATGCCTGTTAGTGTGTGTCTGTGTATGTCTGAGTGCGTCACTCTTATTTCTGTCTGTGTGTGTTCATTTTGTCTCTCTAAGGGCTGATTGGATCATGCTAACATAATTTCTCTAATCACATAACCTCATTCGTCCGGCCGAACCTTCCTGTAACCTACTGGCACACACTCGCACACAAATAAACTCATACAGACACACACACACACCCCTCACCTCTCTGTGTGTATCAGTGTCTGATCGATAAAGTGTGTGATTGTTATGACTTTGGGTTGTATGATCTAAATATGTCTGGGATGGTGTGTGTGTGTGTAATGTCTTAGCCTTTCCACTCTCAGGTCCTGTATTGTTTCAGCTGTTGTGAATTAGAAAGGCATGCCGCAGCTCGGCCTTGCCTTCTCACTCTCCTTCTTTTTCTCTTTCCTTCTCTCAGTTCAGTGGAATCCAATATATTCTCCTGAGATGAGTTGGGACAAATATTAATAAGATATGTCCAAAAAGACTCTTCTAGAAGTAAAAATGAATATATTGTTTTACTTCAAACAAAACTATTTTGTGGGAAAATCTAGATTCATATGAACACATTAGATTCACTTTTTATGTATGTAAGTTGTTTCAAAAAGAAGACTTGAAATGAATTTTGTTTTATAACGCTGATATTATTTCCATACATCTCAAGGAGCATTATAAATGTGATAATATAAACTGAGTGTGATCATAAATATCATATTAATGGCATGGATAAAAGCAGAAAACAGAGAGAGAGACTGAGTCACTGATGTTGTGAGTCGTGTTGAAGAATGAAGTCAAACAAACTTTAACCGATTATTGTGTATGAAAACATATAAATATATCTTTAAAAAAAAATTATGTTGTTACTGTACATCATAGCAAGTGATAGACACCTGATAGAAGGCATGCCATAAACAGTGGGTGTTAAGGGGGAAATAATATATTATAATACATGTTTTTCTCAAGATATAGATGACCTCAAAGTTGACAGTGGTGGTTTTCTAAACTTGTGATGACTGCACACATCATGGTTGAGCCACTTGCTGATTTACAGCAACATACAGTATAATCCATAATAAACCAAATTAGAAGTGACATTGTTGCGTGCAGATACTTTTGCTGATGCATTGTACTGTAGAGGTTTAAGATCCCGGCGAGAAGGAGAACCGGGTGGGTATGTGGATGTGTGGGAGGTGGAGGAGGCTCAAAGAAAAAGAAAAGCGGAGGTTGTGTGTGTGAAAAAAGCGTGATGACCTACAGCACTGACCTCTCAGCGGGCAACCTCACAGGTGTTGTTTGGTGTGTGTGGGAGAGAAAGAGAGAGAAAAGGAGAGATAGAGAGAGAGAGAGAGGAGAGGTGGAGAGAGAGAGGAGAGAAAAAAGGTGTGTGGGGGCAGTCATCGCCCCGAGAGACCCGCGGTGTGCAATGATTGGCTACAGGCGTGCAGGGAAGGAGTTGGTGAGAGAAGGAGGGGGAGGCAGAGGGCTCACCTGCAGTGGTGTGTCCTCTATAGCTGCACAGACTCAGCCATAAATCACAGGGAGTTGGAGAGGGGAGGTGAGTTGGAAAGAAAAGGATGGAGATATAGAAGAGAAACACAGGTAAAGGATAAGAGAAAGAGGGATGAGTTGCTTCTAGGAATCCAAAGAATGAGAGTTATTGTAGAAATATGGGTGCTACTACCACTGGCACAAAATGGGGAGAAAATGGATCTTCTTCAACAAGTCATCCATCAATGATTTTGAGAAAATCCATTACATACAAAAGTGAGGAAAGTTTGTGTAGAGTGCAATGAAAAAGAGAGAGACATACTCGACAAGGAGACCATTACTTTGCGTCTGATAAACCAGCCCTGGACTGAAAAGAACATTAATCTTATCCTCCATCATCATGAATTCCAGATTATGGCTGGTTATGACTGTAAAACTAAATAATATGCCTCCCATACCATAATAATGGTCCAGCCCTGGCAGGGTTACTGCCAGCCACCCATCCACTGAGCCACACAGGAGCACACTGTGTGATTAGTTGCTAGACATTGTATTGATTTTCTACTGCTGGAGCACAAATTAACATTCGCCATGCGATGATTTGGTTCTCGCACACAGGCAAATGCCAACATATGAAACACAATTGAAATGATAATTAATACACTGTAATTTTGTTGGGGTGCAGCTACTATAAAGTTTTTCTATACCATTTAATTAACGATAAATCACTTTTAGGAATTGTTAATTAAGTGTTGGAGAGACCATTCCTTCACAGTCTGCTACACAACAGTAATTAATGCCAATTCAAGCGCTTCTTTCAGTGCACAGGGAAAAAAAAGCAATGGAGCTTTCCTTCAGCAGCAGCCACAGAGGGTGATTCTTAACTGTTCACCCACCTTTGACATGAGTAGAAGTCTGTGTAAATGTGTAATTGTGTGTATGTGTGTGGGAGACAGCTATGTTTGAAGTGTTTCTCTGTGGTTACCTACTCAATGATCCATCAGTAGAAGAGAGAGAAACAGAGAGAGAAAGCTAGGACATAATTGCATTCCCATTTGCTGACTTGACATAGACTTGATATGCCTGTAGAATGTTAATAGTGATGCTAATTAACTGGTTGAGTACATCTAGGCTTTAAGGGTGAGCTTGACAGGTAGGTAGAGACAACACAAAACTACTTAAGTGTACATTTGTGGCGGGAATTTAAATATATCAGAGATGTTTCAAGATTTTACTCCAGATTTTTCACCCTCTACTGTGGTTGTATCTTTGCTAAACACACTCCTTGTCAGTCTTCACACTTGACCTATCATTCAGTGTAGATCAGGGTGCCTGTACATATGCGCATGTGCGCTTGCGAAGAGAGAGTGTACTGTATCTTTGGAGGCAGCTTTTATTAAAAAGCCAGTGTGAGTGTGAGTTAGGCAGCTAGCTTTGGGTTTAACTAATGCTTTCCAGAATTAAACAAAGTTGGATAACTTTTAAACTGAAAAGATGGCTAACCCGCTCAAGAGCAGGCCTGATCAAAATGCCTACTAATCATTCAGCTGATGAAAAATGCATAATTCTGACAGTTGACAAAAGATACATTGACATTAACCAGTGTTCGACAGGTAACCCAAAGACAGCCTGACTAAGATAAAACTTGCTTGGTGATACAGGCCCCATGCCCGCCTGGCAAAGCCATCTTCACTGAGCAGCTTGTGAAAACACACAGACTGCCAGCTTTTCTCACTGGACAGCCATACAACATGTTAATTAGAATAGAAAGAAGGAGAAGGAAGGAAGGAAAAAAGGACTGAAGGAAGGAAGGAGAGAATATAGGGAGGCCAGAGAGTACGATGTTGTGAAGCAAGAAACAGGCCAAGACAAGGAGAAATGAGTGGAAACAAAGGAAATGAAGGATGCAAGGAGTATTTGATGTTGCAGCTTGTAATTCACCTGCAACTAGATTACTCACAACACCATCCTCGTATTTGTTGTTTCTTAACACAGCTCAGACTGCATCCCCTACTATCTGAGACACTGATGAACAAGCAGCATGGGTATTTATCCACAAATTAAGCATTTTGCAGCTTCACAAAGGCACCCCACAATTTTTGCTTTGCTCACTGTGGTCTGGTAACGCTGAGAAGGCATTTTGCTTGGATTACAGGCATTGTCAGTATGTATAGACCACAATTACTTTGTAAGTGACTAGATCAGCTTTGTCAAAAATTCATTATAAACTTCACAAAGGGTATAGGACGACTGTATTGGACTGTGTTAGAATTTAAAGTTTTTTTTAATGTTTAAATTTCATGTTCATGTCATGTCCACACACAGTAGATGTTCAAAACATTCAGTCCTTCTCTCTACACGGGGGGGAAACATACATACTAATACACAAAAGTAATTTGAAGTGACAAAATACTGTTCTCCACCAAGGTCTAAGAATTCTGACATTTTCTGCTGGAGAACTAGACGAACCATCCACTGAAGAGAGATAAAAAATGACAGGCGCAAATTATGCTTGCGATCAAACCGCAGATTCCATATTCCATGTCAGCCCTTTGATTTGTTTATGTCCCCAGACCTTGACTCATCTTCCTCAGCAGCCAACCTTGTCTTAACCCTGAGCCAGCAACACATCAGAATCAACTACAGTTCAAACTGCCAGGAAACGGAAAGATCAGACTGAAGTTAGTCATTTTCTCGCTCCAACTTCTCTGCTGGCTCAAGCCTTTCAACTCCACGTACGCACTGAGGAGAATAGCCACTCAAATCACTCACAGCTCAATAGGCTGCCACATACTGGTACTCTTCTCAATAGGTGCAGACTCACAAGAGTGAAATGAACATCAAACTCTATTTCACCACTCTCACCCTCTCCTCCCATCAGACTGTCTCCCTTTACCCTTTCTTGACATTCTCTCCATCTCTGTAGCTTTCACCCATCATTCTTGCTCACCAATTTTGCCCTCTACACTCTTTCAGTCTCTCTCTGCTGCGCTCTTCTTTCTGTAACTGTTCACCCACTCTCTTCCTGCTTCCCATTTCAGAAAAGATCTGTGTAAATAAATAAAAAACTGATTTCTGCAAGGCTTGTGTCTGAATGCTAATTCAATTTCATAAGAAGGTCGGAAACATTTTTAAAATATCCAGGAGCGGAACATCGAGTTGACATTCTGAGGTAGTTTAATTTCACTGTGTTTAAGAGCTGTTGCAGCTAAACAGCAAGTCAGAGCAATATAAACAGCATCTAGGCTGCAACACTACATGGACCATGATTCATAGCTGGAGGCTCACCTTTGCGACAAGCAGGAGCTTAAAGCGATCGAGTGGTTCTGACTAAATGTGTGTGTGTATGTGTGTGCAAACATGGTGTCAACCTGCAGTGAAGCAGCTGGTTACCAAGGTTGGTTATGTGTGTGTGTGTGTGTGCGCTATTGCCCTGTTCAGCCCCTGGCAGCTCATCAATTATAAAGGAGCATTGGAAAGGAGGGATAAGGCCGAGCTACAGCAATGGCATCTATAAATACACACCTGAATGACACATGTGAGGTGAACAGCTATTTTTGCATACAGCCACGGACGCACACACACGTGAAGGTTGACAGCCAAACACGCTGAATGCACAAGCAATGTCATCCACCATATCAGGGCACTTTGTGTATCTGTTGAGTCAGGAAGGCAGGGTGCACAGTGGCTGCTCTTTGCTAACCTGAGCGCCATGTGATACTCTGTCTAAATCAGAGGAGAGATTGCTTTCCTCCTCTCCCCTCATGTCTTTCATCAACTAAACACTGCGTCTCGCTGAACAGCCAAATGGAAAAGTTGAGGTGTGTGTGTGTGTGTGTACGTGCAGGAGTGTGGGTAAATTCCATAATGGTCTGGAAGACATGCTCTATCACTCCCTGGTGGCCCCTTGCTTTCTACTTCTCTCTCACTCTGTTTCCATGTCCTCAACCGTTTCATTTTTTCTCTTGGATTATTTAGCCCTTAGTTTATCTCTGCAGCCATCCGTCTACTTTCTATCTCTCACCCTCGCCATGTGTTGCACATTCAATCATCCAGCAATATATCCCTCTCTGCATCTCTCCATCTGTCTTTTCTGCTTCTCCATCATGCATCCATCTATCTATCTATCTA
>NW_023339652.1:8358979-8363471 GCF_004916995.1 Morone saxatilis | reverse complement strand
GATCACTTTATTACAATTAATAACCGGCACCACAACATCTTCCCTGGTATTACTTGTTTACCACCACTTGCATGGAAATAGATTTCCTTGATAAGAACATTGTTATATCAGCCAAATAACTAGTTTAATCACTTTTACCTCAGTGAAAAGTAACATCTAAATAAGTTGTTTATTATACATATCATATCATACAGTATGTCTTCTGGCTTAATTTGTCCAAGTATACATTTGTTATGTTTAATTTCCTGCCCTTAAACAACCAGTTTGTAGGATTTAGTGGCATCTAGTGGTTAAGTTGCAGATTGCAACCAACTGAAACATGTTTACATGTGTTTGACATCCTGGGAATGAGAACGGGCTATGAAGCGTGTAGGAGAAACTATGGTGGCTGTAAAACTCACTAAAGTTTCTATCTACAGTCAGTGATTGGTGTGTCCGTTCTGGGCGGACTACACTGAACGGGACCTTAAACAGTTAATTCTAAGGTACCAAAAGCTGTATATGATTCATGTATTCAGTTTTCCAATAGAGCTAAATGTTACACACTGCACCCTTAAATCCTTTTGTTTTTCAAATTGTATGTGACAGAGCAGTCCATTGGGAATCGAAACATAGTAACACAGCAGAGTTACAGGTTGCATCCATCTATCTATCTATCTATCTAACGTCTCTCTCTTCATCTCCTCCTCGTCTTTTTTCAACTCTACATCAGTTTCATCATCCAACCCCCAAACCATGCACACGTTTTCTTTCTTTGCACCCCATCCTCCATTCCCCCCCCCTCTTTTTCCCCTTCCTCCCTTAAACTCTACCCCAATCTATCTACAAGCAAACCGTAAGGCTTCCTGACTGAATTCAACATGGACTCTGCCTGCTGCCCAGTCAGACCGCCTGGCTACTAGACGAGGTTTTTTGTGTTGGCAGCAGGCACGGCAAGTATTGTGGGGATTGAGAGCACACGAGGCAACCACTACCTTCTGATCCTCTTCCCGGGCTATTACTGGACTTCACTTTTCATTAGCTCCCGTGATTTTCTTGCACATATACACAGAGACAAGTACGACAAGTACGACACACACACACACACACACACACACTATTTACCATCTCCCTAAATCTACAGAAGAAATTGGACTTTGGAAGGGGGCCTCGGCAAACATTGTGCACCAAGCAATTAGCAGGAGAAGATGTATGTAGAAACAATTGGCCAGTAACAATGGCGCAAAAAAAGAGCTACGACAAGAAGCATAAGGTGAAGGGGGGCTGCTGGGGGGTTCCCATTGACTGATTTCCCCTGACATGCCTTTTCTATCTCTACAACAAATAGCAGAGCAAGGCTGGGTAACAGACAGCAGTTAATACAGCGAGACGAAAACACAAACAGATTAATATTGTGTGTTCAATCAGCCTTATAGCTGCGAGGTGGACAGCACCTGTCATCCAATAACAGCCCTCTATCATCAGATCAGATCAGCCTAATGTGCACTCACTCCATTGTATCATGCATGAAGTGTGTGCAGTACTGTGAGCTACCCTGGGAATTAAATACAGAGCGTATCACAATATACTCTCAGATACGTGCGTTTGTGTGTCTTCCCTGCGTTGATGCCTTCTATACATTTTATCCTGTGTGTGGAACAGCCTGTGCTACCATGGCAACTCACGACTGAGCTTGCTTTAGTGTGTGCTGCTGTGCTAGCTGGAGTGGGAGCCACACACACACACACACACACACACACACACAGAGTGCCAAGGCAACTAGGAAGACTGCTGAGGAATACTTAACAGTATGGGAACATTGACATTCTGGGAATACTGGCTGCATACAGCAGCGGTTTAGACCACTGGCGATTGAATAGACTACTGGGTGCGGTTGTAATGGCTACTGGCCAGGGTGATAGTAGCAGTGTGTGCACCTGTGTTGAAATACATTGTGTCTGTAGCGTAACAAGGGTGGGGAGGGGGCTTAAATCATAAACCACTGTCCATGCACACACATGCACACACGACAGCTGCCCGTCCTAAAGCATATTTCATCATTAGCTCTAAGCAGTTAATCCTCTGCTCCACTGACCACGGCTCAGCTCAGCCCATTTCAATAATCTGCATCTGGGGCTAACCAACCCATCATACACACGCACAGACAAGCACACACACACGCAAAACAAGGAACTCACAAAACATATGGGACTGGTCCAGAGCAATAAATATCTCAGGTAAAAGCTCTTGCACACGCATATAGCTATCCATCCATAATCTATTGTGCCAACAGCAAAGCCCCTTCATTGATCAGACAGGGAAAGCCACAGAAATGTAATGTTAATTGTAATAAGATAAAAAGAAAATAATTGGACATATATTTCAATCAATGTGGCTCTGAAATCTAAACTCTTGTTAATCGATTAGGCTGAAAGGTTGAAATTGATGCTGAGAAAATTCATACATTTCGTGTATCCTTACAGGGAGGGGATACTTTTTACTGATACAGTCGGATACACATATTTAGTTTTACTACTAAACTTTCATATGAAAACACATTTCATTGAGCATAAATACTTGTAGAGTCGACCTAAACACAGTAATATCCAGTGGAAAGTCTCTTTTACAGAAGGGATGACTTTCGTATTTTGAAGATTTCAGTTAGACATTTGTGCCATGGACAGAAGGCATGGGAGAGGGAGTTCAGACTTGGCAGAGGAAAACAAGTGAGTGAAAAAATTAAATAAATGATAAATGGCATGTTTGTGATGACAAGGGCAGCAGATAGGCAGTGAAAGGAAAAGTGATTGCTGTAGCTGGAGAGAGCTGTACAGTGTATGATACATGTGAACAAAATTGGCAGAGGTTGAGTCAAAAGTGAGAGCTTGACCTTTCCCTTCTCAACAACAACCATTAACCATTCAACGTCGGAATAGACCCGTTTCTGGCTCGTGCCATCTCCCCTGACAACATTAAATGACATATCTCTCTCTCTCTCTCTGTCTCTACGCTATTACTGTAAGCTTTTCTCCTCTCCTTCAAGAGGCTATAGCCTTTCAAACTACCATTCTACCTATACCTTTCTGTCTCGCTCCTCATGTCTCATGTCGACCCTCTCTTTTCACTTTCTTGCTTCTGTGACACCCAAATTCAGGGTGTTGCTTCTTCCTCTTCTTCCCACCCTCTGTCTGACTGGAGAACAACTGAGAAGTGTTGGCTGTGGTTAAGAGGTGAAGAAATTGTCACAACCCAACACCCTGATCTTCGCCCTTTAGCCAAAGGCTGACAAATGCTCTGTGGAAAATATGTTTTTTTCCCCCTTCCGTACCATCACTCCAAGAAGCACCTGCTATTTTTGGAGGTGCTTTAATAAACTGGAAACAAACGCATGTATCCTCAGCATCTTGCATGCCATGCCTTGCTCATTTTTGTGCCTCTGTCAAGTTCAAGGTTAGCTGCTCATTGTATTGAGCGCCAATTGCTCCCCCATCGGGACAGACAGAGGGGAGATGCATTAGCACCTCGGCAGGTGGCCTTCAATCTCATCTCTTCCCTCTCTTCACACCTCCCTCTCGTCCCCTAGTCCACCTCTCCATCCAAGGCCCCATGGAGGTACCTGGTCAGCCTTTGTCCAGCAGTGAATAGTGTGCGGTTGTTCACTGGTGCATGCGTGCTTATTTCGATACATGCAAGCGTGTGCAGTGTGTGAGTATCATGCATATGTGTCCGCACAGATGTGTACCTCTCATGCTTATGTGTAGCCTGACCAGATGACCATGAAGTAAACCGAAGCCTGCAGGGGGTTAAGGCTTTCCCCTTGACCTGCTGCTGAGCACTGACCTGCAGTTAATGGGTTTAAACCTTACCCAGCCACAGCCTTTTATCTCTATCACATCTCCATCTCCTGAAAGCCACAGACCAACGCACACACAAACTGACCGACAGGCAGGCTGACAGAAGCCATATGGTCCATTCACTTCCAATGGCAGGAGGTAGTCATCAAAGAACTCTCACAGCAACTCCACTCAGCCATGGACAGATAGACGGAGGGAGGGAGGGAGGGAGGGAGATGAAGGGGAAAGGAAGGGAGGGAAATTATGAGGAGAGGGAAGCAAAGAAATACGAGGAGAAAGAGGTGGGAAGTGTGGTGAAGAGAAGAGAGGAAGAGACATTCTATCAATTCAAACGAGCTAGAAGGGAGGTGGAAAGAAAGAGTGAGGAAAAGGCATGGAGGTGTACAGATCATATAAGCTCTGTGTGATGTGAGGTTTTAAGCCTTGTGAGAGGGTAAAGGCCAAGCATGGCAGTAGCTGCGGGTATGTACAGAATACTACTGATTCAACAGCACTGCCTGTTTTATGCTGACAGGAGGGTGTTATGAAATTCAGCTTAGACTGTGTCATTCTCTACTTTACACAACACAGCCCCCTCAGCATCAGAGACATCTAAAGCAAGGGCTATTTATGTGTGTGTGAGGACGAACTGAAAATTGGTAGACTATGAGAGCAGAGTG
>NW_023339652.1:8349787-8358962 GCF_004916995.1 Morone saxatilis | reverse complement strand
TGTCTGGTCTTTATTTTTTCAAAGGACTGTTTGAGAGTAAAGACTTGCTTTAAAAAAAAAAAAGCATTGGTGAAAGTTCAATATAAAAAGATCTCTCTGGTGTTTTGCCTTTAGTTCTCTATTGGTGAATTTCCGTGTTTTCTTCCTGGGCCTACCTTTCTTTCCAGTCACTTTGGCCGTCCCGCGCCCACAGGAACATCGTTCTGCTCATCTTTCAGAACAACTATACAATCCTTTACAACTTCATGGGCCTACATTACATTAAGATACTCAATTTAATTCAAGTTAATGGCCTAATCGCCAAAGTCTTTATCTGATGCCATCTCGTATATCGTTCGACAGCTCAAGCTGATCTGTAGTTTAGGTTGAAGTTAAGGTTAAGCATGTAGTTGTGATAGTTAGGGTTAGCTTTAGGGGCTGGAGAACGGATTATGTTAATGTCCTCATCAGTATAGAAGTACAATCATGTCTGTAGTCTGGTCCACAGGCCTCGCGTTATACTAGCTAAATTTTACTCTCACCCCCATAACATAAAGCAATTTCACAAGCAAATTTAATTTAATTCACTCAGCTTCCTGTCCAGCTCAACTTCATGATGCCATAAACGTGAGCCTGTAAACACTAACATTTAACTCAATACACACACTATTGCATTAAAGTCCATCCACTCTCTTTTACCGTAATGCTTATATTTATTTAGGGTGACGTGTTCGTCACAGGGTCATAAATAACACAGAAAAAAAACAGAAAGAGTGGAATAGAGTGAGTGGGAGAAGAAGTGAGAGAAAGGAGGAGGAGGGGGCTTGAGGGACAGAACAAGTAAGGTGGAGGAGTGTATATAAATCAACATCCATTAGCTGCAGGGTTATAAAGTCACTGATGAAGGAGGTGGACTGAAGCTCAGACCTTTTATTGTCTTGTTGTTGTCTTTTATTGCCTGTGATGTCATCTAATGGTATACAGTTAACGACGGGGGAGGGGAAGTATGTACATGGGAGGGGAGGATTGGGTTGTAATGGGGCTGTGTGTGCATGTGTGTACCTTTGTTGACTCAGGATATTGATCACTTTTTGTCAAAGACGGTATGGGTTTGTGGGGTTTCTTTGCCTGAATATATCATTTGTGCACAACCTGATCTTCATTCATGTTGACTTTGAATGAGAACAATGCCAAAATCCAGCAAACACAATTCTCTCAAGTGCCAATATGTGGTTTGTTGAGGGATGTCTGTAGAAAGGCCAAGGGGAAAAAGAAGAAAAGCACGAAGAAAAAAATAAAATGTTTCAAACATCCTGAAGCAAAAACAATATTCAGAAAACCCTGAAAACAACTTGAAATGCTTTTAAAACTCCAAGCCACTAAATTCCCCCTCCCTAACTGGCACTCACCATCACAGCTGAGCAGTAGGTATTAAATATGATTACAGATTTCCCCTGTTTGAAGCATCTGCCTACATGTTGGTTATTGTCTTACAAAATGGAAAACCGCTGCCTCAACCACTTTGCTCCTGTGCGGAACAAAAACAACAAACACAGGCAGGGGCCCATAATCAACAAAAACAAACAATGTAAAAACCGGCACTCCAGCCTGCCTGTGGATCAGTAGAAAAACACCTCTTGACATTGGGTGCTTGTTCTGGCCTCAATCGCTTCTTTGCTTAACTTTCTCCATTCTGTATTTGTGTTTTACATCCCTCCAACCATCCACATACAAACAACCAGTCTTTCTCCTTTAAAGACATGCATTTCAGGAATATAGTCCATCTCTGTCCAATCTCTCTCATCCAGCTCAACCTTCCTCTGCTTCCCTCACTCACTCCATCCTTCTCTCTTTCCTTCCCTCTGTGGTAATGCTGTTTTCCCAGGCCTGCGAGGCTCACTTGCCTAGCCACCCCACAATTGGTCTCAGTCATGGCCCTGTGCTGTGCGTGTGTGTAAGTAGGAGAAAGCAAGAGAAAAAGCACAGGAGCTACGACCCTTCTATCACACCTAGCAGCAGTGCATCATCCCATTAGCCCAGAAAAGGGCTGCCACACGGGGGAGGGCACAGGGGCATGAGGAAAGTCTAAGGTGGAAGCCACAACACGCCAAAACCCAGCTTATCCAGTGCTGTTCAACTCTGAGGGGACAAATCTTGTTTAGCCAAGGCCTTTGCGGTCACACATAATTTGACATGTTTTTCAAGGGATAGATATTAATGGTCAAAGATGTTCACTATGGGTGTCACTCCCAGCTGCAAAAAGAATTCCACAGGTTTACGGGAATGTCAAAGCCATTAGAGCCCACTTCTTAATAATGTAATAATCTAGCAGCTGTAGCTAAGCAAATATCTTAATAAATGATGTATTTAATCCTGTTCGGATTCCTCAATTTGCCTCAAGAAACTGATAAGAAACTTTGTCTAATCGATTCTGCAACATGCTGATCTGTGCTGTCTAGCAAGTTCTGCAACATGCTGATGTGAGCTACAATCTGCCCCCAGGGCTCTGGATTTTCTACAAGTCCAAAGTGAAGGAAAAGTACAGCGGATACTCCTGATACTGGTGTATACAAGCGTATGTGTGATATATGGTGCAGTGGATGAGGAGGATGTTGAGAGATACCAGATAGGCTTTGCTCTAGAAATAAAACCCCCTCAGGGGTTCTCCTGATCCCCCCCTTCCTCAAAACACACACACACACACACAAATTCTCTCCACAGTGAAGTATACACACTTCCACTATCCCTCTCTTTCATGCACACTCACACCTCTTCCTGCTGCAAATACAACCAACTCAGCTTATTTGCCTGAAAGTCAATCTGCCTTACTACTACTACTATCCTTCCTCCAATCCAGCAGTCCCCAATTCCCAGCTCTTACTCCACATTCTAAAAGAGAGAAACCAAATCTCTCTTCATCAATTCAGCCATCTCTGCTACCCCTCATCCTATATTCCTGCTCCTTACCTTCTTAACTCGTCCGCTTTTTGTGCCTACGAAGACCAGCGAGTGGTTCTTGTAGACGTAGGCAATGACAGAGGTCATTTTGTCAACAGCGTCGGAGAAGAGAGGCTTGCCACGCACCATCTCAGACACGCCCAACGGCGCATTCATGTCGAGGCCACAGAAGTCGTCGTCAATGGTCAAGAGCTGCAGCAGAGGAAGGAGGAGAGATTAGTACAATACTGGAAATAGAAATGTTTCTGACTATAGATTAGGGAATTGCTTAGGCTGACACTTCATGAATTCTTGCTTTTGGATATAGCTACATGCCACAGTCCGGTAGCAGTATTGAGTATGGTTAACACAACTTACCTGATAAACAGCAAAAAAACAAGATCAAGATTAATGAAAATATGAATCAATATTTTGTGTTTGAGTGTATTTTTATACAGGGATAGATATGGATAGAGACAGGGCAGAAACACTTTGTGAGAGAAAGAGTATTTCTATGCTTGTGTGCGTCTGCTGGTCCACATGCAATAAACGGCAAATGTGGGAACAAGTAAGAGAGAGATGAAGATGGAAGAAGACTGCAGTCAGGCGCTAGCTCTGTAATAGCGCCAGAGGCTGCTCTGTCAGGCACAATTCCCCACCGTCCACCCCATGCAACAGCAACTGCAGAAATGCCAGTGCGGCAAGATATTCAATGTGAAATGATTCAAAGTGAACCGAGTGAAATAAAAAAATAAAAAAGTGCTGCATAGTCACACTGAGGCAAATCACCGCAATGCATATAAAAATGGTATTAGAGTTGGGAGACTCTAATACAACTCCTGATGGAGGTTCATCTGTTATGCTTTCTTGTGGACATGCTGCTGTGATTTTTGATTAAATACAGATGTGTGTGTTTCATGTTTTGTACCTCTCTGCATTTTGTGTTTGCATGCAAGTATTTTATCCTGCCGGGCAGATATTTATACCAGTCACTGTGGGCAGAATGACTTATGGGTTTTGATAAGAGAATAATGGTGCTGTGGATGGTCATTATTCTGTGTGTATGGATAGATTTGAAACACTGGGTTTAGGACTGAAGCAGGCATTGCTCTTGATTAATAGCTTAGCAATGTGGAGGGCTGCTGTAGGGGGGAATGCCTGTGCAGTAGACACTTCCTTTACTTTCTTGGAAAATGCATAGAAAACGTCAGTAGTAAGATGAGATAGTGTGAGTTATGAAATACTAATGTTACAGTTATGACTTGATAAAAAGCAATTGGCTTATTGACTGATTTTGATGTTCAAATGAAGCCCTTTTAATACATGAACAGCACTGGTCTGATATGAATGATTGGACACACACCGGTTCATACTAGCTAATTATAAGCTTTTTTAAGCTGGAAAATAACCTGGGCTTTACACTGGAATCTCTTACTATGGAACCAAAAAGTCTGAGCTTCAGAAGAAAAAGGTGAACATGCACCGATAAGATCTCTGCTTAAAACCTATCGAACCATTTCAAATCTACACTTGCCTAGTGGTTTGAGCTGTCAGAGGTGGGATGCTCTGGGGGGGCAGAGGGCCTTTTAGTTGATGTCTTTTTTTTTCTTTTTTCCCCCTCCAGGAAGTGCACCCCCTGGGCTCTCGATCAATCTCGCAAGCACCAAGTGTCTCCTCACAACCTTTCACTAAAGACCATCATCATCAGAAGCCTTACACTGAGCCACAGAGGAAATATGAGGTCTGCTTTCATTAGACAAATGGAACATGGCTGGTCTAGGCCACAATGAGCTTTAGGCTATAACATGGGGGTTATATGAAGCGGTGATCGATAGAGATGACCTGAATTTGGGTCAAGATCGTGTCATATGGTTAGAGGGTTGAGATGAGGACGAAAAGGAGTCAGAGCAAGATGATAGATAACAATGAGACTGAGATGCCAAAGAGAGTAAACAAAGAGGAATATTTGTGCACAACAAAAACATATTAAAGTGGACAATTTTTCCTCCAATTCCCTATCTTCTCCTTTCCTCCCTCCGCCACTCCCTCCCACCCCGACCTTTTCAGAAGGAGCTGTTGTCAAGAATGTGCTCTCTGTCCTACAAGTCGTGTGGTGGCTCTCCGCTAGATTAATGGTGCTCTGGAGTCAGGGTCACTCTATGAAATCACAGTGAAATATTACTCTGCTTTCTCAATGTTACTCTACCTTCCTTTCTGAGACAACCATTCATAAACAACACAATTCCTCTTCCGTTCTGATGTAATGACAAGCCAACACTGATCTCAACCAGTGTCCACTTAATGCATGTTTTCTCCAGTCAACAGTAAAGCTGTTTTTTCCACCTTGCTTTTGAAACAGAAAGATAAACCCTCTCTGTGTTACCATCAGTTATAAAAGAGCCTAATCATCCCAGGGTTCAAAGGTTAACAGGGTCAATCACAAGGAAAATGGAGTACTTTGGAGTATTTGGGGCCTTGATGATTAAATGTCACCTCAAAAGATAAAAGGTACAGCCATTTCTCCCAAGATTAATCACTTTCACCAAAAAGTAAAAGTGGTTTTCATCATTAAAAAATCAATTCACATTATCTGTCGGTGTCTGTCAACACGTTTGTGGGTCTGTGTAAGTGAGGGGTGATGCATGTCTAAGAAGAGGAGGGTTTCATATGTGTACAAATGTGTCTGTGTGTGTGTGTTTTCATTTCTTGTCACTGACATGCTATATTATTTCTGCTGGTTGCCAATCACTGCCACCATCTCTGTCCCGCATTCTGCAATCTAATGAAATATACTTTCTGTCTGTCACCCCCTTTCAGGAAGCAAACACATTTTCATTACGCCACCACCAAAACATGACATTTGTAGTTGTGATGCCAAAGACGTCTCTAGTCAGAATACCAAATAATAATAAACCCTTTGACACTGCCTGCCAATAAGACACTGCTGTCACTGCTTCTATCACATTTTATGCCCCCTTTTCTTTCTCTCAACCCATCTCATTAATGCATTTTCAAACTCAGAGGGTTACTATTTGTTGTTTCTCTTTCTATCAACCCATCTGTCTTAACTTCCATTGGCCATTGCTTCAGAAGTTGTCCAAGCATTGGCAAACACTGACTGTAGGTAGACCTTGAGGAAGATTTGTCATCTTCTTTTCTCTCCGTCTTTCAATTGAAAGAATTAAAAGAAAACATTCATGAGACACTTGTATGCACAGATTTGATTTGATTAACCCCTGTACAGACACAAATTATGAACCATTGTAGGGCTCAACAAAATGTTCTAAGATATTAGCAATTAAGAACGAAATATACAAGTGGCGCCAACTGCTCACGCAAATAGATTAATTGTATACCACATAGGATTGCTGTCCTTTAAAAGGGTACAGTGTGTAACATTTAGGATGATCTATTGGCAGAAATGGAATATAATATTCATAGGTATATTTTATCACCTGAAAATAAGAAATGTTTTTTTTTCTCCCCTTAGAATAAGGTGGGAGGGAGTGGGACCTCATATATGGAATCTTCCACGAGTTTCACACACACCGTAGTTTCTCCGACACACTTGGATGGGTGAGCTGTATTCAGTTGGTTGCAATCTCCACCTTCACCGCTGAATGCCAGTGATTCCTACACATTAGTCTTGAATAAGATTATTTGGGCATTTACCTCCTGACTATTATTTTTCCCTTATTAAATTTAAGTGGAAAAGCAAAGAAAACATTGAATGATGCACAATGCCTGCAAACTCCTCCATGCCATAGATATACGATTTAAATAAATTATTACTTATATGGATACCATTTGTTGCATCTGAACATTCGAGCACAATTAGAACAACTACTAGATTTAACATTGACAAACAACTTAAATGACTCTACAAACTCAATTCTTGCTCAGGTCTGGTAGGTATTTGAGCCAGCGTCCTGCAGTGTAGCAACAGAGGAGAAAGACTGGGGTTCCTCCCTAAAGACAGAGGGACAGGAGAGCAGAGTCTCTGTATTTGGACAGAGGCCAGGCACTGAGGCAGAATCAGGTCACTCTCAGCCATATCCATCTCTCTGCTTCTGTTTGCCTGCCAGCACCGGCACAAAGAGAGCTCTCTTCTGGACTGTGCAGAGGGATCAGCAGATACAGACTGGAGAGAAAGAGAGGGGGCAGTGGGCGCACGCGAAAGAGAGAGAGAGTTGCTCAATGCGATTAGTGGGGACTGAAAGAGATCCGCTCTCCAACGCTCTCTGATGTATGGCCTAATCTGGGCTTGCACTGTTGTGAGGGGCCTGTTCCATTGGCTGCAAGTTCACGAAGTTAATGACACACATTAAGCTACAAAGACATTTCACTTCATGTTACTGCTTAACCGTTGGAGGCACCAAAGAGTCCATTTTCCAGCACTTCCAGCTATTCCTTTTAAATGCAGTTATTATACTCCATGTTGCAGTTTCAGTGACTTTCTTGCCCAATCCATTTTTGTACGCTGATTCTTCGCTTTGTTTTTTAGTGTAAAAAGTCTTTGTGCAACATTTGTCGTTTATGATGAGATTGTTTTACTGTAGAGTTATTGGTGATTACATCGGGAAACTTCTTGTACAAAGAAAGGCTAGAGGAGTAAAATGAAAAAAATAAAATATCCTTGTGGTTGCTCTTTTTGCATAATTAGCCACTTAAATATCCAGTATTTCCTCTACTGTGCTAAATGACTGACCTGTCAGGATGATTGGCGGCACTAGAGAATTATGTCATGATTAAGTGGGTTTCCAGTGTTCATTGTAAGGTATAATGTCAACATTCAATTTAACTGTGCTCAAACAATGGCTGTATGACTCCTGCAGCAACAGTGAGTCACTTTGAAGGGAAGCATCTGCAAAAGCGGCATTCATTACTTTAGCTACATATCAAGACATGCAGGATGTTTAGTTCACACTGATTGGAAGCCATCTGAAGTATGTATGCTTTAATCCTTTAAAGGAATCATTTGCTGCATATTTATTATTTCCTACTGTATGTGGGAAATATTTGACTCAAGATCTTATTTCACTATTATATGGAAGAGGACAAATTGGACTGAATAAAACGGTTTTATGTTGCTTGATACAGCTGTGTTTATGTCTTTCCAGATACAATTTGAAATGTTCAGCAAAGAGGATGAAGGTAGGATTTATCGCATTTCAAGACTGTTACATTAGACTGCATTAGTTTTACCTAGGCGTACCAAATAAACTGGCCACGGATTGTACTATTTGAGACTGCAAATGGGATGGTGGGAAATGTCAGCAGACTAAGTCAGTCAATTTGGCTCATAAATACTGTAATGAGGGTTTATTTAAATAGTAGATTCTACAGGTAACTAGAAGGTTTTGAAGACAGTGGAAAAAAAAAAAGTTATTGTTATGATCTTCTCAATAGATTTTTATTTAGTGATCAGATGGACCAATGGCTAGTGTGCCAAGACGTAGTCTGTCTGACTACTGATCCATGGTGCCCTCCACCACACTAGCAACGCGTGACAGAACACACTCTCACACACACCATGAAGTAAACACACACAGTGAGATGTGGAATGCACTTGTGTCCTGTTTCCATAAGTCATTTTCCTATTTCCCTCTCCACAAAAGCTGTTTTGGAAACTGTTCAACCGTATACCCAATTGCATCATCGGAGGGCCCTTGTGCTTTCAGATGCGCTTTTCAGGAAACAGAAACAAAATGAGCGAGATTTAAAGTGTCAAAGGAAGAGAGAAGCCCACACAAGCCTTCTAGTATGAAATGTATACTGTCCAGAGAGTAGTTTAAGGGCAAATTATGTTGGGCAAGTCAGTGTGGCATTAAAATAAAGAGCTGACAAGAGAAGCCAATATATACATACATGGAAAACAGAATAGGAATAACATGTTTTCTGAGAGAGGAATATGTATATCCATGATAAACAGACATATTATTTTGTGTGAAGACTGGCTAAACGAAGAAATTATTCTTCTTAAAATCAAACAAGCAGTTTATAGTCTTGGTAAGAACACGAGTCATTGTAAATCTATTTCTGATGGCTGGGGTTCAGTGCTCTTTGTCATTTTGTTAAGGCATCCGCAGGGCATTCCTAAAGAGAGCATTTTTTCCAGCACTCTGACTGAATCAGTTTGAATACAGAGTACAAGAGCTGTCACCAAGTAGATTTAACTTCCCTTTTGTATGACACCCTGGGGACTGTTTCGAAAACCAGTCACAATGATTAGAACTGAAGAAAGAAATATATATATATA
>NW_023339652.1:8346496-8349687 GCF_004916995.1 Morone saxatilis | reverse complement strand
GGGGGGGGGGTGAGAGACAGTACTTTGCTGTGTGCTTATGGCAAGCATTGTAAAGGGAAATAAAGGTGGAGAGGAGGAGGGGGAGAATAACAGAGAATGAGAAGATGGTATGGTGGCAGCTATTTTTATAAGACCATGAGGAGAAGGACAGGCGAAAGGAGAAAAGAGCAGCACAGGCAGTGAGCAATGAATCAAGGATGAGAGAGAAGAGAGCAGAGAGGGAATTTATTGCGATCCCGCTGTTTTGTTGTTCTGTTTTTTTTCTGCTGACACAGTGAACATGTAGGGAGCAGGCAGCGTTTTTTTTTTTTTATAGGTCACATGCCACTTCACAATGATCTATGGATGCAGGCCCTTTGCAGACTTATACTGTTGAGCACGCATTATGTGGCTCAGCCAAGCGTGGCCATTTGGGGGAGAGAGGAAGCATCCCCCCTCACTCGCACTCTTACCATCTATCCTTTCTGCTGCTCTCTCACCCATCATGCCACTCTCTGTACATACTTTTTCTTCTCAACTTCTCCTTTTTACATCTCTCCCACTCTGACTGAAAGCCTCTTAAAAGATGGTGTACAGCAACAAAAGGTCTGATGGTGGCAAGTGTTTATACGGTCACACTCAGGCCTGTCTCCTGTAAATGTTCTTGTCCTTGAACAAGTTTATACTGACTTTGATGATTTGATTATTTCTCATTTGAAAATAAATAAATAAGAAATGTATTTTTTGTAAAAAGATTGTGTAAGATGATTATATCACAGACATAGTACTTTTTTAAAATGATTTTGAACTCACTCATCAGTTAAATTAATAATCTGTATCATGTATACATTGTCCACATAGAGTATGTGTACATAAAGTATACCTTATAGTTTTACACAGCAACTTTTCAAGACAATCTTCATCAGTCTTTGATTCAAAAACCAATTTTTAGACTTGAACATTGTCTTGTAGGGAAAAATTAGGAAAAATAAAGCAAGACTGTGTAAGAGAAGTGTTGCAAGAGAGTGAGTAAGAACTTTATTTGATATTTATGTGGCGGGGTGATTCCACAATTACAGAGTGTATGAGTGCAGGAACTCAGAAAGAACCCGAATTCCACAATTTTCTGAGCAACCTTATTTGGTATGCTCAAGAAGGAGCATGAGCATGTGTGTGTCTATGCTGGTTATACACCCATGGGCGGCACACAGTGGAGAAGCTGTGAACGAGGAGCTTAAAGTACGTTTCTGATGATTCCGGAGACAAGCGCGGAGTCATGCATCATTTAAGGCAACAAAGGCATTAATCAGAGACAAACGACCAACGATTCATAATACATATGGGATATTAGAAAGACAACCAGCCTTTGCAGACACACACAAGATTTGCCAACTATAGAGCTTAACACGTAACATGTTCTCAATGTGAAAAAACAGGAAATATATATGGCCTATATTTACATCTACTAATTTACTAATGCTCAACCAATAGGCCTCTGATTTATGTGTTTGTGTATCCATGTATTTAAATGACTCCTGATTTATGACTGTAGCAGACTAGAATTATCTGATCTACATTTTAAGAAATAAACCTTTCATATAAAAATGTATTTATTGCTATTATTCTACTTCATCAAAAGCCTCTCTCGGCCTTTAAAAGCCACCTTCTCCATCTCTGCAGTAGTCATACTTAAAAAGTGTGGTGGCACGTGTGTATGTGTGTCAGAAGTCATCTATCTCCTGCAGAGTCCACGTCACTTGTTCAGCAGGGTCTAATTTATGCGCTGGCGGTGGCGATACTGTGGCGCATGCTGAAATGGCATCATTCCTCAGCGCTAACCCCTGTGTGCTCCCTCACACTTCCTCTCCCTGCTGACAGCTCCACCCCAGGCATGATTTATCAGGCCCTCAAGCAGCGGACAAAGGCGCCCTGAAACGTGCGCCGTGCCAGAGACGGATTAATAGATAAACACTGCAATTCCAGTACCAAACACGAGAGAGGGTCAACTTCATAATGTCCCCAGATAGCGTATGGCTAAGGTCAGAACTATATGGACAGAGCAGCAGTGAGAGGATCAAATTTATGGTTCTGAAATATGACCAAGCGATCATATTCTTGTTACAAGTATTTATGTCTGTATACATTTTCATTTGTAGCTCTTGCAGATAATACGGATGACTGGGCTGAGTGGGGAAAATACTATGTGTAGTTCCCATTTTCATATTTGTCATATTTGAAATGTGTATTTCTTCTCACCTGTGCATCCATTCAGTCTTTCTAATGTAAGAAGTTTTGTCTTATTTCATGAAGTACAGAAGTACTGTACTTACATAGACAGTTGTGTCAAATTTGCAGCAATATACCTTTAACTGATCTGTCTGCTGAAAAACAGTGTCATTTAGCCCATTATCTACACCTCTCTGAATTTGGCAAGTGAACATGGTTCATTTAGCCACGCTTGCTACAGTGTGTAGAGGAACATGATAACTAACTAAATCCCTCTGATCAAGGTCATTTTGTATTTCTTGAGGTTGGCAGCTTTTATTAATGACGTAATATGAGATCCAAAATAGAAATAAAAAAAATGGAAAAAAAACTTGAAACAGCTTTGGGTGCTTGTGAAGATGGCCTAAACATGTAACACCCAATTTAACCTTGTTTTTTTATGTTCACAAAGTGAGAAATCAAATGAACTGAATCACTGAATTTGTAATGCTGTTATGGAGAATGGAATTATGGTAATTTGGCTGAGCATTCAGCTGCATTGTTTAAAGGGTGAGCGGATTAAAAGAGGCAGTGGATGGTTAATATCTCATCTCAATGTGATGGAGCACGTACCCACCCAAGAATACAGTGTTCATGAAGGCCTCCCACAGTGCACCCAAGCTCATTACAGTAACATGTGGGAGAGCTTTCACAATTGATTTCCCCTCAGAGATACTCACCTGTAGCAACCCTTAGTTAGAAATGATTAAAACAATAGGAAATCATCACTGATTGGCTTTTCTTTCAGTCTTATGAAACACCCTTTTCCTAAATGAGTGGGTTTAATAAAACATAACTGCACGACCCCTGCTGTTCTGGTAGATTACAGCACTACATGTTACAGTAGAGAATGGGTTTACTTTGTGCACGCAAAGTGTGGAAGAAAACAGAACCACCAATATAGTAAATATCTCCTCAGTACTGTCATTAAACTGTGTGTGTGTGTG
>NW_023339652.1:8344426-8346423 GCF_004916995.1 Morone saxatilis | reverse complement strand
GTGTGTGTGTGTGTGCATTTTAGTAGTACTCACCGCACTGCTGCAGGGAATATCTTTGACTTTGAGCCAGGCCAGGTCCAGTGTGCCCTCACCCTTGTAGCACGACTGCAACCTCTCCTTGATTTTCTCGTTGATCTTCCGCAGAGAGAAGACGCACAGTGCAGAGTCCTGCGAGGCCTGGCGTGGACGCCTCTTTTGGCCTTTGGAGAAGACAGCGAACAGTACATCGTCATCCGGTGCCACATCTAGTGAGCGTGCCAGGATAGCACCAGCTTTGGACAGATAGGCCGCCTCGAGTAATCGATACTCCACGTTGCCACTAATGCATCCGATAGGCACCTCCACGTAGGAATTAAAGGCAGTGTCTGCCTTGCAAAGGCGGACTATCTTGGAAGTGTAGACCTGTTCCCGGCCAGCAGAGGAGGACCCAGTGGTTGGTCCGCCCCCCATTTCAGGCTGCAAAGTCAGGAAGTACACAAAGTTCCCACTGGCAAAGCCATAAATGTAGTATATGTCAAAGTCTGGGATGACAGTGAAGGTGTCCGAAGGGATCTTAATCATAGAGGCCACAAACTCATCGTGGAAGACATAGGCAAACATGCCATCCTCCTCAGAGTTTCTGGCCAACTTGCGGCTAGAGATGGTAGGGAAGTACTCGGGCTTGCCATCCACGGCTGTGGCTATAAACAGCATGTCTGGAGAGGCATTGCCATATGATACAATGACACCAAACACAGAGCCACTCTCATTGACACCAGAGAGGTAATGCTCTTTCTTGTGGAAGGGCTCTCCGAGTTTGAAGAGGTCATCTAGGCGAAGGAGTTTGCAGATGCCCTGGTAGAGGCTGCCACATGCCAGCAGCCGGTTCTCCCGATAGTCCATCAGAAGCATCTTGTTGACATTGTTGGTGAGTGTCAGTGGCTCACTACAGGGCTGGACAATACGTGGTGGGTAGCACTTGCGGTTGTCTTCATCTGGGCCAGTCTCGTGGGACACCTGAACCTCCAAGCCCGGGGACAGTTTGTATATGCGATTGACGGCTCCCAAATAAACATTGCCATTGCGAAAGTCCACCGCAAGATGGTTGAATGTCCACTCTGGGTTCTCAGCGTGAAACGACGCATACTCCTCCTCCTGAAGGGACGCTGTGATCACCTGGGAACCAGCACTGTGGGCCTGTGGGGCTTGCACCACTGTCTGTGATGTCACAGAAAGCGCCAGACTAGACAGGAAGCAGCACACAAAAAAGCAGGTCCGTGTCCTCATGAGGGACGCCATGGCTGTGCTGAGGCTGGCAGTGGTGAGGAGAGGGAAGGAGGCACAGTCCAGTACTGTTTGCCAATCAGGATCAAGCCTCTCTTGAGATGGAGGACATTATGTGCCTAAAGAGGTAAGAGACAAAAACCCAGTGAATACCAACAAATCACTATACATTCAAGGCAACTATCACATAGTATTGATAAATATACATTATGTATATGAAGACGATTACATCATCTATGTTCTAATTTTATCTGGCACAGATCAGAGCAGAGCATCATTATAAAGAATAATGAGGAAAACAGGTGAAGAGGGCACACACTTGAGACTCTAGCACAATCTATACTTAGAAAAGAAATGGGCTAGACAAAAAAGGAATGAGGCTGAGGCACAGTAGAGGTTTAAAAGGCACTGTGCAAAGAGAGCTTTAGCCAATAGGATCGGCCTATGGATTGAGGAAGGGGATAGAAGAGGAGGAGTAATGCATTGTCTCAGAGGAGGCGATCAGCATGGCTCTGCACCATCTCTCTGCATGGACCCCTGCCCCTCTCCACCCCTCCTTGCCTTTCTGCTTTAGCCGCTATGCACCTAATTGATTCTCCCCCTGGAGTAGCAATTTGCATGCTTTGGCGATTTCTCCCTTTCTCCCAATAGGGCAGCTCACCTGCTGACACTGCTAGCAGAGAGAAAAGGACCTTCTCTCTCTTTAACATACCTACACATCTACACACACACAC
>NW_023339652.1:8344216-8344381 GCF_004916995.1 Morone saxatilis | reverse complement strand
ACACACACACACACAAAGCAAAAGGTTTATGGGCAGAAGAGGAACAATTAGGGAGAAAATGCAAGTGGTTGCAGAAATAAGCTTCCCTATAGTCCTTAGGTCATTTGCAAAGGATCAGCATTACACATACAGCCATATCAGACAGGCACAAACACACACACACAC
>NW_023339652.1:8338922-8344147 GCF_004916995.1 Morone saxatilis | reverse complement strand
TTGTGAGTATTGTGTGTCATGATATAGTAGGCACACACAGACACACACACACACACACACACACAGACACACAGAGACACACACACACACACACACACCATGTAAAACTATGCCAATTTAATGAAAATTTTGCATGTGGTGGGTAGAACTGTTATATCTATACTGTCATCAAGTGCCCCAGCACATGTATAAAACTCACACTAACACAGATTAACAAGCGGAAATGACAGCATTTCCTGTAAACATGGTGTCCCCCTGTGTGTGTCGCCTGCTCATTAGGGCTCTCCTGTGGCAAGCTGGATAATATGAAGAGTGGTGTTCACCTGGGTAGTATCCAGGTATTAGTTTTACAAATACACACAGACACAGACACACACACACACACGAAAGGCGACTCTAATCCAAATCGCTTCTTGCACTGGAACTCCACAGTATTATTCTGACGTGAACTACATCCTACTGAAATCAAAATGCCATCATTACAAAATACACTAATCAGATTTTCTTACATGTACCAATTTGTCCTTTATGAAAAAATAAAATACTGAAAAAGAGGGGTTTCAGCTGTGACAAAGGTATTAACTCCAAAATAAGAGTATTGTGTATAGCACTTACAGTATGATCTACTAATATGTAAAAATAGTACAAGTACATCTTTTCTTTTCAAATTTGATTTATAACATTTTCTTATATAAGAAAAAACTTTCAAGTGTCACTCATAGTAAAGCTATGCAAGAGCTTGTCTGTCACACTTAATGCAAATCTCCAGCAGCAAAATACAGTTTTATTGAACAATGTCATGGTTGTGTTTTTAGCTCACAGCAAAAAATAAAACAAACAATGTAAAATAAAAAAATAAAACAAGAACAATTCCAATATTTTCAAGGCATAGGCAAAAAATTAAATACAATAAAAAAAAGGAAAAAAAGACAATTGCTTTTTCAATCATTTTCACTCCACTAATTTGGCATAACCTTCCAATTATATTTTTGCCATTATAATAAACTATATTAACACTATATAGTCTATCAAGTCTATTTCTTTAAATGCATTTTACTATGATTGCTATGAACGCTGACACCCATAAATGGAGGTGCTACCTGACATTATCCAGCCACAGATCTCATCTCAGGTTCATATCCAAGCAATCACAAGTGGTGGTGTCAAACGCAACCTCGCTGCAATCTTACCAATCTCCCTTCCATCTGCTGGCAGGGAGAGAGAGAGAGAAAGAAAGAAAGAACGCTGCAGACAGCCTCTCAACACATGATAGGACCAGAGAGGATGATGAGAGGGATAAAAACTGATACAGAGATAGAAATGGTGACGTGTGTTCAGATTGTCCTTGCACGGATGAGTGTGAGTCGAAGAGCGATCATCACCATAGTTAATGCAAAAAAGGCGGGAGGGTGAAGGGAGAGACAGGCTGTGGACAATAATAGAAACATTCACAATATCATGAAATAACCCTACAGTAAATACAAATTCAGTGACAAAGAATAATGTTAACCAAACCCCCAAAAACACGGTCATAAAAAAAGTACAAGTAGTACAATCAAAACATTTGGGCGCCTTAGAAAGAAAAAAAACATTACCAGATTCACCACAGTGGTATTTGCTGCAGGGAAACTGCACTGAAAAGTGTTCCTGTTATTGTGTCCACCCACTAGTAAGTGTAAGAGAGAGAGGGCAGGGTTTAGAGAAAGGAGCTCGTGGAAGCTGGGGCTACTTGAAGAGTAATGACAGGGCACTGAGCCCATAATGTTCCTCTAAAAATAAAAAGGGGAGCTGCATATTAATCTCACACAGGGAACAGCACTGGTGCTCCCACCTCTCATTTACCTAGCAGGAGGGACAACCATAACAAAGCGCTCCGCTGAAATTCCAAGACAACTTTATTCAGCAGTTATTATTAATGGAAAAAGAGACGGGGAGGAAGGACAGAAGACGAAAGGAGTCCAAGGAGGGAGAAGAATGGCGCGAGACACAGTGAGAGACAGAGGGAGAGGCTGTTATACCACCTTCACATCCACCTATCCTCGTGAGTATAAACACTTCCACACTCAAACACAGCAGACATTCAAAACAAAACAAAAAAAAACTAGAAAAGAAAGGCTGCCTCTAGCTCTCTTGGGAAATAAATGGGAGCGCAAAATACTAAAAAATCTGAAAGGGGAAAAAAAAAAAATGACACCCTCATCAGCGGTACCCTGCAATGGCAGTGTGTCTGCCACATGAATCTGCTGGCGAAATGCAATTATCCTCCCTGACGGGGGGGCAAGCTCGTTTAGTTGCTGTTTGCCTTTGCCTGCTGATCATCAAGCGCCATTAATTAAAGCTTGCTTTGGTTCTGACGATTTATACATCAGACACACACACACACACACACACACACACACTGATTATTCTAACACATAGTTTATCTTTATCCAGTTGCATGCCATTAGTACATGCCTTTTCCCTTGCCTGCTATTATGTATGCATACTAAAATAAGGTGTGATACTGGTGGCGAAAAAAGAAGAGGAAGTGATGATGTTTGAGAACAAGTGCAAATTACAGTATGACAGTAAAATAACTTCCAATTACGTTGACAAAATAGTTTATCCACTTTAGAAAACAAAAAATAAATCTTCATGTTCTCTGAATGATGCAGTTTAAAGTGGCTGATCAGATGCAAAAGGTGGAGGGGGGCTTTAGGTTCTGTGACCCCAGTGTGTAGCTGGTAGCTCTGGGCTAGCTGCCAGATTTACTCAAATATCAAAACACACTCACACACACACACACACACACACACACACACACACAGACAATCACACATTGAAAGCCCGACATCAAAGAGCGCTAATGAATTCATGATTAGCACCACACTCATACACATACATTTCCAGTATCTGGAACTGTGTGCAAAAACAACCCCGTGTGTGTGTGTGTGTGTGTGTGTGAGAGAGTGTGTGTGTGTCTGGGTTTGTGTGCATTACCTCCATCTGTGAGACTGAATATGAGCTCAGCCTTTAGAAAATAATTGGGATGTTTCTGTTTTCCCGTTTAGTTTTCTGGGTTCCTAAACGCTATCAACAGCCAGCCAGGAAGACTCACGTGATAACTGTACAACGACAGCCTAAAAACAAGGAGCCATAAACTGCATTAACATTTAGAAATGTGTCATGTTTGGAGGAGCAGAGAGGAGAGGGGACCTGATCGTAAACCAGATGAGGGGTTTTCTATTCTGTCTCTCACACATGCATTCAGTCAGGCTGTCGGAGATATTGCACAAAACTTCAGACCAGACACAAACACCCAGTTGGGTTCAAAGATCAACTGCTACAAATTGCCCTGTTTCAGACAAAGTATTTTGATGCAAAGCTAATTTCAGGGACAACAGTATTAGGCAAAGCTATTATGGATATGTCAGGAGCCATTTTCCTTTGGCAAAGATTGTGTAATGGAGAGCCGAGGCCAGACGTGACAATTGGAGGAGACACAACAAAAAGCACGCCTCGACAAAATAATCTCCTGCTATTTATACTCTGATGGAGGGGAGGCATTTATGTTGAAGAAACGACTCGGAAATGAAGAAACTGTCAAAGTCTTTGGTAAACAGCTTAACTTCTCAGTGTAAAAACATTTAAAAATAACTATCACATTCATAAAAACACTATGAGTCAAATGGGATTAGGAGATTATGAGTAAGAAGTAGGGTAATTACACATAATCCTTTATATTCATTAAGAAAAAAAAAACAGATTTTCGCACACTTATCTAACGTAATCTGTCACAGGGTGAAAGGAGGCGAATGAATGACAGTGCTAGCACACAGACGACAATTAAGACGACTGCATAACGAGTCAACAGAGCAGAATGTGGCACAGAAGCACAATGATGACACAGGTTTAAGAGAGACAGAAAGACAGAATGTGGAGAAAAGTAAAGTTTAATAGAACCCAGCCATGGAAGTGAAAAGGGAAGAAAGGTCAGGGAGGTTTCAGAAAAGTAATGGAGATGTTGAGAGCACGTCTTGCTCCAGTCGCAAGAAGGTCACTCACTGCTGTGTCAATTTGCTTAGAATGGGGAGATGGAGGGAAAGATGGCTGGAGGCATACAAGGATGTAAGCTAGTTATAGTTAGAAAAAAAGAAAAAGACTCCTCTCATACTTGTACAGAATGTGTTGTAGGTGGCATTTTCACTAGAAGACATCAGCCCCCCCCCCCCATCTTGAAGTTTTGTTTGCATCCAGAAATAATTATAATGTATTTTAATATTTTGATGATTGCTTTGAAATAACTCCTTTGCCAGGTCCCTGCAGTGCCTAAATAGCGCGTAGGTTATAGTAGTAGATATAACATAGACGGTAGCTTTTAAAGTGTGGTTTTATTTGGTTAGTCACTGCATTTTAGGAGCCATTAGAGCAGCTACCTATACCATACTGTGGACATAAACTGTACAGTTTTCTTTTTATTGTTGCTTCTTATTGAAACCAAGGGCCCTTTTGTGGCTTTCGCACCACTGGGAATGGCATTGCCAGCCACTGTCTGTTACAGGCATGTGTCTTGCTGGTTGACATGATTTCAGCTGGCAAGGGTCAGGGTGGTGGATTGCTGTTGTGGTACTCTTAAGGCTCTCATGAACACTGCTTCAGGCTATGCACCTGCTCTTATGAGACGGCTTAACTGCCACTACGAGCTCTGCTTGGCAGCTTGCTTACATCTCCAGTAACCTACTGCTCGTCATCTCATTGGTTAACATGGGCAGTCGGGTGGAGGGATTTGGGCTGTGTGAAGTAGTAACAGTAGTAGTTGTACTAGGAGCAGCAGCAGTGGTAGTTGTAGTATTAGATCAGTATTGTATCAGACTCAGTATGGGACTGGGAGTTAGAAAAGAGCAAAACGAGCCGGTGAGCCAGAGAAAACCAGAAAAGACGGAGAGAAAGACAGTGACACAGGCAGACGAATAAAAAGAAAACAAGCAGACAGAGATGTGTGTCCCAGATCAGTGGATGTACTGACTGGAGTGCTGAAGCACCCCACCCCTCCCCCAAAAACCTCCATCCACCCCCTCCCCTGCTGAGCTCTGGCACTGATCAGAGGAATAAGCGTCACTCTGCATCGCAGCCACACACTGGGACTGGAGCAAAACATAGTGTCCCTGCACTCACCCAGCATAATCACACTCACACACACACACACACACACACACACACACACACGATGGCCAATCTACACACAA
>NW_023339652.1:8330198-8338822 GCF_004916995.1 Morone saxatilis | reverse complement strand
TACACCCACGCAAATACACACACACACACACACACACACACACACACACACACACACAAGTAAAGGCCCTAATCAGTCTCTCTCATCCCCTTTGTTCTAAAAGATAGAGATAAGACAGTCGGCAAAGCAAATGACCTTATGGGGGTAAAACTCAGGAAGCTGATTATGAACATGTAACTTCTGTATAAATATGTTTACCAATATGCAAAGAGAAGGCATAAAGTGGGTCAGAACTTTTGTGGGAAAGTTTTGCGAAAAGTCGGGGGTGGGGGGGACACAGACTGCATACGAATGCAAAGTTTCGGGTGGGAACACCCACGCAGAACGGGAGAGAGAATGCAAGTCACATAAAAAACCACACTTCTTTTTCACTCCCGCAGTGAACTCGATAGTCACTGGACCCAGACGCACTGAGTTCATTTCCCTTTAAAAGAGCGGAAAAACTGGCTCATTAAAAATCAGGTCCGTCCAAGTTGTGCTTTGAAACGGATTTGGAACAACAAAGATCCCTGCATTTATTACTAGACTCCGCATAATCTACAATTATTACGTAATGTTTGTGGTGGCGTTTTGTGGGCAAGTATTCAGATTCAGATTTTCCCACCTTCGCAAACTTAATTAAAGTGAATGCACATCACAGAAGAGTGGAGTACTATAAGCAGTGCCTCTCTGTTTATTTCACTGCTCGCTTCAAATCATTATCAAATCTGCTCTGTAAACTCTTTGCATGTGTCGACTGATTCAAACACGCGTCTGAAGCCAATGTTGGGTATCTTAAGCTGGCATCTTTGGGGTTTTTGGTGCCTCACATTTGTGCCAGAATGGAAAAGCTTCTCAAACTGAATTTCAGCCCATCATTATGCACTGAGATTCCTACCTCATTCCACGCTAATTAAATGAATTTGCGGTCCTGCATGGCCCGAGAGATGCGCTGGATTTCAGAGTAAACCTATTTGATGTCGGAGTAAAATTCCAATATCATTACCTGTTTCGATGCAGAAGAAAATACAGAGAGCAATAGAACAGTTAGCCTAGCTGAAATATCATAGCTTACAATATAATAATAATAATAATAATAATAATATAATATACAATAAGTCTTTTCCCTAACATCCACACACACACACACACACACAAACCTGTAAACAGACAAATAGACTTAAACTTAAATAATGATGGAGTGATCAGGTCTAACATGCCTATCAGGCTAAGCTAACCCCTGCTGATACACAAAACAGATGGCACACTCATCTCTCTCAGGAAGGAAGCAGCAGAAAAAGAAAAAAAGAAGGACAGAGAGGATGGAGAGAGAAGGCGGGGTGTCCTTGGTTACATCAAGACGTGGATTAGCAGCATGGATTACTGTCACCAGATACCCTGTCTAGATCGGGGTTAGGAGGTCTAATCCACCACAGAGCTGTTGATATTATAAAGAAAGCCTTAGGATTGTACTGTCAACTGGGAACATATCATATGAATGACAGCAGACTGACGAAGAGACTGACATTGTGTAGTACAGATGTAGCAATCAACCCGGTGTTTACAAGCGTCAGTGTGACACAAATAAGACATTAGGTTTCATTATTAAAGTATTGAGCTTTGATTCTGCACCTACAGGTTTCAATCTGCACCCCCATGAGTTTATACCAGACAGACTTTGTGGTTCATGGCAGCAGTTGTAATAGACAGACCATGTTGAGGAGGAACAATGTCCAACTATGTGTGCCAGCTAGGACTGGACTGCAGTCTTCAAGTGTTTTCTTCAGTCTACCCAGGGTTTGCTTTATAGAGACGTGAAGTGGCCCCTGACTCCTTGTGTATCGAAGTAACAGGGTTGTCACAAACTCCCATGACAACAGTGGGAGTTCGCAGCAAAAAAAAAGAGGCAAACAAGCAGACAAAGTATGGGTCCTGAAAAGATACTATATGAAAGAAGCATAGCCAAGTATAGTGAAGCGCTGATCCAGTATAAGTGTGTCAAGTATAAACACAATTTCTGTGCCACACATAATTTCTTGCTGTCTATCTCTCCGTCTCTCCCTTTCACTCTCCTAGAGTGAGTCAGAGCATTTCAAAGAAGGGCTCTAGGCAAAGATCCAACTGGACAACCCCTCTGGATTTTAGAGAAATAGCTGACATCTGCCCATCCCCTCTCCTCACTCAATCTCTTTCATTTTTTGCCACTCCTTCGCTTTCACCCTTTCACATCTGAGAGTTACTAATCCTCCCTTAGCAGGAGCGAGGCCCCTTCACAGTGTTTTGTGTACAGAAATAATAATCTCTGCATTGTGCCTTTGGTTACAATATCACTGGTGGCATTACTGCACTGCAGAGAGAGTGGGGAATGAGTCCTTGAGGTAGTACGGCACTCAAACAGTCCTTGGTTCCAAAGTAAGGTCACTGACACACACACACACACACACACACTCTCTTGGCTGGGGCTGGGCCTTTGTGAGGTGGGTGCTGATGCAGGCTGAGATTGGTGGAGTGTGTTATCATCAGTGCAGATCAAGAGGCTCTAATGTCATTATGAGGACTGTTGAAGAGCTCGCTGGCCTGCCGTCAGCGCCTCGCTCTGATTGGGTTAGGCTGTGCCTGACTTCCTGAATAGGAGGGGCCTCTGTGTTTGACAAAGACCATAGAGCAGTGACCGGAGAGGGCCATTTAGAGGGTGGACTTAATGAAGCTCTGGATTCAATTAGGATGACTGAGTCTCCATGAAGACACACAAGCAACTCATCAGTGAGCATTAGGAACCGTGATCACACAAATGATGCTAAGAAACTTATTGTGATTGAAAGAGCTTCGTCTTCAATTATTAATTATCTGTATGAATAAAAGAACAACCAAACAACACACAGTTTAACAAAAGAAGGTGTAAAACAAGGTCAAGCTCATGCCCACTGCTGCATACCCAAGTCTGAAACCTTTTGAAAAGTAATGCTATAAACAATCACTTTCTAAGATGGAATGTTTTCAACAAGCTTAAAGATTCAAATGAGGATGAGGGGAGCGAAGCTTTAATATTTCCCTTTAATCTACATTTAGACACAAGCACACATGACATATTTTGTGTTAACAAAGAAGATATCCTCTCAATCATCCTTCTGAACTGCCCCCTAGTTAAAGCCATGTTGTTCCACAGAAGCCCGTTCGGAATCAAAAGGCGGAGATATTTTGCTGTAATTACGATAAATGCAGCCAAGAATCCTTCTTAAATGGTGTTGCTAGGCGCTGTCTGACAGCTGCTTTCATAGAACAAATTCAAAGCCTCTAGCTCTCTGTCTCTCCTTTTCCATTTCTCTCTCTCTCCCAATTCCCTTATTCCCCGCGCTAACGGGCAGACAGGAATGCAGGGCCGTGTAGACAAATCAGCTCTCGCTTCCATCGGCTGCCGACTGGCACCATCTTAAGTCCCAACACGTCCTTCCTCTCTTCCTCCATCCATCCATTCTTACTTTTCTGTACCTCTTGTCCTTCCAGCTCTCCCTCAGCTCTTATGTTATTTCATGAGAGTGAAATTTCTCTCTCCACCCCCCACCCACCCCCTCTCACTCTTCTTTATCCCCTCTTTGCCTCCCTTACCCTCTTTCTGTCTCATCTTTGGTTTCCAGTATCCCTTTTCCCTCTTGACAAAGTAATTAATTATGAGGAGTTGTAGTTTGCTTGAAGCTGGAATGACTCTGGATGTTTTGCTGCAGTATGAGAAACACTGAAACAAGACACGTCGGGGCGGTGTGCTCTGTGTGTTTGTGTGTATGCCTGTGTGTTTTGGTCGGAGAGACAGAAATGGCTCTGCTGTCCGTTACCTTCGAGGCAAGGATTGTGTCGTGCTGCTGCTCAACAATCATTATGGAAGTGCTTGTGTCTATCTGAATTAGAGCACTTACTGTTACATCCACGTAGCCAATATCACCACACAGTTTTAGCTCATCATAGATACATCAACATACATGTTGGCTGATCACCACGTTGCAATACAGGAACGTTATGAAGTCATTTTCTAGCTCTAAAATGTCCGGCCCACAACATGTCTTAGTCACAACTATTAGCTAGATTTAAGAGATCCCTATAAAAAAATACATTAGATGATATTACATAACATGAACATGTTATGTAATATTTTCATCTGTCAAATATTGATATCATTGATGTTCACTGGTGGTTGTGCTCCAATCTGAATCAACAGTGAGAGAACAAACACAACATCGCTCAACACTGACAACTGTCTACACAGAATACACACAGACAGACACACACACACACACACACACACACACACAACTGCAAATACAACCAACAAACTCTTCTAAGCAGGCATCCACACACATACACAGGCATGGTGTATGACCTATGAGGCTTTAATCTTCATGCAGTCAGGCTGGCTGAGTTGTGGTAAGACTTGATTTCCAGCAAAGGTGACACCCTCAAAGCTCTTCTTTCACATTAGCTCTTCGCTCTTCCTCTCTCCCTGTCCCTCTCCCCTCTTCCCTGCCTCTCTCGCTGAGCAATATCCAAGCACGTCAGTGCCACTGAAGCAGGTAATAAATCAGGAATTATAACACTTCATTTTGCACACAGCACACTTTGGGCCCTCCAATCATAACAGTGGAGGTTATGTGAATGGGGGGAGTGAGCTGGTAAAGCCTCCTGACTAAGGAGTGAGGGAACTGGCAAGAAGGAAAGCTGGTTGTATGTTCAATGTAGAAACTACAGCACCAGTCACAAGTCTTCCCTTGGTACTCCTCCTCATGTTAGAGTCTCCCTTAACTGGAATGGCCCCTTCAAACACAGAGCAGAGGTAAAATAAGTGGTGATCATTAAGAACCTACAGCAGAACATGTACAAAAAGCAGATTACCGACCAGGCATGTCACCATGTTTAGTGATTGTGTTTGCCAGGTATAAAGGTCATCCCTCACTGCAAAATAAGGTAGTGAAAAGTCTCATCTCTGTTTGGAGGGAGAGGGGAAAGGCTGAACTGTAACTTCACAGAAGTTTTGAGTTGGCACCCTGAGTTGTTTCACATTAAAGCACAATAAAAAAAAAAACGGGTGGGTTGACATATAACAAAAGGGAACTGAAAAAAATCCCACGCGAGAAAGACAAAGCAAGTATTTCACAGATGACATTTTGACATGTCACAGGAGGAACAGCACATGTGTAGCTAAAAACAACAATTATGACTTTGTTCCATTAAGCCGTGCCAGGTCTGTGGAACTGGAGCACATAAATGCAATTGTTGTTGTATTAATGTTATTAATTACACCTGTGCTTTTGTGCTGTTATGACATGCCAAAATACTTGCAGACACGAAACCTTCCCACACACACACACACACACAGACACACACACAACAGCTCAGAGCCTAAGGGTCCATGAGTTGTGTAGCTGTGGTCCAGGTTGAGACAAGCCCAGAGACTACTGGTTTCTTCAGGGAAAGCACATGTAAATTATCACCATGACATTTGAATACCCTCAGATCCAGACCATTGGCATCACTCAAATAGGATAAAAACACAAATGTGTATGGTTTGTATTTAAATGTGGCCACACAGACAGAACAAAGGAGCCCACAGAACTGCCAAATGCCCCACAACAACACCAGTGTCACAGTCATGCACAACAAATGCTTCTATTGTTTAACTCAAACTTTCACAATATTTCAGGACAGCTGTAGTCACCATTGACTTGGCATCTCCTCAAAGAAATCCCTTCAAAGACTTGATATAACAATTTCCACCCTTCCAAGTTGCCATATGAGAATCAATTATCAATTATTATACATAACACCCGGTTGCACACATCCACTAATACTTAATCATTCATTCCACTCTCAGACATTGATAACACTGTCTGAATGTTTTTTTATTTCCAACTGGTTACAGCTTGTGTGGCGCCAGGGGGAAAAAAAGGAAAAACCTTTATCTCCACATGCCAAAATAACTGCTTCTGAACTCACCCATTGGCTAAATCAGGTTTTCTGGCTGAATTGCCGTAAACAGGATCAGACCTGCCCCAGTTCAGATGTTTCGTCATGACAAATGAAGCTGCGGATCACCAACCATTGACCACACAGCCAGTTTCACGGCTCCTTTTTATTCATTCTTTGGATCTATCCATATTTATCTGTTTCTCCCTCAAAATCCTTCTTTCATCGACTTATGTCTGTATCCACCGCTTTCCCCGTCTACCTCTCTTACTGTTGCTGAACAGAGCTAAATCAGACTTGACCCTTTGAGATTAACTTCTAAGACATGAAAGCTTGATAATTTAGAAGGCTTTGTGGTGATTACAATAAAATGTTAAACTGCTGCTTTAATTTTTCTCTGATACCTCACTCAGTTTCTAAATTGTTTTTTTTAAAAAGTGTCTTTCAGGTACGCAACGGCCTGTGAAGACCGTAGGTGAGGTGTGGAAGTGTGGAACCAAATGTGGGGCTGTAATGTGTGTGCCTGTGTGCTGTGCTGAGCTCAGTACAGAGGACAAAGAATAAACAATTGGACAAAAACAGTCCTATTAATCCATCCAATCTTATCCCATTCCATCACACACACACGCACAAACACACATACACACACCATACAGGAGCACCATGCACATCTGTGAACCTCATCAGTGCAGCAGTTGATTTGGTTTGGTCAAAGCGCATGGATTACAGCTTTCCCTTATAATCCATAGTGGTGATGAGGAAGAGTCTTAAAGATGTCAGCTCTGCTTTACTACTCACAGCTGGAATGAGGTCAGTCCACTGGCCTGTAGTGCCCTTTTAAATTGTTAATTCCTTTGTTCCTGTAATTCATGTCTAACTCAATTAAGTAAACTCTCTACTAATCCACCAAACTAAGATGGAATCATGACTATTATGACTTACTATTATGAATTACAAAAGTACAGTAAATTTAGAAAAAAAAAATATATACACACCTAAAAATCATACAGCACAAAGTAAAGTAAATCAACATGTCACAACAGTTCAGTCACAGTGCTGGAGGCAGGGACGTTGTCATATACAATACAAGCATGTCTATCATCTCTAATGTACCTCTGACGCTGTCTTGGTCTTAACTTTGCAACTGCCTCAATTAAAAAGAAAAATATGACCTTACTTTCGACACTCTTTTTAGAAAAAGTACATGTCATACCTTGTCATCCTGTTCACATGCCCATCCAGTGTAAAGTACCTAAGTATAGGCGGCCATGTGGGATAGTGGGAGAATGTGGGACATGCTAGTGAAGACAGAATGTCTACACCTGCAGAGACTTGCAGCCCTGCGGTAATGGTCTTAGAAAACTGAAAAATGAGCAGTTTGACAGGATGTGTCAAAAGTGCCCTTCCTGCCGCTGAGATATCCCAATTTTAAACACATTCAGCAAATGGTGCTGTATTATAACTACTGCCTGAGAAAGAGCAATGACAGAGAGAGAGAGAGAGAGAAACGACACAGGCACGACAAATGAGCAGAAGTGAGATGTGGATGTGTCATTTCCCTAAAAAGGTCAAAGTAAAAACGAGAAAGTCAAGAGTCAATGTATTCACATATGAGAAAGGGAAATAACACTAATGTGATTAACATAAGAAACAATGGTGATTAAATAATGGGATATCTAGGATGCTCCCCAAACTAAACATCTTCACACTCCATTCCAATTATCTCTAAACATTTAACTAATGTGCACACGTGCAAAAACATTTCTCCCCGTTTGTCATTCTTCTATCGTCTAGAGAGGAAAGTAGTATCTATCTAAATTACTAAAACTAATATTGTAATGATGCCAGTAATTGTGAATAATTGTCAATAATTATAGTGAAGAGTCGCCTTCGGGCTTGTTATGAAAATGTTGACAATGTTAGTATTTAATTGATGAGCTGAATGATGCACCATGGTAGTCATTCATGCAGCAGATGCATGAATGCAAACTCAACTTCAATACACAAACACATTCATACAGATTCTGCAGCCTGTATTAGGAGCTGAAGGTGCTGTTGCTGAGGGTAATACACTCACACACAGCCTACACATATGTGTGCCTATTTCTCCTGCAATGAGCTTCACTGCAAAAGAGAAGGGTCAGAGCTCAACTGTTGCTAAATAAAAACAGTGACCTGGCAGGCCAACGGAGAGGATGTCCTCGAACCGACGACAGCATCCACGCGGGACGTACAGAGGCACAATCTGAAAAACATCATGTGAGGCTCAAACAATTATTACACGCTTCTCGAAGCGTATGTTGAAAAAATATAAAGACAATGGATTAGTTAGAGTAGATAAGTGAGTTAGACAAGGTCTTTTAAGTTAGTATTCCCCATTATTATATTATATTTGATCTATACCATACTTTACACAAATACTGTGTGATTTTGAAAGTGTGTACTTAACACAAAACAAATATATGCTGTTGGAGTTCAATTATATTTTTTCTTGTTTTTTGTGGAAACTAATTATATTCAAAAATTATTCAATGTGTGGGCAGGTACCTCTGTGTGTGTGTGTGTCAGGAGAGTGTCTATTCAGCCATAAATCTGCACCACAAGCCTAATGTCAGTGCCATACTTGGTCTGTGATATCCTGGGGCACAGAAAGGCATCTGAGAGGAGGAGGGAAGAGAGGTCTAGTGGGACGA
>NW_023339652.1:8329351-8330161 GCF_004916995.1 Morone saxatilis | reverse complement strand
GGCCATGATTAAATGATTCACAGACTCATAAATCCACTCTGTCATCATTCTGGAAGAAGCTACAGACTCATTCACACTTTCTATCGCTTACACTCGTGCACACACACAGATTACAAACCACGGGCAGTGTGCAGCATCACAGGCGCACAATCCCCACTGCTACAGGATCCCCTGGCCTTGTATACTAGCATCACACTGCCCACTACGGAGACATGGTGCAACTTGTTTTCAACTTGTTTGCTGCAAGACATGCAAATGTACAGACTTCACATTAGAAACTTGAGTAGTGTTGCAAAACAGCTTTGTTCCATTACTGCTGCCATTGGCTGTTGGATATGATGGGTGGGCTAATGTTTGAGAGAGAGCCACCACAAAACAGAGCTGTCAACAGGTGTGGGAGGTTTTTTTTTTGCTTCGTGGTTTGCTTGTGCCCCTTTCCAACTAAAAAATAACCACTAACCCGGGGCTGGAGTAGTCCTCCATGAAACTCACTCTGTAGGAACTGGGCTGCTTGGCTGCCAAAGAAGAGGAGGTTGAAAACAGGCCTTTATGCTGTGTTCATGTCATATGGGATGGATGGGAGAACTTGGAAAGATTTCCATGTTGACTTGACCAACAAGTTGTGTGAGGATTAAAGTTGGCATTACATTTGGGTTTAATTACATTGATGGTCAGACTTTGGTTGATGAGAGGCACCCGCATTCATTTTGTTTTCAGGCACTTGCGTGTTATCAAGTGCCAAGTTGAATATATGGGAGCTTACAGAAAGATCTAAATTTCCCAGTCATAATCACAACTTGGATGGTGATA
>NW_023339652.1:8329207-8329330 GCF_004916995.1 Morone saxatilis | reverse complement strand
TGGAAACTCATAATTATGACAACTCCAATGTGACATGGAGACAGCATTGGGACTGACTTGTTTTGCAGAGGTATGTCTTTTTGTATCTATTCAAAATACATGTTAATTTTACAGATATGTGGA
>NW_023339652.1:8328707-8329007 GCF_004916995.1 Morone saxatilis | reverse complement strand
TTAAAAACATCCAACTGACTGAGTTTTACAGCAATACTGTACATTTACAAGAAAAACCATCCTTGAACATCAACTGGAGATGTGTGTTTGAGCCATTTCACAAACTGAGAAATGGGTAAACTGAGTTCAGGCAGGTTTACACTCCATTACATGCATTTCCACAACCCCCCCCCCACTCCCCACTGTTTGTCTCCCCTCAAACTTTCCCTCTCCCTTTAACTCCATCCCTCAAAGCCTATGGCATAAACACATCAGACAAGCTTTCTAGCCAGCTGTCGTTCACAGTGGCAAGTGAGAGGA
>NW_023339652.1:8307967-8328682 GCF_004916995.1 Morone saxatilis | reverse complement strand
CTCCTCACTCTCCTCCTCCCCCTCCTCCTCCCCTGCTTTCGTCTCTCCACAGTTGGTCATAGCCGTTTTTATACTTTGATTTTCTGCAAGCTTTACCTCATTGCACTGCTTTTCCCAGAGACATGGAGAAAAACCTCTTACACACGCTGACTTACACATGGACAAACACACACACACACACACACACAACATAACTATCTGGTTGCCAGATTTGCCGGTGGGCCCAGAACAACCCAATCAAAGCTCAGCTGGAAGGACTGCCATGACAATGCAGAACGGATGGACACAAAGGAAGGGGATGGCGGAGGGTGGGATCAAAACCTCTATCAGAACTTAGTGTGCTTTCTCCACAGTTACATTTGTAGACTCAGAGAGAGAGAATATGGCCTTTTTGTGAGCCAACAGAGAGAGAGAAAAAAAAGTCAGAGGGAGGATGCTTGATGCAATACAACAAAGTGGCTCACCTTTCCTCTTCTAGTCTGTCATCTGGGGAATGGAGTAGTGCTGATGTCTACAGCAACTCCCAGTGCTGTGTGTGGGAGGTGGCAGAAGATGTGTGCTCAGAACAGAAAGGCTTGGTTACAACAGCCAAAGACTCCATACAGAAACTCTACTGGACATCTGGTTTTTAATTGCATTTTTTTTTTTAATGCAATCTCTCACTCTCTGACATTTTTTCCCCTTTATGTGGTGCATTAATGCTGAAATGACTATTTGATGAACAACTATTTTAAAAAGGCACTGGTCCAGCTCCTCAAATGTTAGGATTTTAGTTTTAACTGCTTTTTGAAAAGGTAGTAAATAAATATACACCATTGTATATCTTTGGGATTTGGTGCTTCCAATCAGACAAAACAAGCTATTTGAAAATGACAGCTTGGTCTCTGGAAGCTTGTGATGAACCTTAACTAAATCATTAATCAGGAAAAAAAAAACTGAGTGATAACAAAATAATTAGTGCAGCTCTATGGTGCAAAAAACAGAAAGGTAGTGTGAGCACCAAATAAGCACACTCCATCGTCCCGTTTTTTCAAATAGAGAAGACTTAAAGTGTGGTAGAGCATCTCAAAATCCAGGCAGCGTAACGCACATGGTAATCAGTGCTCATCATGTCAACAAGTATTTGTGCCTGTCTCACGCTGCAGATACAAATGTTAGAAGAGTGACCCCTCTGGGTCCAGGTACTGTCATATGAAAGGTCAAAAGTCCATCACAGTGTCATCATGTCTCTTCAGGGCCTCCTGCTACTTTTCAAGACAAGCACAGCAGTGAGGACAATTTCTGTGGAGGGGTTCACAGTTGACAAATCATGTTGCCATGGGAACACTGTTAGTTGCGTGGGTGGCAGGTAAGGATGGTGTGTGTCGCTACAGTGGAAAGAAATAGGTCCTCCCTACGCTGAGCGGGAAGAAGGCAGCGTTTCAGTTTCTGTGATTCTCTGTCCTAAGAGTCTTCACAACAGGGGAGGCAGTGAGAGAGGACGACACACATCCAACATATACAGAGTTGAGGGATGGTAACTACATCCTGCACATTAACCAGCTTGATGTTTCACCAGTGTGGGGAGAGACAGAGAGGCTTTCTGGGGTACGTCGCAAAACTTTCACATTCCGGTGCAGTCACCCTTTTCCTTCCAAGTTTAATCACAGCAATCAAAAATCAATACCCGTCAGTGATGAAGGTCCGAGGCTCAACCAGAATAATAAATGAAACACGTTTTGATTCCAGGAGAGCAACACATTTCTCCCCAGCACTTGGCGAGAGTCGGGCCCTGGCTAAGAGTCAATCACTGCATTCGCACAGAGACGAGCCATTCCAAATCCCATCAACAGAAGAAAAAAAAAGAAATACTCAAGAAAGGCAAAATCCCAAACTCAAAGGGGAGCAGCACAGAAAGAAGAATAACACGAAAACCCAGTGTAAGCCTTGTTAAATCTCTCTGTAACATCCCCAACACCATGCTGCTGGAATATGATATATCCTGAGGGGAGGGGGGAGACAGGAGAAGGTGGGGTGAGGGACGGTGTTACAGTAAAGCAGATCCTCCCCCTACCCATCGGCCTTCTGGCTACAGCGCGGCAGGGGTCCTCCCTGAGCACGCTGTTTCACAATTACTGTGGTAACGCTGCATACTGATGCCCCCTGACACCACTGACACTCGGGCCAGACAGGAAGTGAGAGAGAGGGGGNNGGGGGGGGGGGGGGGGAGGAAGAAAGAGAGGAACAGAGTGTGTGTGGGGGTGACAAGAGTGGTGAGACGTATCATTAGCTTTAAATCCTCCCTTCATCCCAACAGAGGATCCCTCCTGCTAGGAAACGATATTAAACTGTAAAAATATAGTAATCAAACAAAAAAGACTCACATTCTCAGTATATTTACTGTCTGCACTACTCCAATGGGGCCAACCCAGAGGACACCCACAGGGGTCTGAAAACACCTCTAGCAGCCCTACAGGTTCTGTAAAAACAAACTATTAACATAACAGCGTAGTCACTTTGATAGTAGCTGGTCACAGTCTTTTTTTCTTTTTAAAAAGCCTTTGGGTGCATGCATCTACCAAAACCCTTTTAAAAGTAACGGGCATGGGCGCCCTTCACGTTATTTCTGGAGTGGATAGTGCCACAAAAGTCACTGACCTCTTTATTGCACCGAGCAGCTGTGGCAACTAAATCCTCCCTATTTCAAGTTGAAACCCAGTTACACTTTTCCTGAAATACAGAATTCTGGTCCCTCCAGAGCTCCTCAACCAAGTAAGGTTAAAGCAGGGTGGTAAGTTCAGGAGCGTACATACTACTGTTCCACAAAACTGACATAAACCCTGGCTTACTACCGACCACACACTGACAACATTACAGGTCCTAACTGCTAAGATAGTTGAAGCTGTGGATAGTCACAGTACAAGCCACATTAGAGACTGTAAGTAAGATATATCAGGACATGTTTGTTCCTGCAGTCCTCACTTAAAGAAAACCTTAACTCCTTGGGAAGGGACTGGAGTGATGAGAAATAGATAGATTAGATTGACAGAGCCGATTAAAAAAAAAACAATAGTTCATAAGCTGGTTGTCAGGTCACGATGAATAAATAATTGAGAGCTCTGGAGGTATGTCTTGATATGGATTAAAATGAAACGTGTTGGTGGCATGCATGCCATGCATACTTAAGCATGCGCACCCATGCTTCTTTTGCGACAGGACAGGATGAAAAACAGAATTATCGGCGCCTAATCCTTGGTGGTCGCGACTTAAGCGATCGAGCGGGAGCAAATGGAGAGAGAGAGAGAGAGAAGAGAGAGAGAGGAGAGAGGAGGAGAGAGAGAGAGAGAGAGAGAGAGAGAGAGAGAGAGAGAGAAGGGGGGGGAGAGGAGAGAGAGAGGGGGGAAAAAATGCCCCAAGACCGTCTGCAATTTTCTCATCATTTCATGCATCTGAAACAAAACTAATTTACTGCTTGTCATGCTCGGCTTGGCACACACAAACATAAGAGCCAATATGCACAGCGTGTCACCTGCCGCTGCATCAAAGAGAGCTGTTTATATATCAGACTCATGGCTCCATATGAATCATACAGACCTGGGAGAAACACTTAATATGCTCTTATCAAAAGGAGCAGTCTGGCAAACCCGCTGATACATTGGTGCCTTTCCACATCTCCCTGATTGCCATCTAAAACGGCAACATCCCATGTCTCCTCCTCGCTTTATATCCCGCCTCATAGGTCACTCCAATGTCACAGCAGTGCGGAATGGTTTTTTTCACCCAACCCCACACACAAACACACACAGATAAAGTTATGTGCTTGGCAGTTTAGAGTGAGGCAGAAAGATATGGACGACAGAGCTGCAGGCAGAAACAGTCAGAGAGAGGGAAGGATGGAGAAAAAAAAAAAAGATGAAAGGAAGCATGAGAGAAGGCTGCAGGCAGAAAATAAAATTGGTGCGACTGTGATATAGTAGCATGTACATGTATTGGGCCCCATTATGAAAGGCACGTGACAGCTTAATAGGACCCTGGCTGCCAAGAAGAAAAAAGAAGTTCTGAACAGCAGGGTATGTGCTCTATCTTCTCTGTAGGCGTCACACATATGCTGAGTAAACTATTCAGAGGAGAACAAAGGGTCTCATTAAACTGGACGTTGTGACGCGTATTGATTTCTCTCCATAGAATCCACAACGCCTATTGTTTGCAGATCCTCACATCAGATCTGTGCTGTCATTGCTGCGGCACACATCAATATGCAGCTCTGTGGTGCATTACCAAAGGGTTAATTACATACTTGTAAGCAATTACTCTCTTAATGTAGCATAGAATCCTCCCCCCAAATTGGAATCTGGATCAAAACACATCAAGGCGTCAGCCAGTGATAGCATCTTTCTGATATAGTGTCAACTAAAACATAATAGACGTTGGACCTTCCGTGTATATGGCGGACCGGGTTTGAAGCCTACTCTAAGGTGAAGTCCATACAGACAAGATAACAAAGATGAGAGGTTTCACGTGACAAGTAAAGGTCTGAGAAAACTGAATGACTGGAATTCAAAATGTCTCTTCAGTTATACTGTTAAAGCTCTCATCCTAAACAAAAATACTTTGACCTACCCAACTCTCTATATTACTACAGCCATGGTTAAAGAATCATGTGTCTGTCCTAAAATATGGGTGGCAGATTATGGTGGGAAGAACAGTTGGTGACACAGAAATACAATTTGCAATCTTCTCTGTGGTGTTTGGTGGCATGGAGGGGGGGGGGGTCTTATTGGACACTAGCCTGCGTCTGGTAGTCCTGTCACAGCCCGGATGGGGTTTAAGTGTGTGTGTGTGTGTGTGTGTGTGGTGTGTGGTGTGTGTGTGGTGTGTGTGTGTGTGTGGTGTGTGTGTGAGAGAGAGAGTGACTAAGTGAGAGAGAAAGGGAGAGAGACATCAAGTGAGAAAGAGAGCAACAGAAAGAGAATGAGAACAAACAGAGAGCTCCATTCAGGTCCGATCCACAGACACATCATTCAGTCTGACATGACGATACATCTCTGTGAGCACAGTATTCGTATAGGGCCTCACCAGGCCAGTCACACATGCATCATTCACACCCACACACGGACACACAAGCACACTTCTTGCTGAGTCTTGCCTACACTGCTACAAGGCATTTATATCACTATGGAGAATCTTTCTAAGATCCCCCATTCATACTCATTCATAGCTCCCCCCTTGACGTGAACACATTGCAAAGATCTTCCATGCAGCTTATTCGTATAAGTACACTGCCCTCAAATTGTAATGAATGTCTTCACTGCCAAGGTTGAAGTGAGAGTTTATCCATTAGCAAGCCATAATATTGACAGGGCGGTGCTCCGCGGGTCCAAACTCCAGCCTTGTAGCCGTAACATTGGCCGACAGACAGGGGGTAGTATGTCAATGCGAGGTGCTTACAGGCCGATAAACGCTGCTGTTCCAGTTCCTATAGGCAGCCCTTGATGGACAGCACGCGGGGAGAAAGGGAGAGAGGGAGGGAGACTCGTGAGAGGGGGAGAGTGAGTAGTGCACAGTGCTCTTACAGCTCTTAAGAGTTTAGAACTGAGCTGGAATTTGGTGAAAGGACAAGGAGGCGACACACAGATGAGATAGGATTATCAAACTGCTCAGGACTAAATGTTTTTCCCCTCAGACCTTGACAGCAGCAGAACACACACAAAAACACACAAGAATACACATCCTCCAAGATGACAAGCACACAAATGGGAACATTCAGGCAGGAACGAGCTGAGAGCCACATTAACACTGAAAAATAAACACGCAGATGCACACGGTCAGCCCCCGTCACACTGACACAGACAAGCAGATTCAGCCTGCAGTAAAACAGACTTTTAACCTACTCCACTTTACCTCTCAATTGCAAGCTACACACAGCAACTAATAAACCACACGTCAGCCAGCAGCATATGCTGTTTGTCAAGTTTGTTTTCAGCTGTCCATCAAAGAGCCATTAAAGTGGCTCAAGTGGCAAAAAGCATGAAATCCAATCATAGCACAATTACTTCCTTCACCGCACAACTAAAACACATGTAAATGCTACAAAACATCTATGAAAAAATGTTTTTATAATTAGTAAGTTAAAAGTAAGATGTGTTACACATGTTCATAAATACATGGACCTTTTGGTTAAACATCTAATAAATGTACCAAATATAATATTAATGTGGCATTGAAGACGAGTATAATGGAATCAACCTATCCACTGCACCAGCCTGTGAAGCCACACTGCCCCTCATGGTGTTTCCAGGATACAGCCTCGTCCCTGCAGCCACGCTCTGTTGAGTGTGCACTAAACAACTACGCAAGCCTTTTTCTTGGAAAAAAAAAAAAGAAAAATAACCCACACGTCTCAAAATGTATCATCACAGCACTTGCGAGAGATCTGCAACAACAACACAATGGCGTGCGATAAGTATGGAGTTATATCAAACAGCATTTGGAAGCACGGCACTGAATTGATGCATTGAGTGTGGAGTGCAGGTGGACAGGGGGAGGGAGGAACCAGCAGAGGGGCTCAGAGCACTCAGTGTGACTGCTGTACTAGGGGACTGTACTTTGCAAGGGCTGGAGCAGCTGCTTTCTGTGCATGGGGTGCAAGAGAGGGCGGGGAGGGAGGGAGGTGAGGAAGGAGGGAGCGATGGAGCAGGAGAGAGACAGAGTATAAAGGGACCCACATCACACTACATGGTTGAGGCGACAGCGTGTGCTGGAGAGCCTGCACCGTTACTCCCCTTGCCCTAATGTCTAGAAATCAGCTCGAGCTCCAACAAACCGTCCCATTCAAGTGCAGACGACACTGATGACAGGAAATGACACAGAGACGCTGTGCCGAAGGGGGCGATTAACCTTCTGTACGAGGATGGAGGCAAAAACCAATGTGTTGATAACACAGTAAGATACTGCGCCGAGAACAAATGCATCGTTAAGACTGTGCTGACCGTAACACTACCCTACACGTTGAGCACTGAGGAAAAATTACTCGTCATTGCTCATCACCACGACTCCTGGCTTTGACTCCATGTGGCACAACTCCAACACGGGGAAAAGTGCGGAGCAATCAAGAGGAGGGTGTTCTATGAGAATGTTGTCTCTCCGAATAACTCAAAATTGGCTCAATAAATTAAAGAAAATCAAACCGTTTAACTGTAATTCGGCAGGGCTGTAAAAGTCTAGCCTACATTTGCTCTTAGTGTGTCACTCAATATTCTGAAAACAACATTTACAGACCACCACAGCTGGCTTTATTAACTACTCAATACAGAAGGACTTGAAGGACATTTAAGAAAAATAGGGAAGTACACAGGAACAAACACAAATTCACACATTTGGCTCACTTGTCTTCTTTACTGCTGTATCAAAGCAAAAATCCTTCAGATAATGTTTTTCAATAATACTGTTTTTATAAAGAACAAGTTCAACTTTAAACTACACACAGTATGTGACCCTAAAGGATACCATTACTTAAGATAAAGTCGCATTAAACTCAGTAGCCTGCTGCATACCACAGAGAGTAAGTCCCTGTAGACGTATTACAATGTTTTCTGTTAACTGGAGTATCCCTAAAGTCAAGCCCTGCGGTCAAGTTCAAAGCTTGGAGAGGAGACTGGTGAATCCCAGCGATCCTGGCAGCCACACGGGGATAAATGCGCCTGTTAGGGTTGATTCTGCGTACAAGACGCAGTTGACACAGATACTCTTAAAACGATACATGTGCGGCTCACACTGAGCTCTAAAAATACAGTCACACTACAAGGAGATGTTTGAAAGGCAACGCCGCGAGAAATTATGTTGTTATACACAAGTCGTATGAATTGTGCAACTGTGAAACCCCGATACTACAAAAGAACCCGTTCAGAAATGTTCTTCATAGTACCATGCTTCGATAGTTTCAGGCTAAAAGTCATTCCGACGTGGCTCCCCACAGATGCAGGATATGCCCCAAAACTGCATGAATTAAAATAACTTTTCTTTAAAAAAATAAAATAGAAGTACCACGCTGTGTTCATCATTCTAACTCATGATGTTTCATCAGCCTTTTAAATTTAGCATCTCACAGAATTACTGTTCAGCGTCTTGGCAAACCCATAAAAGAGTATCTGAGAGTTTTGTCTATTTCCATGATTTAGAGCCGAGCCACGACTGAAATCCCAATTGCAGCCAGAAGTCTACACGCCACTAAATGCTAGTCGTACTCACTGGGTTTATCCCCGAAGGCACTGCGTAAATCCGACGCGGAGTCCCCGACACATCCTCCAGTTTTTAACCTTCAGGAGTTTAACGCTACAAGAGGAACACGCTCAAATTTGGGCATGCAGCTCTCTTTGGCTTACAGTGGATGAAGGGCATGGATGATATGAAGCGCCAAACGGAGGGAATCCAGTCAATATAAAAAGTCCCAAGTTGAGAGAAACAGCAGGTCATTGCATTTTTTTCGGCTATTCGCCCCCCCGGGGCTCGTCACACGATCCAAATGGACAGGTTCGGAATGAAACCCACCCGATCGCCGGAGTGCGCAGAGCGGGCATGGCGCAGCTAGAACAGGTGCAACACGCCTCCGTCACCTGGCTGGTGCAGTGGCAACCTCACACCCCCCAAAAAAACAACTGGCTATAAATGGCACCTCGACACCCCTAAAAAAAAAACAGCAGTGGTTTAGGGGGGAAACTAACGTTGAGACAAGCCTCTTTCCTTACCTGTAATCTATGCAGATATCACTTCACAGCCGCATCGACACTGCGGATAAGAGGCACGTCCAGAGCAATCCCCAACTCCTTTTACTCCCCCCAAAAAAATGAGAAATGCTTAGAATAATGTTATATCCTGCTCAAACGGCTTGTCCACTTTAAATCCCCGGTAGAGGTGTAGTTAGAAGGCGATTCCTGCACGGGAAAAAGAAATAGCAGCAGACTTCCAGCAGCATCCCCGATCAGCAGGACTCTACTACGCCGCTCTGAGCGCTCTGAAACACGGGGAGCTGCACCTCCCAATCCCCCGGTGAGGACGCACTTGGTATGCCGTCGGAAAAGCCGCTGCGCCGCACGGGATACCGCAGGAGGCTGTGCTTGTGTGCGTGTGTGTGTGCGCGTGTATGTGTGTGTATATATCGATGTGACTCAGTGCGGTGCTCCTGCTCAACTGAGGTGCTGAGGGTGCTGCGGCGGAGTGCGAAAGGAGGAGAGGGAGAGCGCGGGAGGGACGGGGAAGGAGGGAGAGAGAGAGAGAGGTGCGCTGCCTCAGAGTTTGCAGTTTCGCGGCGGATCTTGATGCTCGGGAGGGACTGGGTAGATGGCGCTTCGCCCGCTGCAAGAAGCGACTGGGGTTTTTTTGTTTTTAACCAAGGATCCTGACTGGCCCGCAGTAAGCTCTCGGGTCTGGAGGGGCCTGCGTTTTAGGGTTACAACTCTCTGGCAAAAACCCTGACCACTATACAATACAACAAACAGTTTATTACTACCATAATCACGTTTATGGTCTAATTCCCTTTGCAGACGGCGACTAATTGCCAGCTGAGGGGAGTTTCACCAGTGTCCAGCAGCTTTTAGGTTGACTTCTTTGAAACAATCGTGTGGACCACTTTTAAGAAGAATTTAAAAAAAGAAAAAAAAAAAACAAGTTGATGTTAAGGTTGAACAGCTGCACCCTTTGAGGGGATATTTTCACCTAAGAAGAATAAGACGGAGGATATGAGATTAAATAGAGCTTATGTTTTGTTAAAATAGGAGGTTTATGTAATGCATCTATCCCGTTGAGAATAGGATTTGGCAGTGCCAAAGGGGAATTTACACAAATACTCTACAATACCGGGGTGAAATGATCAGATCATCGGATTTGAATATCTAATCGCAGGATCATTTAAAGATAGAGATTAGGCAACACAGCAACATAATTACGACACTTGCATAGTTGTAGGGGATTAGAATCTGCATTTTTGTTCTTTGATGATCTTTTAACATGCTTCAGGAGTGTATCCTCCCCCCCATACATTTTAAGCAATTAATATTCTAAAGGCCTAATTATGTAATCATGTCTTTAACGAAATAAGCAGTGTGGGGGTACAGGAATAATGCCCTTTTCCATAAAAGAGCCTCTTAAGCCTACTCCTTATCTTCATATAAGACCATTTAAAACAAATCCATCAACATCGACTAAATATGTCGCACTATATTGAGCCAATGCTGAGGTTTCTTTTGTTTTCATCTCATGAGATAACTACCTAATTAAGCCCAGCTGGCCTGGTGATATTGGTATTTCAAACAGGCAGTGGCGTGGTAGAGGGCTTTGGCAATGGGCTCAAAAAACAAAACAAAAAACAACTTGGAAGAATGGAAAAAATGAGCATGACCGTTTATCCTATATCCTAGCAACTCAAACAAATAGTGTGAGCTCGAGGGTGTGGGGTCTTTTGGGGAGTCATCTTCGCCTGCTGCAGCATCCTCTCCGTCCCCCTCGTCCCTCTTTCCCTCCTCCTCCTCCTCCTCTCTGCTCTCACTTCCAGACGGTTTCCTCGCTTTGAAACACTGCATCAGAGCCCCACCTACAGGCCACAGAAACTTTACAGCCACCGACACTGACAAATAAAGCCGAGGCAAAGTGCCTCACCGGCCCTGCTCTGCTCTGTGACAACGTATGACCACAAGCGTTTTCCTTGGATTTTAACCTAGGTACTGTACAAACCTTCATATGACACAAATGTGACACAAACATCACAGAAAAGTCAGGCCAGATGAGTGATTTACAATGATCTGCTGCCTCATAGAGTCTTCGTGCAAGTAATATTAGGGGTGAGAAAAGAAAGAGAAACATGATGGAGGTCGAAATAGTAGTAATAATAGAATATATAATATTGGGAGGATTAAAGGGCTGAAAGTGGAAGTTTAAACATGTAAGAAATGCCTCTTTTTTCTAAACGCAATATTAACAAAACAGGTAACTGGCATTAACTCATTTGGTTTAGGCTAACCACTACCAAAATGGCGCTGCCTCAAAAGCTTCCCCCAAAACCACCACCAGCAGTTTCATTCAAGAAGAAGACCTTACTTACCTCCAAAAGTCTCCACAGCTGTCTAACAAATAAGTTAACTCCGGTGTTCAAATTCATGTCTAGCACCAAGTCAGACGCCAGGTGAGGCGTTAAAGTAAACAACTATTTAGGTTTAAGCAATTTACTGATTGTAAACAAAAAAGGAAGTGTCGCACCACTAATTAACGCCATCTTGGAGTCACGTGACTATAATCTCGCCCACCTGTGTATTTTATTTTTATTATTCTTTTATTTCTTGCTTCAGTGGCTCACTTGTGAAGCTTCTGCAAAATAAATGCTCAATGTAAAATTACCACAGCGGTACACTTACTACGCCATAGTCTATTGATTTGTGGAGGAACATTTTATATAAACAGGCTTGATAAAAAATGTAGCCTAGAAATGAGCCTGCAGACATCACTTTAAAGTTTTACTTTGCCCTTAGATATCTTTAATTATTTAGAATGCGTTATTCCTCGCTGTATTCAGTATCATATATTCTGTATCTGCTTGTTCAGACACTTGGTTGAAGCTGTGATGGCTATTAATGGCTTCAGTGCTACATCAAATGGAGATATTGAGACTTGGGTATGTTTGTGTACACATTTCCCTAAAAATTCAGCCTGACATACTGCGTATCTTTGGAAACTTTGGGACTTCTACCAGAGTTTAAAATAAAGTCCTGTGGGTGTGAAATGCTTGGCCAGACCGGATGAGTTTGTAAAGATGGACCCACTGGTGGGACTGGATGGCCACTCTGCTTCTTGCCAGGGTAACACTTGGTAGCTTTTGAAAAATCAATACAAAGAATGGGATAAGATAGCTTTTTTGTAAACAAATAAACACATGAAAATAAACAAAAAAGGGTTTTTAACTGCCCTATATCACCTCTGAGAAGGACTGACCTCTTATAAATCAATTCACACAATAAACAAACAATAGCTGTGTGTTTGGGGGTGGTCGCTATTCGACCACATCTCTTTGACAGGCCATTGATTTCCGTATGTCAGATCTGTGCTCATTTATTATACTTTGGTCCTCCTGACAGACTCTGAGGGTATCTCTTGGAGTCATTTGAAGGATGAAAATGCATAGATATCCACAGACCAACTGGCTTCATGTAATTATTCAACACAAGCGCAGTGCTAAATCAACAGTCTGTGGATCTCAATATCAGATAGCTTTCAAACCGCAGCAAATCAATAGTGCTGCAATCTACAGTGACAATAGTCGTTCCATGAAGGGTCAGGATCACACGACCTTATGAAATTAATGTTAAGGTCACTAGTCCATGAGTAAATCAAACAAGCTTGGACCAAATGATAATGGGTCTGTATAATTATGTTTTATCATCGGAGTTCCATATCTGTGTGCTGCATGAGCATAAATTAATTCAATCCAAGGACACGCAGGTTTGTCTCGAAAGCTTAAACACACAAGATTGCCGTGACTTTATAGTAAACTTGGCTGAAAATAAGTAGAAAATTTACATGCATGTCAGGCATTGTATTAAAGAAAAAAAAATGAATGTCCATTGTTCTCTACAATAATATTGGTGTCAGTGACCCTTAAGGTAAGGTCAACTTTATGGTCATTTAACACTAGAGGGGTCCTCAGCAGCATGACCTGTTTGACTGCTAGCAGCTTAGAGGCAAAAGACATTTCAAAAGTAGTTCACATTTATTTGCTGTTTGGAGTTTCATCTCATTTGTCTGCTATAGAATTTGTGTCTGTGCCATCTTTACTTTTAATCCAATAACAGTTAAAGAAATGTAAATTGATCTAAGGAAGGTTTATAGATGTTGGCAAAACAATCCACAAGCAAGTATACAATTTCATTGACCCGACCAAGAAACTCGTCCCTCCGGATATGAGACTTCAGGACTGGTCGAATTACATATTCTTTAAAATGTCAGGAGATTTTAGTGTCATCACTTTTCTGTATATCCATGAGGAATTGTAAATATCATAAATTATAAATATTTTATTATTAAGTTTATTCTTTACCTTGGAAACAGCAGTTGGCACAGTCCGATTACAATGTTCATTAGAAGTTGTTTTGGTACTTGCAGTAGTATCAAAATATCTTCCTCAGCAGATGAGGTTTGTCCAGTTGTCATGGAATTGTACATGTTCAAAATCACATTTTCTGAGGATTTAATCTATGTTATCTTTAATGTTAATACTTGTAGTTATTCCTGATCTTTGGTCCAAACATTTTGGATACAGTATGGTACATTAAGCATAGAAAAATGCTAATTTTCCCGAATTAGAACAGAATAGAATGCCTTTATTGTCACTATACACATAATTAGTAGGGAGAAATGGCAACAGGGCGTGTCAGGCTATTGTTATTCAGGTGTTAAAGTATGAATTTGAATGTTGGTATATTAAGAGTTCAGTAAACCTGTCCCTGCTGTGTGAAAGCCTGCATCTGTGAGGGTAGAGGAGGATGCTAGCTTGGTGCTTGGCTCTTTATTAAAATGCACTGACCAATCTGACTTCCCCATTTGTCTTGCAAATGAGATGATGACTTATGGAGGCAACATGAATAGCTTTGATGAAGCCTCCTTTTTAATGCAGTCAAGTGGGTTGGAGGGAGGTGCGCGTGTGTATCTGTGTGTCTGTGTGGATCCTGTTGCCAGCTGGCACACTGTTATTTCAGCAGCTCTCCTCATCTTGCCTAAAAACTGTGCCTGTGTGTAGCTAAACAGAAGCCCGAGTTGCGTCCCTGTGTCCTTTTGAATTAACTGGGTGAACCCCTTTAAACGCAGTTGTACATGGTTTATCTTAAGCCTGTTGAGATACAGAGATCACCCCACAGTGGTACACTGTTCCCGGGGGTCTTCCCCTTTCCCCTGCAAACCCCAACACACACACCCTACACACACTGTATCACTCACATAATAGACATTCATCACACATCTGTCACTGTATATCCCTCAATGCAGCAGGCTGCTAAATCACGCATACAAAGCATGTATATATCCGCTTTATGGTCAATTTACAAGTCATTTCTATCCTAGGGATGATAATATTTATGAGCTGCCAATGGTGATGCCGGATTTAGTGTGTCCATCTTCATAAAAGTGTCTGCCCATTCCCTTCACTCTCTCAAAGGCTTATTGCCTCCTGGTTTAAATCACACTGAAACACTGGATATGTCAAGCTCATCCATGATATCTCATTTTCGTAGAAAATCTATTAGCGTGTCGCTGAGCTAATGAAGTTTTATGTGCTGTATGGACGCAATGAATGACACTCTGATATCCCATTGATTTGGATTGTAAATAGGTTTTCAATTTTCTGTCTATTTTGTGAGCTACTGGATAGTAAATTATATTGAACCTGACATTTCTGTATATATTCTGTATGTGTGCATGTGTGTGTGCATGGGCGGGTGTGTGGGGGTGGATGGACGGGTGTGTTAAATATGTCACTCAGTCATATAATTAGTTAGTTTGCATATTGATGACTACTGCTTGTTGTGTAAATGTGTGTTTCAGTTTTTATTCCATCTTGTCCTGTGTGTGTTTATTCATCCATGTATCATCTCCATCAGCCTCCCCATCAGGCGAGCAGCTGCCTGTCTGTCTGTCCATATAGCTGTGTGCATGTGTGTGTGTGTGTCTGCACTAACACACTCTAGGGCCAGGTAAGTCAGTGTTTTGCCAGACATTTCTCCAGAGATCCAAGCTCATGTCCATGGAGATCCAGACCAAGCCACCCCCACCGTGCCTCTTTTTGTCCCCCCAGAATTAAACTCTTCCGTTGGGATGGGCAGTGCAGATGGTCAGGGGGTTGGAAATTGGGGACACATACATCCAAAGAGCCAGGGTGACCAAAATAAAGTGATAAAATGAGACCAGGCTCAAAGTTAGCACGCAGTCATTTGTATTGTTTCTTGTATTAGACGGTATTGTTTGAACGTAATTCAGGGTTTTCATTATACATTTCCAGTAGAGTAAATTACACACTTTGTGTAGTCATGTCCTCTTTCTTTCTTCCTGTTACAGTCAAATGATGGCCATCTGCTTGCTGACATGCAGGTATGTTCTGTGCCTGTGTGACAGGAAATACTAGTAGTCTGTATTTGTAATCCAAGATCCTTGCTGAGAAACAAACAAAACGAAAACAAAACAAACTTGGCTGCAATTTTCACATCACTACATTTGAATACGGTATTTTCACTTGCTCAAAAATATTAATATGTAAAAAATATGTGTAGTACAATGTTGAAACCAGCTCTGTCATATTTTTCTGTGTCATGCTTTGTGCTGGTTTTGTCAACTAGTGGTCTGTTGCATGTTTAATAAGAAGACAAGAGGCAAACATGAAAAATAAGGGGGAACAGATGCACAATGATGACCCAGTGGCACCCGGCAGCCTACTGTTGGCTTGGCGTGTCATGGCCCCAAGTCCTTTTTGCCACCAGCAAAATGATAACAGTGTCTTTGTGTCTTTCACAAGGCAAGGTAGACTGATAAGGACCAAGCCCGACCAGTGTGAGAGGGCACTCATCTGTTCTTTCTTCTTTCACACACACACACTAAAACACATTGATGATTCTGGGAATGCTGTGGTTTGTGGATGTAATCTATCGACAGTATCATTCACTAACTTCACCAGGAGCTTTCAGCACAATATCGACTGGCAGCATTCCACATTACACACTATCACTGTTCCTCTTTCCATTACCCTCTTGGAATGCATCCATTGGCCAAATGTATGTGTCTGTTCATATCCTCTATCCATAATAGCTTCATTTTGTAGGTCCATGTCTTCAGATATTCTTGTCTTGTGATATTTATCTGTCCTGATATACTTGGCTTAACTGAATGAGTATTTCTAATGATGTTTTTGTGCATGTAATGAGTTTATTTTGGGTCCTGTGACCTGCAGTAAAACAATCTTCAGAAAGCAGATATAGCCTTCTGTGCAAACTACACTCTTCATACACAAACATGTGTGTCACTTAAAATCAGTCTGATGTGTGTCTGAATACATCATGTTAAATATTCAGAGACAAGAAAGTTTCCTAAGGACATGACAGCACAAACAAATCGCAGACCCAGATGCACGCAGGTTTGCTGCTTTTAAACACATGGATGGAGGGAACTGAATGATAAATCCTCCCTTCCCACAATTCCTTCATCCTTGGACCTCCATCCTACCTTCTCCACTGATCATGGCGTTGCTGAAAAATGGCTATACGTCAAGCAAACCTTCACTTCACTTTCACATGGTTTAAAATACGTGCATTTTGTCCATGCCATTTCATCTTGATTAAGTCCATACATGATGATACATGATAGCACCAGTGATGAGGAGGGAAGAATTGGAAGGGAAAAAATTATATTACCCACAAATGTTATTGTCGCTGTTAATTGATTGAACATGGAGGGAACACATTTACATTTTAAATTGATCGTTTTCTTCCAAGTCTGACGGAAGAGCTGTAAATGGTGTAATTATGCATGCATGAATACATGTTATAAACACGCAGTGTCATTGCACTCTGCCAGAAAATGCTGTATGTGTTACCATAAGCAATGAGTGACAGACTATATCATATTCATTTTGCATGCAGGTTTTGACAGACGGACTGTTGCACCCTGTTAAAAAACAATAACTGAGAATGCTCTGGTATGTAGACAAAACACTACAATACTGCTATATCTGACAATATTTTGCACCAAAGCTACAAATATGAATGAAGACAAAACATCATATTGTTATAATCTGTCAGCACTAAATAACACGAAGCAAGTAACATACTATGCAGACAAAAGACATCTTTGATTTACAAAAGCTGAGCGAGAACACATAGGAAAACGCAGCAAAACAACACTCACAGGCCTGTTTGTAAAACAATATGCAGGAGAGCATCTTTATTAAAAAATGATTTCAATGGATGCCCAAGATGCAGCGTTTGTTGTTTGCACGTGCAGTCACAGTCACTGAAGAAATCCCTTTTAATGCCTGCGTCCTGGATCTAGCCTGCCTTTGATAATCCTTCATTGAATCGTTTGTACTGTAGTTGTAGTAATACTTTATAATCCCTCTCTGCACTGCTTGTGATGTTTCTACAATAAAAAATAATGTAAGAAAGAGTACCAAGCACACACACCAAAACAGTATACTGTATATATACAAGCTTCCATGTCTATATTAAGGTCAGGGGAAAAATCCATTCTAGTCACTCCACAATGACATTGCAGTAGGAACAAACTGTTCAAACAGTGTGTAAGCCTTTGGTGAATAGAAGCAAATGAGTATATAGTGACATAAAAGCTGAGCCTTTCCTGCATTACCAAACCATTCCTTTTAAATTCCAGCTCAAAAGAAACCATAACTTGATTTTTTAAAGCAATTTCACTTGCAGGTAGAGAAGATGTGGAGCAGTAAAAGGTGAAACTGATATTTCAGTCTACACTTGTGTCATAAATAAGGGGTTAGAAAAAAGCTTCATCACAGCTTTCATTGCAAAAGGAATTATGTAAACTAGTTTACAATACCTGCCAGAAACATCCAAACCGCACAGCAGTTTCGTCATGGCCATCTGATGATACTGGCACAGCATTTAACAAAAATATAGGCCCATATTTGATACACCTACACAGACATGCATTCAAACACATGGACATGTGTACAAATCCTCAGTACCCAATGGAAATGTCATCACTGTACAAAGCAAAGCAGTCACACATAAGGAATATCCACTGCAATGCCGGGCTGTTGTGGATGGTAAATGCATGGAAACCTTGATTAACCACCTCTCAAATTCTGAAATAGCATTATGGCAACAGTTCCTGAGCATTTATGCATGCTTTACACCCGTTAGTGTGCTCAAACTGGGTAATCCAGCTTCTTTTGCAAATTCTATGATTGTTCTCTGTATCCTGTGAACACAGACCAACCTTCAACCCTCCTCCCACTCGTGTTACACAGCAATTAAAACAATTGAACCCCACATACAACATTTGCTGGAGCTGAGTCCATGGAGCAGATGAATAAGAGACCCCAAATTAAGTAGCTGGCTGTCATTATGTGGTCAAGTTTTTTTAGATTAGTGTTGTTTTAAGTTTGAACAACACTTACTGAGAACAAGTGTACAACTTCTGATACAGCTTTTGGTATTTTGTCAAATATTTTGTACGGGCTTTTATTGCCTTTAAATAGTGACAGGGAAAAGAGAGGGGATGACACAGCAAAGGGCCACAGGTGGGAGTCAAACCCATGGCCACTGCAGCAAGGACTCAGTCTTGGTACATGGGACACCAGCTCTACCAGGTGAGCCCCCAGTCTGTCCCTGTAGATACTTTTTAAAAAAAAATACAATTTATGTAAACAAACGGATAGCTACACCAATAAAATTCAAAACACAAGACTGAAACCTGCTACAGCTCCCAACATGATTGACAGATTTTTTTATTCAGGAACTAACACTACACAAGAACTATATCTAAATTATTCATGTTTTCTGGTGCTGTTAAAGAGTTGTTTACCTCAGTAATTATTGTAACACTGCAGGAGATTTGGCCGGTGGTTTAAGCTTATGAACAGTCGAGAAAGAAGACAAAATGCTGATCTCTCACCTACTGTATAAGTCATACTGTTGTTAGTAATTTGCAACAGAAAATGAATTTTAGTGGGAACGTAATGACACCAAATGAACATTTTTTGTATCAAGATAATGAGCAAGTGTTTTTAATTAACAATTGGCAAGTCACAAAATGTTGAACATATTACCAAAATGTTCACTGACAAAACCAAAATATGAGCTCTTGCAATACAATATCTGCTACAACTACAGCATTACTAAACATTTTCATGATTATGTTTAGGTATTGCATAACATGCTTTATTTGAGATTGTTTTTTTGAGATAGATACTTATAGACTGATAGCTCCATCTATCTATCCATCACGGCCCTTGCAGGCCCACAAGTAGCTTAGATTTATAAGCTTCACACTATAGCCCTGCTGCAATGGAAATACTGTGTTCCTAACTCTTCAATATTGTTGCTTTTTTAAAAGTTCAACACTCCAAAGTACACACACCAGTCCTGACAACTTGCAAAGATAATGCACATTTCCTTGCACATAAACACACACGTGTACACAAACACACAAAAGAAGAAGTGGATGAAGGAGAAGTCTTCGGCAAGCTGACAAGCAGAAGATTAATCCATCTTTCCCAGTCAGTCACTCCCACTCCCTCCCTCCTCCCGTTTCTCTTTCCAGCCTCATTGTTTTCAATAAAGTGTCAAGACTGGCCATTTTATAATCACATTTGTGACTGGGGATCTGGGATTCAGATGTAATCAATGTCTATTAGAATCACAGGGTTATTGATTGAAAGAGGAGAGATGGTGTGAGCGATCTCTCCCATTTCCATCTTTACTCTCTTCCTCACACACAATGTACACATATTTACATAGTGCCAAAGCCGGGATCTATATAGTCCTGTCTACAGGTTGCTGGTACTTTACTGGCAGTAACTGGAGCATCTTACTGTTAGAACTGATGGAAATGAAATAAACAATCAGCCTAAAGAGAGCCTTTAAATAGCTAACTAGTCAGAATAGTTCATCCTCCCTCTCCATTTGTTAAGTTACTGTTACAGGACTAAGAATATTTGTCATATTGTGTTGGCTTTGTGTCAATTTACCCTGAATTCAAGACATGGTTATGAGCAATTCAAAAAGTGTGTATTTTTGTATTTGAGCAATAAAAACAGTAGGCAGATGGTGCTTTTTGTGCTCTTCCATGTATTCCTTACAGTACATAGTATTAACCCCATATAGCTCTTTCTCGCTGTGTGTGTTTGCATTCAGTGGTGCTTGTCAACCAGGGTCTGTGCAGCATTTCCACAAGGTGACATTTAGGGGACAGTTTCACACACTGAGGATATGGCTCCTTTAACTGCTGTTTATCACCTGTTTCTGGAAACGTCACCCAGCCTTATGATAGCTATATATCAGGATACGTGTGTGTAGGCTATGCGTGCGAGGCATGGAGAGAAAGAGTTTTTTTTTCTACAGGGCTAGCTCACAACTTTCACAGGACCACCCAGCTTACACAGATGTATGTACATAAAGCTTTTTTGATTTCAGAGAGATCAATAAAATCAATAAAAAAACCCAGTAGTGATTTCTCTTTTCTTGTCAAAGGTCAGGTTAACCTCTATAGCAGCAGAGCTGGAGCTGCTAAGAGTCAGTATTTTTGCTCAAGGGCACTTCAGCATGACTCACTGACACACTGGCCTGATACAGAGCTTTTTTCATAGCTTTACTGAAACTGGTTTGATCAGATGGGAATTCTGTTCAAAAGATGCCAATTGGTTTAAAATGTTATCGGTGGAAATTGTCTTGCAACACGAGCAAAAGACATTTAAAATAATAAATAAACTTCTTAAAAGGGCTCTTAGAGGGTTAAGACTTTAGTGTGAGGAAAAGGGAGTTAGGCTTTGGCGTGTAGTTGGGAGGGAAATGGTTCCGATTAGAAGCTACAGGGAATTTATTATTAGTCACTGAGAGTCCTCACAAGTATAGGAGTACAAAAATGTGTGTGCATTTGTGTGTGTGTGTGTGTGTGTGTGTGTGTGTGTCTGTGTGTGTGTGTCTGTGTGTGTAGGAGAGACACGCACATCCAAATCATAGT
>NW_023339652.1:8261095-8307867 GCF_004916995.1 Morone saxatilis | reverse complement strand
CAAATCATAGTTACAAAAAACATGAACTGCTTCTTTGCCTCTCACTCACATTCGCTCACACACCCAAAAGTAGAGACACACAATCACACTGACCGAGACACACACACACACACACAAAACTTACAAAGGCTGACATGGATTTATGTTCCCCACTGCTCAAGGAGACAAGCCTCGGGAAAGGGGACAAATTCAGCCAAAGAATAGGAACACCCATTGTTCAGAATGACACAGACACACACACAAGATCACACACAAACACACAAACACAAACACACACTCTCACCCCTAACTGGAAATGGCTTATTGACTTTGCAGTGTTTAAAGCAGACTTGTGAGAGAGAGAGAGGCTGTTGATTTAGTCACTGCAAGCTACAATTCACTGTCTCCTTAATGGAATAATTGAGTTTAGGACTTCTATTGACATATGCAGGCATGTAAAAAGAAACACACACACACACACACACACACACACGCTTACACTAATAAATGCTGATGGACAGAGAAATCTGTGGACCACACTTACTGTGATCATTGATAAGAATCCCCTGGATTTATGTTATTTGAATGGAAATGAAGCATAGGATTATGTTTGGTTACTGTCTTGGGGTGAAATGTGTGTTTCCATGAAATGGAATTTGTGGAAGTGATTTGTGAGACGACTGGGGACAACAAGGTTTTAATCAGTGCTTGTTTGATTTGGGAATTGGAAACTGGAACGACTTTTCTTCATGCTGATTTGCTCTGTTTAGTAATAAAGTAAACACTTTATGTGCGTGTGTGTGTGTGTTTTCCTTTCTTCTATCTGTTCATTTTTCTTGCTGTACTTTCATCCTCCCTCCTGCCTTGTGTTGTTTTTTCTTTTGTTTAACCTTCATTCTTTGTTCAATATTTCTAAACACAGAGAAGAAAATAAGATCTTAGCAAAACTAGAGACAGTAAAAAGTAAAAAAAGAGAGGGTAAATGAAGGAGAAATGAATCTTTTGTGCGGCTCTCTTTCTCCACCAATCTCCCTCTCAGTCGATGAACGAGAGAGTGGGGAAAAAAAACACAAACAAAAGGAAAATGGGCTGTGCTCCTCCGTCTTCCCTCAGCCTCCTGACAACTCCACAGCAATCGATAATCAATCCCTAATCTCTCCCACCTTCTCTCCCTCTCCCTTCCTCTTTTGCTTCATCCTCTCTTTCCTTTCAAGCCCTTCCATGTCACCAGCTAAGATATTGAACCTGCTGCGAGGACACGCACAGGATCGTGCAGACTCACACAAATGTCGTTTTTTATGTACAGACACACACACACACACACACACACACACACACACGGAACAGCTACTTACACTCCACAAAAAATACTAAAAACATAATAGTCCAAACATCTGCAACACAAGTTGTCACATGAAGACTGAATACTGCAGTTTTCTATATTTACATACATAAAACCAACAGCTAGTGCTACACCTTGCGCACATTTTTGGCCTGGGGCAGTAACTTACTGGAGTGAGAGAAATAGTCCTGCCCTATAAAACCACAATGTGTCATTTTATATGCCTGCGATTTTGGATGGATTAAACACAATAGAACATTAACACAATTAGTAAGCCTAGATATGCTGGTTAGCAGATTTCGTTACTTTTGCACAGAGCCATGCAAAGTTATTCCCCACGTTTTCTGTCTTTGTACTAAGCTAACCAGCTAATGGCTGCAGCTTCATATGTAGGAGAGGGGTATCAATCTTCTCATCTAACTCTTGGCAAGAAAGAAGATACGCATAATTTCCCAGTGTTGAACTATTCCTTTGATAAGGTTGTGTTTACATTTTTGAAATTATATATATATATATATATATATATATATATATATATAAACTCTAAATTGCCGTACGATTTAGGTCCAATGCCAAGTTTTAGCTTCAGTGCAGGTAGTATACCTTTTATGTAGTGTTGACTGATTCTGATGGACCTGAGTTTCTCAGTCTTTGGGTTAGTTCCTCTCTTTACTGATGGTGGGCCAGGTAGGAAGCAACTTCAAAATGCACCCTTGACCTCTGCCCTCTCCCAACAGTAATGAGGTGGAAAGTAAGGGTGTGCAGGTATGGGTAATGGCATGCAGCATGTCCGACCTGCAATCAGTGCTTGCTTTTAAACAAGTGTTCTAGTTACATAACCTCAGCCATATCTGACATATTTAAAAAATCTTCACCATCCCTTGTTGAAATCCTACATACAGATAAGAGATGCACGCACATGCACAGACAATCTTTCTATGGCCTAAAATGTCAGTGTAGCTGCAGCCTTGGCTACAGAGTTTCAGTGAGGCAGAAACTGTGCCTCACTTCATGAGAAACTGCAGCCGCACACACACATACAGTCTTGAAATAAGCGGCTCAAATGTAGAAGCAGTAAATCGACCTCTCCTTTACCTTCATGTACCTTCACAGGTGGCTATTGCTTCAGGAAATGTTAATCTTGCCCATATGGACAAGATAAAATAGAGAGAAGAAAGATTGGTGGTTGAAGGTTGAAGGGAAATGAAAGAATAAAACAGGAGACAAGAGAAGAGGGATTGAGGTTTCCAGAGATCGAATAGCATTTAATCCACCTGCTTTTAGTAACCATATGGACCCCTGCTGGCTGAGATCAAACTTACCATCTCTTCTGTTCTTGCTGCCTTACAGTGTGTCATGAGTTTTTCTAAATTTGTGGAAAAGAGCTAAGAAATATTCAGTTACAATTAGACAAGAAGAGATGAGGAAGAGAAGTAGATGAAAATGCACCTCATGTCGGTCCCTGTGTTATACATTCACAGCACAACGAGTAAGAACAGTGACACCATTAGTGGAAGCCACCTACTGTTTCTTTCATGGGTGTGTGGGTCTCTCTCTCTCCCTCTCTGTGCGTATGTATGTGTGCAGCCCCTGCTGTGGTGATTAGGGACGAAGAGGTGTCCCACTCAACACCTGTCCAGCTGCTGGCTACTGCAAATTCACGCTCAATTGCTCATGAAAAAAGATAAATAAGGAGATAAAACTATTTAAGCCCAGCTACTTTCACATCTTTTAGGGTCTATTACTCTGTGTGTCTGTGTGTAATGAGCATTCACCTGCAGGTCAGTGTGCATCCATAGAACACTTGCAGCGCATGGCCGACTGCACACTAGCATTCTGTTGTACTGAAACAGCCACATGCTACAAACCAAATCTTGTCTCAGTCTTTCAGTGTTTCATCTTTTTTTCCCCTCTATCTTGGGTCTGTCTTCCATTAAATTTCCCAACATAAAGATCTGTTTGAAAGTACAATACCTGTAGAGAAGTATTGAATCTTTTATTTATAAATATATTTCTTTGGCCTAAAACTTATCAAATTTCATGTATGGAGTTGGAGAAAATACTGCAGGCAGTTTTTAAAGTATCTATAATACCAAGTGTTGCGTGCAGGCTGCTAAAATTTCCCACAAATAAATAGCAAAATTGGATGGAAAGTAATGTAGACTGCTGCAGCAGGTGGGACCCAATCCAAGTCCTGCAGACACAAGAGTTATTTCTGTAATTAATGCATGCACGCAGTGAGTATTATCATTGCTAGATGAGTATGAGATGAAATTTCTATGGCCTATATTGGGCTTATGTAAATACACAGTCCCATGAACTGCAAACAGCACTAAATAAAGTCTGAGGGTCATCTGTTTTTCTTGCTGGCCTACTTGCAGTCTTCCTCTTTATAAACGAGTTGCGTAGTTGGTGAAATACATTTCATTTAATCATCAGTGACATAAAAGACTGCCATCCCTAATATAACCTGAGCTGTAAACACTGACGCTGTAGCTGCTGCTATGAATCTGACATTCCTGCATCTGGTTTTGTATGTGTTGCTATGGGAAAGGACATGAGTGTAAATAAGAAAAATGGAACAACATCTGTAATGTTTTTATCCACTTTCAGCCCTGAGGTTGTTTCTTTTATGCTTTCAAAGGTGTTTAATAGTTCCAGCTCACATCTTACAGCTTATTAAACAGCTGAGGAACAGTATTTGCATTTCTTTAGATTACAAAAATATAAAAGGGATACATGTGTGTTATTTATTTTCTCTGTGGGAAAACAGAGATCACAATCTCTGCGGGATCAGGCAGTAATGGTCGGAAATCCTGCGGGAGTGGGCGGTTGTGGGATTGGAAGAAAAAAAACCACACACAGACTTTAGATTCTAAGGCTAAGGCTTAGAAATGACTAAAACATCAAAAAGACAACTTGAGATTGAAAATACTTTTGCACCTGCTCCTCATTCTCACTCTTAAAGACAGAGACAGTGAGCAACACACTGACAGCAGCTTTTCAATTCCGCCTCCACAAGTGGTATGAAGTATGAGGAGGGGCGGCAGGAGTCGCCACAAACTCTATTTGGTCCTTTTTTGGCTTTGTTCTAGGGTCCCCCATCTCCACTTACTTTAAATTCCAAATGTAGGCACTTAAAACTCAAATCTTTTATTCATTGGTCTGATTGTGAAACACGTAGGTGGTTTGAAGTGCTTACGGTCACTTCCCAAACGGCATTTAGTGATTACAAAGCCGCGAGACGGAGTGGCTGCTTTCAATCAGGTAGCATGGTTATTCAATAACTCTTTACAAAATGTCTTTTGCTCTCATTTCCACACATCTGGAACCACATATATTTAACAATTAGGACTCTCTAATGCACACAAACATACACAAGTCAGTGGGATGATATTTTGATGTTGGATTTTATTTCTTTCACGCAGTCACATGCAAAAATAACTGCACACTTTCTCTCTGTCACAAACGCTCTCACACGACTACCTGCAGAAACAAAAATATGCACATGGAGGGCTTTGCAATGATGTATCAATTGCCAGTATAGAAACTCAATAGACCTCATCATCATACTAATTCAATTCATAAATGCACATTCACAATATATATCATTCTCACCTTTCTTACATTACAGACCATAAAAATGTGGTGTGTAGTATTCACTCAGTATGTTGTCATGGTGACTGCCTCTAGGACTTCTACAGGATTATATGTACCGTAGTTAAAATACAACCTACATTTTAGTTTCGCTTTTCATTATTTCTGTGCATGGAAATCTAAAAAACTGAGAGTAAAAAGTATAGACTTGTAAAGAGAAGCTTCAGGAGACGATCTATAAAGTTAGTTTGTCTGTGTGGCTTTATGCGTACGTTGCAACAGCATGTTTAATCCTGTGGGAAGAAAGAGAGGCTCATACATCCTGTAGATAGCTCACCTGTAAAACATCAGTGCATCATAAGGATCACGAAGAGAAACAGATGGAGCAGCTCAGGAGAGAAAATAGTGTGTCAGAACCAATCCACGTACTTATTGCCGCAACAAATGGATAAAATATCAAATAGAAAATATATATATACATATATAATATACATAAAAATAAAATCTAACATACTGTATATGGATGTGTGCATTATTCATTTATGCCATGTGAATTTGAACATGAACAAAGACGGATTATGAAGAAATTCTAATATATTTATTACTATACGTTTTGTTACCTTGCCACCAAATTGGATCCAGAGTTTGCTCCATTTTGCAATTAAATAATAAAAATTGCAGCAAACGGTCGTAACATAATATTGTAGAATAATACATTTATAGTCAATAGTGCACAAGAGGCTGTTCCCATCCAAATGAAATAATTAGATCGGATGAAAACAGTGGAGTACCTTGGGCAGTGTACCGGTGCTGTTAAAAATTGGGGTTGGAGAGGCTATGTTCAGAGAGTGCAGGAACTCACTCTCTGAACATATTAAATTGAGAGAATAACAATGACTGATTAATGGTTTTCATTAAAGCGTCACACCACAATATTTTTTCCTCAGAGCAGAAGATGCTTATTATATTACCCCAAAGCACACGTCATTTGTATAAGGTTCTGGTATCTTAAACAGAGAAATTCAAACGGTGAACGCAAGTAATAAGGACCTGTATTTGTGCTGACACCAATGCTACAGATAGTACGAGTAAACCTCTGGATAGAAGGAGAAGCTGTTGTCCTTTGTGTCCTCTACAATTAACCCACAAGTGCTACAAGTGTTGTGCTATCCAACGTGTATCTTATAGTAATGAAACCTTTTGCCTCTGGCTGTGTGAGTATGGGTAAGAAACAATTTCCGTCATAAAATGATGGTCAGCTCAGTGTTTGTGTGTGCGCGTGTTAAAAATAACAATTCCATTTTGTTCACGATATTCAGTCAAAGTGCTGAGCTGACACAAGCCAAGAAAGATCATTTAGTGTTTATGGGCCTACTTCTATTACCTTCACTGCCACTTAAACACAATGAGCTCACCACATTGATAAGATATTACCCACCATCCCCTCGGGCTGCCCAAACGTACACACACACACACACACACACACACACAGACACGCACACACCTCCGGGATTAAACTCCTCCAAACACTGATAAGCCAATGTCATTCACACAAAGCGTTAACACAGCACCATGTCAGCTCCATCAAAAATCAATAATGGCCCCGGGGCGAGTGTTACGGCCATGTTTAAGAGTAACAGCACAACACCAGCAGCAATAATAACCACGTTAATGAGCTCCAGAGAAAGGTCAAGGCTAAACAAAAGAATTCCTCCTTATAAATATTTAAGTGTGATTAACATTAGCAGTCCTAATTAAGCCATCAGTCTTTGCCCTGTGAAAGGGCCTTTGATTAGTCAACACTCAGGACGCCTCACTCCACTGAAGAGCAACTATGCAGGGCCTGATGGGGAAGCTGTCGAGGAGAGGGTGTGTGTGGGCTGGGGGAATAGAGAGGGTGGCGTTTTTTTTTTTTTTAACTAATAGCGGACTAAATGTGAATCATGGAGGAAACCCAAATTATGAAATTGATCTGAATGTTCTCCTTGCCAATAACCTCACATTTGTCAAAACAACACTTCATCAGATCATCAGGAAATGGGATGTAGGTTGTTTCTATTGGGTAAAGGATCTGTTTTAATCATTGCTTTGGTTAAACTATATGGACACCCACGCACGAGTTAGGATATATTGGCTCTGCAATGATCCCTGAAACCTGACGCTATATTAAAGGTTGAGTGTGTAACATTTAGGATAATCTATTGGTAGAAGTGAAATATAATATTTACAGGTATGTATAATCACCTGCATATAGTTTTCTTTACCTTAGAATGAGCCATTAATATCTACAGACACTGTAGGCCGTCTTCAATGTAGGCTGCCATGTTGATATTGTTTCTACAATAACCCAGAAGGGACAAACCAAACATGGACACTGTAGTTTCTCCTTTGCGCCTGGAAGTGGAGGGTGAAGCAAGGTAGTTGCAATCTGTAATTGCACCAAAGAAGGAGTAGTGTATAATCAAATACACAGTGCAATATTGTAATCTCCACATAGCAACACATTATGTACTGGAGTTAAATTTAGTCTGGGTAACCCTAAGACCCATTCATGTATGATGCAGCAGGGGAAAATGTCATACCTCAAAATAACTGCCAAATTGCTTTGCATAGTGAGCTCAGACTCTATTTACCATCATATTAACAGATGTTAGTCTGTGGACACCACAGGGCTCAGTGGTTGGCACTGTCACCTCACAGCATGAAGGTTCACAGATCAAATATTGGCCCCAGACTCCTCTGCATGGAGTTTTATATATTTATATAGAGTTGTTGATTTCGTCTTACAGTCCAAAGTCATGTAGGTCAGGTAAATTGGAAAGTGGTGACAACTTGTCCAGCTTGTTTACCCTCCCAAATTATGATGGGATAATCCCCATATCACCCTGAATAGTAATAAAGAGATCTACAGTTTCAACAGAAAAAGGTCCTTTTCTCCTTTTCTAAGAGATTGGACAGAGCTTTGAATGTAATGATTTGAAAAGGGGAAAATCATCTCTATTTGATGACAGGGTAGCTTTACATTGAAAAAAAAACATATTCTTATTATTTTATTATGGTATTTCCTTTTACAACTTCTAACGGCTATGACTAATTATTGTCTTGAATATAAAGAAACCAGAAACAACCTAATAGGACACCCTGATCAAGGAGAGATCGCCAGAAACTGGTGAATAATGCATGGTATATATTGGATAAGAGTTTCAAGAAGACTAAATCCAGACTGTGTGTGAGACATCAGAATGTGTATTATATGTAACATTTACAGTATATATTCATTTGAAAGCTGCCATAATGGTGTTCCAGAGGTTTCTGGCCAAACGTGTCTTCTGGATATAGAGTAAATGAAAACCTATGACATCAGTACTAATGGACACACATGCATGTACACACGCAAACACACACAGCAATCAATACAGCACCAAAGCTCAATGCCAAATTACAATACTCCAAATCACACAGGAGTGAGTGCTGACCAAGTGTTAGTGTCCCCTGGGTTATACATATAGATGTTTGTGTGTGTCTGTGTGTGTGTATTGTTGATGATGTCACCCATCCTAATTATGACCCAGTCACAGACATCAAATGGAGATAATCATGTTTGAGTGTGTGGCTGTGCTGTAAATGCCTCGAGGCACCTTATGCAACCATTGGGGACAATGAGATCTCAAACACAAAACGTGCTTGAGTGCTTGTGTATGTGTGTGTGTGTGTGTTTTAATGTGCAATATGCCCTCCAGGCCTTTGCTTACGATGTGTGCATGAGCTATAGTTATATTATAATTAATAAATAACAATGTGTGTCTCGGTATTCACCCTCTGTCTGTGCTGTATTAGTGGGAATGGCTGTGTTTGTGTTTAACCTCAACTGCAAGTGTTTGTGTACTAAAGCATCTCACATGACAATAAAAAAGCTACTGTAAAGTACATTTCAGTGTGTGCATGTGTAGGTCTCAGAAGGGACAATGTCAGGACACTGTATATAAATGGGCACCGGTCACCCAAGTGTACTGGGCTTGTGGACAAAATTAATGACAGAAATGCTTCAGGCACCAGCTGCACGCCACGTCGCAGGCAGGCCTCAGCACAAGTTGTAAGTGTAAAGTAATTTAAATCCTCTTCTGAAGGATGAGAAAACATTTTATACAGTTGTGGGGATTAGTCTAAACTGGCTTCTCGCAGGTCACGGATGGATAGGCTTATGTGGGGCCATGTAACAGGTTTAGTAGCCACTGGCTTGTGGCATAGTTATATGCTTCTCTAATGTGTAGGGAGTATCTAACCTTCACATGTGAATAACTCCTCACTTCTGGACATCTTGGTTAGGCCTATAGTTGATTCAGTCGGTATCAGCTGATAAAGAATACATAGCTATTATATAAAGAATAGCTGTACCTATTGTACATGTGAAAGCCCATTTCTTACTTTTAGTCACTTGGATTTTCTTGACAAAAGGTACTAGGGTTATATGTTAACAAAACTGCATGATAATTTTGTCACTGTACCATATTGGTTCTGTACCATGTAGGGTTAGGTGATATGACAATATAACCTACACCATAAGGGGAATAGAAGTTTGTCACCTGGTAGAGAAAAAGAAGTTTCCAGCCATCAGTGTTTATTATAGTCACCATGACAATAAAGGTAACCAGCACCATGGTACTGTTGGCTTATGGTGTAGCAGTGCATGGTGGTGTACAGCCATTTAAGTAACCACATTACCATTGCCTCAGTACTGCAATATCAAATCAGGTACTGTAACATTGGAGCATCATGGAAAAATTAGCAACATACTGTAATACAATACAGTGAGCAATGACTACTATTATGCAGGTGCAGAATTTCCATTGGAAAATAGCACGGGAACATGTTAACATGATTTATTACTGCAACTGTGCAGCTCAAACGAGAAAATCCAAACAACCATCTCCAGTTACTTTTTGTAGTTAAAAAGATATCACTAAATAAAAACTTGAAAATGTACCAGAGGAAAAAAAAACAAATGTTCCTTTGTGCAGTAAAAGTATATATGACAAAAAGAAACAAAGGCAAAGTTTTCATTGCCAGCTGTTTTTTTTCTCATTACCAAACTTCTGTCTTTCTGACTTCAGCCTTCCAGCCAGCTAGTTTTTTTAGTCGAGCAGCCCAGAAAAGAGCAAGGGAAAGATTTGTTGCAATATGGTGAGTCTTGTCACTCTAAAGAACACAGACACACTTCAAACCCACAATCTGTTACTTTCCTCACATTAAAAAAGCCTGTAGAGCTTTTACTCTGCTTTTGGGGAAGTTATTTCCCATCTTGCAGTGAAAATATCATCGACTAACCAGGTAACACGAGCAGGAATTATGGTAAATGGACTGTAAAACCGTCACAGACCATGGCTTCAAAAACTCCCAGGAAGTTGAATCAACACCTCACTAAGTCTCGGCACAAAGTTAATTTGAAATATGGGTGACTGCAAGTCTGTTTAAATGGATTGTAATGGATTGTCATTGTACTTTGTGTCTCTATTTTGATGTGGGGGCGATCGTCACTACTTTGGAAATAAGAGAGAAGAAAGTAGCATGTTCACTGAAGAGGTAAATTGAAATTGTTATCGTAATCGTTATTGCAATTTTATATTTAATTTGTGAACAGGCAAAAGCTATTGTAATGATGTGCGTTGCATAGTAATAACATAGTTTAACTTATGTTATTTGATACAGACAAGTAAATTTAGCAGGAGTTGGTTGTAGGGGTGGAAAACATTAGGAGAAAAGGCGTGTTCATTAATTTAGTTTAAGTCTTGTAAATAGTAGTCTTCATTTTACCGGGAAATATCGTGCCCAGTGGCAGACAGAATTAGCTTATAGGGAACCAATCTAAACACTGATGGTGCCATTATTCTATAGCCATTACAGGGTGCAATTAAAAAGTTGTTTGTTTCCACTTTAAAATCCATTACCATCACAGCACCATGACACTTTTTTGGTCAGTGAAAGGATTTTTTCCCCCATTTAGCCTCACGTGTAGTATAGTAATAAAAAAATACACAAGGAACAAACCTGTTAGCTTATGGTGAACCTTTAAATTCACAAATAGTTTTGATTTGTGGATGTGTGTGTAAGTTTGTGTGTGTTCATGGTCTTCGAGGTCATCCTCCTCCCCTGGCAGTCCTACAGTCTCCTCAGCACAGCAGCTCAGGGGCTCATTACCACTCACTTTATCTCTGGAGGGAAACTGACAGTCAAAGCCAAGTTCTCATTCACTGCCTATGTCTCCCCACAAACACACACGCCACATGCCACAAGCATACATGCACAGCCATCCAACACGGAATTCTTTATCTCCATAGCTTTTACACAATAGGACAGCAAGCCTGTGATTTATACATAATTAAAGCTAATTTAACTGACATAGTGTACTTGTCCTCATAACAGAACTGTTACCAATTTAAAAAAAACCCGTAGCAGGGGTCAAATTAACCTCTGGCAAGACAAGCACTTAAATTTACTCATGCAATCTGCTGATTTTCATTGATATATGATGTTCATATTTAGTTGCTAAGCTATTATTTCAACAGACACTGTGTTTTACAGACAGGATAGACAGCTTTCTGTTTCTGTTTCTAATCTTTCATCCAATAACTAGCAGCAATAGCTCATGGCTATTCACTGCAGCCTATATAGGCTACCGTATTAATGCAAAATTAAACAGGAGCAGTGATCATTTATGTCTTTCAGATATTTCAACATTTTAGGAGACAAGCTCGCCTCCCATCTCGAGTTAGATGGGAGACTGATTCCACTCTCATATCTCTCTCGCAAATATATGGCTATAGCCAGCAGACAGTTAGCTTAGCTTAGCATTCAAACAGAAAACGGAGCATTAATTACAAATTATATCTTGTTTGTTTTAAAGTTTAGTGTGTAACATTTAGGAGGATCTATTGGCAGAAATAGAATATAATATTTATGGGTATGTTTTTTTATTAATGTATAATTGCCATTTTTATCTTCTATCTTTTATCGCCGCCATAGTTTTTCCTTCACACAATCTGCACCTACACCGTTAGATGCCACTAAATCCTACTCACTAGACCTTTAAGTGGAAAAAAACAAAGTGGAAAAACCTTTTCGGTTTTACAGTGGTTTATGTGCTATTTCTTGGCCACGAGCAGTAACTTTGTGAAATCTTGTTGCCACTGCAACGGTGAGGGAGAGTGGCAACAGGGGGAGGACCCAAGTGCAGACAGTCAAGGCAGACAGCATGATTTCAATGATTTATTAATTCAGACAGCCTACAGGTATGCAGACAGGCAAGCAGGTACAGGTCGGACAGATTGACAGAAGCTCAAAAGCAAAAACAACAAAGGAAGAAACCAACATTGCAACAGGGAACAAACTGACAACGGCTGAATAAAAGAGGACTAATGAAGAAACCGGAGCAGGTGGGCAGGAGAGGACAAGTAACTGCAGGGCTGGTGAGAGAAGTGGGAACAGGTGAGTAAATGGGTGGGGCACTCAGGTAAAGAAGGGCAAGTCAGAGGGCATCTGGTGGACAGGAAGAGAATGGCAGTGGTTTAACGAAGTGGGAATGTGGACAGAAGTTACTGCTTCCCACCCAAGAGAAAGTCTTTGTGCTAAACTATCTAAGCTAATCAGCTGCTGGCTGTAGCTTCCTGTTTTTACAGATATAAAAGTGGCATCGATTTAATATCTTATCTTATACAGCTCTCAGCAGGAAAGCAAATACTTCCCAAAGTACTCCTTGGTTTTTTTTCCAAGGTAGATAACTTGCACTGCAGTAAACTGGCTTTGGCTCGATAACCACTAAAGTTTGACTCAGTCCAATGAGACTTCCTCTGCCACCAAGCAGCTCTGCCTCCAAAAAGTGTTTGCATGACCAAAACTTCAGTCTGCCAAAAAAAAGACAGGAAGGTAGCAGCACTTTCTAACACCGAGCCAATACCTCATTCCCCCAGCAGCAGACATTCTAGCTGGAATGAAACAGCCTTTTATGGTGCCAAGCAGACAGACACCAGCACAGACTCAGAGAAAATAAGAGAAGAGGTGCAGACTAAAACAAAAAAGTACAAATAAATAACAGCAAGAGAGAATAGCAGAGAGGGGAGTGTGAAGGAGAGAGAGCTCTATAAATTGTAGCCTGGTGCAGGGCTGCAGGGAGGGAGAGCAGCCTGATGAATAGAGCCATCAGCCTAAGCAGAGGCTACAGAGCAGCCTGCCATCTGCCTGCCCATTACTAGAATAGAGTGTATGACGGTCTACTCTCATCTGCAGGCCCCACTGGCATCGCTGGCAACCAAGAATATTTCTATGTGTATGTGTATGAGTTCAGTCTTCCTGAAGTCCAAACAGGATGAGGTGTCCTTGCCTAGACAGAACCATAACCGCATTTTCGAAGTGTCTTCTGTGGTGTTTTTAATTTGTGTGGGTGAATGCATTTGTCAAGCGCTTGTATCTGTTTGAAGCATATTGTGTCATACTGTGTGTGTATGTGTTTGTGTGGACACGCAAGAAGGCGAGGGTGGCCCTCAGAGAAGAGTTACAGCAGCGTGGCAGACGCTTCACACCTCATTGGCAAGCAAGGAGAGCCAATCACCGCCAACAGATCCGCCCCTCAGGCTGCCGGTCTATTCCTCAGTATCCTTGGTGAGTAGAGAGTGAGAGAAAGAAAGAAAGAAAGTGGGGGGGGGGGGGGGGTAAAGTAAGAAAAAGAGCAGAAGGAAAGTGAGACAGAACAAAAGAACAAAAAAGCAGAGTAAATGCAAACACAAGAGTGAGGATAGACTGTGTGGAGAGACACTAAAAGGCACAAAGAGACGCACAGACGGATAAGAGTCGGAGAGGGAGTGTGGGGAAAACTTTAAAGGGAAAAGCTATTTTTTCTTCAGAGAAGGTCATTAAATCAAATGTGATTAGTCATCATGGTGGAGGATGTTGTCTTTTGTATTGCAGAGTTGAGTGCATTCTGGTGTCATTTTCAAGTCAGCTTCTTTAGAGAACAGAAGCAACATAGGGCTGAAATATCATAAAAGCACTGAAATGAAATTGTAGCTTTATTCTAATCTCTTTATACAGTCCAGTACAAGAACTGGTGTCGACAAAGTCTCACTGTTTAAACAGAGACAGATGGTATGGAGCACTATAGAGACAGTGAAAGCCATACTGACAGAAGCTGATATAAATAACAGCCAAAATAGCATAGACCTGCAGTATATGTAGAGGTGCACAGTGAAATGTCTTGTACATTAAGGGTACCTACAATATGAGATGTGTAGTAAAGATACTTTAAAATCATGCCAGAGTGTGGCAATAATGCATGGGTTGCATAGACCAGTGGTTCTGATGGGAAATACTGTATTTGAATTTCACTGTTAATTTAATTTACTAGACGTTAGCCCAATGAGAGGATGTATTACAATGATTGATCTGTTCATAGGTTTCACACTCGTCACTGTTAATCTGTCAATCTACAGTATAGACACTTATGGAATAACTAAATTTTATCAGATGGTGATCCCTAAGACTACATCTTATTAAATACTAGCCCGTCTGATGTGTATCAATTTTGGGATCCAAAAAGGTTGAGAAAGGCACTGACTGTATAAAAGACATGAATATAGCCACGATTGGTGCACTACTGTTCTGGAGCCTCAAGTTTGGCATTTTGGCCATCGGCAACTTGTTTTGCAGCCAGAAGTGACCATATTTGGACAAGAGGGGAGGAATGAGGGATGGATCTGACCCTATGCATCCATAGTTCACATTACCTGTGACATTAATGAACTAATTCATATTTGTGGCTAGCATAAAAACAGGCTTGAAACAAAATGTAAGTTTCTTACTAAAAGAAAAAGAGTGTCTTTTAGTACAACCGAATGTTGAACAATACATTTCTAAGTGAACAAAATATTACAATTAACTTTCATGAACTGAAAACACACTGTGAAAAGGTCAAAGTTCAAAGCAGAAAACACAGACATCACCCAAAAGCAATTCCACGGCTATTTAAATGCACACAGTGCTACGGATACGCATTGTTACACCTCTATCCTGATTGACAGGTTGCTGTGGTAGGGTCTTGTCAATCACAACGTAGCCACAACCTGAAGCATACCCTGCTTTATTGTCTATTTGACCCTAAATGGGACTATAATTTACAAAATCATACTGTATTGAAGATGTGAAACTAGCGATTGAGACCATAAACTCATGAGGAAAATGTTTTCTGAGGTAATAAATCAAGAGAAATGTAGAGTCATTTTCTCTCTTCTACACAATGTGACTTCTTTTTGCAACCAGTGCAGTCGCCCCCTGCTGGCCATTAGAAAGAATGCAGATTTAAGGCACTACAGCACTGGTTATGTTGATTACGTCCACTTCTTTGACATAGTCTTTAAAGTGTTTTTTTTTTGATGGCTTTGAATAAACCCCTTCTGTAGTGAATACTGGTTGCAAATATCCAAGGCGGCTCAATGATCACCACCCAATCCTTCTCTCATTTACACTGTATGCGTGTTTCCTCTGTGCATTCATTTAAGTCACAAATTGTTATGCCTCATTAAAGCCTTGTGCAAGGTCTTGTGTTGGACAGCAAGTCACAGGTTAGAGACACAAACGTTACCAATCTTTTCTGGCTCGTTGTAGCTGGTGTTGTGGGCACTGATAGCATCCTGTTAATGAGATTCGTTGGCTAGACTAATTTTCTCGTGGGACAGGGTGCAACACTCCATGTGTGACAGCAATGTGGATCCTCCTATGTTTTCCTGCACATGCCCTTATCGACAAAACTAAAAGAATTAAAGGAATTTTCATTGTCTTGAGCAGAGATGATCATGAAAAGGAAGTTTGGCGAGGGAAATCGTGTTTTTTAGTTGGTAAATATGTGAGTCATGATAGTGCTGGGTACCTCATTTATGTGTGGCAGACAGACTGAAGAAACAATCAGTTTGGCACAAAATGTTTGGATAACATAACAGATTTTCCTGAGGTATTAGCAACCTCCTAGAGATTTAAGTTTTAAAATCAAGATAGAAATGGAAAATTACAAAAAGGGGAAAGAGAAACATTTGTTTGTTTTTTATTTGGTACTACAGAAAGTGGGACTACATAGCAAACATTTCCTTTTTCTAAATGAAAATGTTATTATATTGTATGTATGTATATTATATAATATATGTCTGTATATTAGTCTAATTTTGATTGGAAAGAAAATGTTCCTAATGCGCTAAAGTGCAAAACACCTGAATGTCTGCTCAGAGGTCACAGTTTTAATAAAACAGATATCCTGAAATGAGATTTGTGTTTTTCATCAGTTTATTTTATAACCTGATGTTATTATTTACCCCAGTCCATTCTATGAAAAGAATTTAATATATGAAAGCTAACATTTGAGTAACCTTCACATGAAATACCTGCATTTCAGATTTTATTCTCCTCGCTTTCCACCGCCTCCATCACCTCGACCCCGAAGCCAGTGGCCTTCGGGACCCCTCAAGAACACTGACACAAATGTGAACACTGCCTGTTGTCACTCCAGTGTTCACAAGCAGCTCTGTGCTCAAGGACATCTCAGCTACACTCTTGCACTGAGATGGAAAAATATTGTTTTTCCCGTTCAGCTCACTCTGTTATTATTTAATAACTTATTTATACAGAAAACCTTACATCAAAATCTCATTACTTCTACCACCTGACAAATGAAAGATTGGCTTCGGGAGGCGTGTATATAAATTGCAGCTAATTTAGCACTACATTAATTTTGAATTGCATTATGCCCTTCCCTAATATACTTTCTCGGGAAAAACATCGTATTAAATGCTCTTAAAATGCGCCTTCTTTGTGAATTTAAAAAAGGAAAGAGCACAAGCAACTCTTCATATACGCGCTGTTGTTGAACTTTAAAAAGGTTTTTGAGGTTGGGGTGGAGGCCTTGAAAAGGAAAAGGTAAGCCCCCTGTTTGAATATCATGATTTTCTAATCATCCTTTAATTATATTAGAGGGGAAATAATCTCATTACAGACAGAATACACCGTTAAATCACTTATCTTGGCTCGGAGGTACTGGGTCAGATAGAGGAGTCGTGCAGCTTGTGTCAGAGGGAAAAACAAGAGGTGAAAAAAATTGGCCATGGTCTACTCTGTGGAGAAACACCTGCCATGAACTCCAATACCCATTATCCCCAACCTTTAGAAAACCCCTCCAAGGCACACACACACGCTGTATAATAGAAGTCAACCCCTCACCCCTTCGAGACTCCAAAAGTCAAAAAGCAAAAGGACAGCTGACTGATAGACAGAGAGGGATTAGTCACAACGAATCACATGCTTGCACACACACACACACACACAGCCTCTCTCACTTCTTCTCTTGCTCTGTCCACCACAAACACACAATTTCTTTTTCTGATGCGGAATTAAGATAACGTCTCGTCTGCGATCACCTGCTTCCACATCAAAACCAGACCCCAACGTCCACTCACACAAACACACACAAACACTGATACTGCATAAAAAGTGGATGGATGGCTGCATTACTTACCCCACCCACACACACACCCACACACCCACACACACACACACATATACACATACAGTGTCTGTCTATCCCAACCCAGAGAGTCTGGCAGAGTGCAGACAGCGTAGAGAAGCCGTCTCCTCCAAGGCAACATTAGGCTGGGAGACTGAGCAGGGAAGAAACACACTCCAGAGCGGAAGAAAAGATGGAGAGAAAGACAGAAAGAAGTAGATAAGTAAAAGAAAAGAGGGACAATGAGGGGATAAGGAAGAGGTAGAGCTCACTGCTTTTTCACTGAATAGCTAAGGCACACAGAGGATTCAAACAACAGAGCTATATAAAGAAAGAAAGAGATAGAGAAACAGAGAGAAAGATAGATTATGAACCAGAACATCTGGGACGAATATTTCCCCCCCACGCTTCAGTCCCCCTCTCTTGGGCTCATTCACTCCGTTTGGCAAAATGTCGTCCTGACAACATGAAGGCTGCGTATCCATCAAAGTTGTACAATGCTTGCTGTAATTAGCATAAAACACACACATAACATACACACACCAGAGACAGAGATTATGAATTTTTATGGAGGAAAGTTCAACAGTAGTTCCTGCATTGTTTTGTCTTTTATTTCCTCTGATCAGACATTGTCACAAGCGTTGTTCTGGATGAATACTCAACATGCATGTCGTTACATTATTAACATAACACAAACTCACACGAAACAGATGCAAAGAAGAAACAGATGCATACATGTGTATTTTGTGTACAGGATAGTGCATTAGAAGCAGGAACACAATGATTTCAATGATTTATGGACAACAAAATAGGACTGACTTTTATTAGTAAAAATAGACTTCTAATTTCCTAACAGTGCTGGAGTGAGAAGGGATGGGTCCAAGTGGCCTGCGACAGAGGTGGCTTGCTTTCTTGTGTTCGTTCCGGTTTCGTTTTTTACTGTCCTTTTTAGCGGGCCAAGCTCAGGCCTGCTGGGTCCCGTCGGCCCCTGCTGTCGCTTTAAAAAGGCAGACAGTGTCACTCCCTACATACTCAAAGGAGAGATAGACAAATGGTAAGAGAAGTGGGGAAAGGGGACAGGAATCCAGGGGAAAAACGTGTCTATTTCTCTCTCAGGGTGCTGTGTTCGGTGCCTCTAGTCTGGTTTGGTTCGGTTCTCCACGGGGGTTTACAGGGTGTGTGTCTTGGTGCTGACTCGTGCCTCGCTTCCTCCGCTCCGGTTTGGTCTGTCTGTCAGTCGGTCGATAATAAGTAATCCCACACCATAAACTCTTCATTGCTCCCTCTTTCTTTCTCTCTCGTCTTTATCCCCCGGTCCTCAACTTGTTCTGCAGACAAGAAAAAAAGAGAGAAAAGTGCATTAGAGAGACAGAGAGACAAATAAAACAGAAATCTAAATAGCCAAAAAAACAGCGGGGTAACATATTATGTCACACAAGAGAGACGAGACAGAGAGAGGAGGGCCTGAGAGTACAATAAAAGGGAAGAGGATGGAGTGAGTTGGAGAAGTAGAGAAAAGACCCGAGGGCAGTGGATTCCATGTTGGCGATAAGTGCAACCACAAATCCCCAGCACTCCCTGTCAATAACCATTTGAACTGGCTTATTGCGGCTGATGCTAGTGGATGAAAACTGTGTGAGAGTGAGAGACGAAGCGAGGGACATAAGGAAGGGAATAAGGTAGACAGGAAGTAAGAAAGAAAAATCTACACTGACCAACTTAATAATAATGGTGTTGTGGATGAAGTAAATCCATGTCGGTAACATTTTTCTGAGTTTATTTAGTGCGTTATTGATCTGCAGACAAAATTATTATTGACAAAAACAGCCATCCAAACAGTCTACTATACTGTAAAACACAGGTTAGGACAAGGAGGAGATCAGAGAGGGATAATTCCAGTTTATTAGAACCTGGGCTTTTTTTTTTTGGTTCTGGCCATCATTTTTAGTGGTTAAAGTAACCTTGTATTTACTGAATCAAAAGTTACTGCTGAGATCTGGGAACACAGCAACATTGCTACGACATATACCGACAGGGAAACCAACGTTGGGGATTCTACTTGTTAAAGTTTGACCCACTGTACTTACCATGGTACATGCATATGTAATGGGGGATTATTCTTGACATTTCAGGTGCCCTAACTTCTGGTTTTTACCAACAAATAATGTGGTGGTGACACAAGGCGAGAGATTGCTGTGGCACTAAAAACTGAGTCGAGGGCCTGACGTGACTGAATTAATGTAACTGAACGTAGAAACAGTGAGAGCCAGATCTTCACGCACGTGACGCATTCTGCCCCGAACATGTGCTGTATTTATCAAGAAGACGTACCAGGCTGGAGTGCGCCTCGCTCTTCATTGCATATGCATTTAAAGGACCATTGTGTAAGATTTAGTGGCATCTAGTGGTAAAGTTGCAGATTTCAACCATTTGAATACAGCTCAGCCTTCCAAGTGAGTAGGAGATATTACAGTGGCAGAAGACTCAAAACACAAAATCTAGAGCCAGTGTTTGGTTTGTTCGTTCTGGGCTACTGTAGAAACCTTGCGGCCTCCGTGCAAGAGGACTCACTCCACAGCTTATTCTAAGGTAACGAAAACAATTCTTTTTTTAAGGTAATTATACACAAATGAAAAAATACCGATGAATATTACATTCTATTTCTGCCAAAAGATCCTCCTAAATGTTACACACTGGACCTTTAAAAGAGGATCAAGCAAATAATAGGAACAGGCATATTAACAGAGGTTGCTCATGCATTCCACTACTTGTGCAAGATTAACAATCATGCTTGCTGGGAAACATTTCCACCTCCTAAAAGGAGGCGATATCATACTACAGATGGGATTTACAAGAGCCACATGGAAGATTGTTATTATTATTAATGGCTAATACAATATCTGATTACTGCAATCAATAGTGAAGGAATGTTGTGGTTTGTGTTGACCATCAATGAACTGTAAAATCACTGCAGGCTGCAAATATTATTATTTAAGTGTGTGTTTAACTGCATTTACCTGAACATTAACCATATCAACACCGTCTCCAACTCTGCCTCTCCCCCACCTCTCCTCCTCTCTATTTTGTAATCAAGATCATGGTTATGATTTATTTTCTGAGCTTAGTGATCTCATAGGAATCCCACTTCTGAGTGGACTGCATCTCTGAACTCTCCTTCAGTGGCAGGGTACATCTGAAGGGCAGTATGAGGTGCAGTTCATGAGCTGACTGCGGGCTAAAACTCACCGTAAAGCTCCGTAAAGCCAAGGGGAACTGCAAATTCGGGTAATAATTCTGGGTAGGTTCAAGCAGTACGAGCGACCCCTTTCAGATTGTCATGTTGTTATTATAAAACTATCGATTCTAGCCGGATACACACAATGCATTTTGGTGTCAAACACTGAATATAAACGAACTAAAGTGTGGCTAACCTGGGAGTTTATTTAAGACCTCTATGGGTGTGTAATTGCTTGTGTTTCTTATTGCAATATTGATCAACTTAAATGTACTTATGGATAAGAGCGATGACCAAAACATGTCTATGAAATCAAAAGCAAAGAAATACAACATTTACCGTCTAGAAATATTATAAGGACAAATAATTAAATCAATAAAATATACTTTTTTTCTACAATTCTGATTATAATGTCAATATAAGCCTTTATAGGAGCCAGCACCTTTTTTATTCCAATCTTTGCAAACAACCGCTCAAACTACAAACAGGGATCTAGCTTGGCTCCTTTGAGAGTAAAGTGAGATGGAAGGGTCAGTCTAAAAAATGAAGTGGAGAAGGAAAAGATAGAGAGCAAGAGGCGGTCATGCGGCGAGAATATGGAATGAGGAGGCAAGCAGTGGATGGAGAGATGGGCCTCTGTGATAAACTCTTTTTCATAGAGGGAGAGGCAGAGAGAAAGAGACTTTATCTGTCCTTCGACTGCCTCTTCCTCACAGTTTGTTATCTGAACCTGTTAAGTGCTGAATGCTTTAGAAATGTGACCAGGGATGAAGGGATAGTGGATGGAGGGAGTGAAGGAGGAATAGTGGCAGGGGCACAGAGGCCACAAAAGGGAGCGAAAGTGGGTCTAAATGTTATCACTGACCGTAGCGATAAGGGCGCTAATTATCAGTGACAAAGGCCGGGCTGCTGACCACAGCTCTGTCTTGGTTCCAGTTGAGGGGTCAATATTGTAAAACTTAGATTTGGGAAGGATTTGGTTTTTATCCTCAGTGAGATGGCATCTTGGACATCCCTACCACAGTTGTTAGTGGAATTTAAGATTTGAAGGGGAAGGACGAAGAAGGGGAAAGAGATTTTGCTGTCTGAAAGCTGTCTGAGCAATGCTATCAAGTGCCTTTGACAGAAAGGGCAAAGAGATGAGAGACGGCTGTTTAGAGGACACGTTTGGATCTTCTGACCTCCAGAGGTCAAAGTCGTGTCCTCTTGACATTTGTTCTCGATGCGGCTTCCTGCCTGGCTCTGATAAAGCTGTGTAAACATCCTAATCACGAAGCTGAATCAGCTCATATCAATCCTACTTCATTCCTTCCCCCTATTTTGTCGGCTGTGTAATTCTGCATATTATTCCTTTAAAGCCTTATCGCAGAACTGTTTTTTTTTTGCACCTAATGACTTTAAAAGCAAGTCTTAGACAGATAAGCACAGACGAACAGGAGTGTGCTGTGATTGCCGCAGGGTGATAAACACAAGCGGATTACCATATCGTTTCAGGCTTGCTTCCAAACAATTTACAACATCATAACAGCATCCGGACTGTGAATGTACCCTTGCTGAATCTTGACAAGGCTACAGGTAGCTCTCTTATACACACACACACACACACACCTATACAATGAATAAAACATTGTGCAATTTACATGATGTATAGCTTAAAAATCTGCCAGCATCTGACTTTTAGATCTAATACTAATACCCACGAGAGTGAACGAGAGACGCAAAACTCAGTTTTCCTCATTTCCGGCAAAACAATGCAATTGTAAAAAAATCTAATAGAAAAGCTCCATGAATCTAAATTGCGCCTTGTTGGGCCCGATGGATGTTACATACAGTGAGAGAGGGGGAATCAAGTTAATATCAACCTGAGTGACATTACTATTACCATACAGTGTGTGACTGTGGGAGACAGAGGGCAAAAAAACATTTGCACTTGGCAATGAAAGAAGAGAGCCCCAGAGAGGACAATGGTATCCAACTAGCAGCGGCTACTCCCTTGGTCTTATTACATTAAAACACACACAGAGACAGCCGGGGGAACGCCGGTGTCAGCAGGTATTATGGAAATAGATCGTAAGGTTTAAACTGGCTATTTAGGGGGAGCTTTATTCAGGCGCCAGTAGCCCAGTGGAAATTATATTCCCTCGTCTAAAAGCAAAGAGCCGGTGCATGTAAATGGATGCTAGTGTGCATGTGTGTGTAGAGTGTGTATATTATATTAATTCATTTAGACATTTAAAAAGGGAAAAGCAGCTCTACTTTAGCTACCATACATATCTATGAGCCCAATGACGTATGCTGCAGCTAACACACATGGGGCTACTCTGTAATACACACATCAATTCAACTGAAAGCTACACTACAGGATTAGCAGGAGCTACAACTTACATATCATCTGTCCATGAGGGTGCATGCGCATACTTGTTTTTCTTTTCAATGGGGAAAAAATATGTTATTCTGGAGGGGTTTTAAGGATTCAAGTTCAAGTTTCAAGTATTTTACTCATGTTCAAAGAGTACAGCTGTACACGATAAAATTCTCATTCATTCCACTTAACAAGCATGCAATACACATAGAGTATGCCTAATATTCATATGCAAAATATGCTAGTAACAGGTGTGGCAAATTATGTCTAAATGAGATATGAAAAGTGATGAAAGACATACAGCTTAGTTTGGTAAATACGCACCTGTTTTGCGTTGTTGACACACTGTAGGTAAAGGGATGCTATGTTGGAGCAGTTCAGGGTTTTTCCAACGTTCTCTTTGTAGCATGCAAGGATCTGGCCCTGCAGGTCTGCACACACAGGATACATCTCATACCGCCTGCGGGGGTGAGAAGGGGAGAGACATAGCGTGAAAATGGGGGAAAATTTGATGTAAAAGCAGAAGAGAGGATGGGGCAGGAGGAACGATGAGAGGGATGAGAGTGAGAGGAAAGGGATAAAAGTGTAAAAAAAGGGGACAGTGATAAATGTGTGAGTGAGAAAAGGTGGACAGAAAATTAAGAGAAAAGGCATAACCTTGGGCAATGCAGGGGGATTTAGAAAATGAGTTTGAGATATAGAAATTGAGAACAAGAGAAGAGAAATAAAGACATATTGTTGGTCTAGAAAATGAGCAAAAATCAATCGTCATTTTTATCTCAAGAGAGCCCCTGCACTGTTAGAGCCCACTGAGCTACCCCTGCCTTTTCTATTACTATGGTCATTCCAGCCCAAAACACTTGAAGCAAGAATCAACATTACTGTAGCCGCTGGAAGGAAGGTCGAAGGTCAGTCCAGCCTCCACAATCAACCGCTATGACCCTCCCGATGTGTGCATCACAACATATTGATAGAGAGGCCAGAGGGGTTTTCTAAAAACGGAGAGGTGTTAAATAAAGCTTCCAGCAGTGGCTTCACCTCCTGAAAAGGGAGGTTCATCAGTGCCAAGGGAGTGCATGGAAGAGAAGCCAACTCGGCAAATCAATGTGTAACGCAGAGGGAACAAGAAAAGGGCATTGGTTTAATCTAGATGCAATAAGGCTTACTTGTTATAATGTGATGATGATAATGATGATGAGGTTAAAATTACCGGCAAGCTAAGTATACCTTCCTGGTAAATTAGCCCCAGTTTTTATGTCTTACCACTAAAAACCCTTTAAAAAGGTCTCACGAAAGAGAATATTGATCACTCTATTGGGCACCAGTGAATCCATCCATTGATGCAGGAAGGCTATCTGAGAGTGTTGACCATTAAAGACTGGGTAGCTGTCACCTTGGACTAGTCTAAATAGCAAATTCAATCTTTTAGCATCCAAGAGGAGGTCGTTGTTGTGTGTGTGTGAATGCTAATATGTCTGGTTATAGGACATGCATCACTAACTTTGCACGCTCAAGACCGTCCTTGAGGTCTGCTACAGTTTTACTGCTACCGTCTTAGCTGGCATGATCCAGATGCCAGCACTTCTAACGGTAGATGCTACACTACAACTTCAGTGCATTTAAAATGGGACTCCTTTGTCAGATGTATACTAGAGCTGCATCCTTTAGCCAATCTAAGTAGAGGCATGTACCACCAGCTCTGGTGCCTTGCCCAATGTTAACTGCTTTTGTCTGTCTCCTCACACACCCCATAAAAATCTATAATGATGACACATGCACATGCTAGGGCTATTATGCTAATGGTGGTGTCATCGTTTTGTTCACACCAGTGCTCAGGACACTCCATCTGGCTCACTAAATGCCTTGCATAAGTGTGAAAGCGAAAGAGATTTTGCCCGTCAGCAACTCTGGTGATCTCAAAGGAATATTGGGGGTGAAGCAGAGCCCCTGTAGTCAGAATCAGATGTTTGATTTGCCCCCCAGAGTGAGAAATTACCCCCCCCGTTGGATACAAAGCAGGGGATTCGTCGCATGGGTCATTACCCAGGGTGAAATGCAGCAGGAAGCTGGTGCAGTGGAGATGTGTACATATGTGCATCGCCACATGGTCATATTTATTAGGGAGGCTGGAAAAATCTATAGTCCTTGTAAGTGCAGGTCAGTGACGATTTGTGACAACGTGAGAGCTGCTCTCTGCACCTTCTAAAGTAGTGTGATTAATCAATAGGCTTTATCATTCACCATCCAATACAGTGCTAAGAGGCTAAATGTCTGAAGAATATACTAAACACTTCAAAAAATGAAAATAGTCAGTTTGGACACTTAATGGAATAGTTTATTTGCTTTCTTGCCAAGAATTAGATGAGAAGATCAATGTCACTCATCTCTGTAGGATGAATATGAAGCTACATCTAGGAGACAGTTAGCTTAGCACAGCCAGAGACTGGAAGCAGGAACAGTGGTCCTTGAGTCTTATCACTGAGAGCCATAAGACCACCACTCTGCCATTTTTACACCTTGGTTTACGTATGGATTAAACAAACAAGACAGAACATGTTGAATCAGTGAGCTTTAGAAGTGCTGTTAGGCAACGTTTGTCACCAATGGACAGTGCAGGGCTAGCCGTTTCACCCCCCGTTTCCAGTCTTTATGCTAAGCTAAGCTAAAAAGTTCTGTATTTACTACACAGGCGTGGGAGCTGTGTCCATCTTCTTTAGGTCTTACCACAGACCGGAACATTATACTGCTGGTTTGCGAAGAAGGTTCTGCATTTGTGAATCCACTGGGGAGAAATTCAGTCATTTGCTAGGAGGCATGACAAGGCCATTGCTCTGCGTCAGGGTATTGAACGATGACAGCAGTGCTCACAGAAATCGCTGCCATCCTATTCCTATGGATCCTGGCGCTCATTTATTACACCGCCTATGGGCATCTACAGGGACGAGGGGAGCCACATACACCCACTAATTACTTTCTTAAGCGTTTGCGTTAATGCCAGGTGCATCCTGCTGATACAAACCACAGTGTTTATCACCAGTAATGGCCTCCGAGAGAGAGAGAGAGAGAGAAAGGAGGACAGAGGAATGGAGGGAGGGAGAGAAAGAGGTTGGTAGGGGGGTCGAAATGAAGAGCATTTCTTCTTGATGAGGAACTAGACAGTGGTACTTCTATTTTTGCTTGCTCTCTGGTTCTCTCTTTAGGGAAGGGGCTGAGACAGTGGTTGAGTTAATCATGGAGACAATAACACTGTCACATACACTCTGTGGCGGCACAGTGCATCCTCTATCATCTATCATTAAGATTAACATTAAGTTCCTGCCACCAACCACACAGAGCCGGTAGGGAAAGACTACAAATGCCCCTTGTCCTCAGTTTTACATTAGGTGTCCTCATGTCATTTACTATAGCATACTGCTGTAGTGCTATAAACAAATATACACACATATCATAAATCATAACCACTATTGTAGTGTAATTTCAAAACTTATCAATAATATCTGAAAAGAGAAGCTTTTTGTTTTTAAAGTCAGTTATTGGCCTCAGGTAATCATCAAATTCTTCCAGGCTAGTTATGGAAATACACTCAAGTTATTGTACTCAGCTTTAGGCAAGCTAGGGGGAGATTTTGTTTCTTGGATTTAATTACAATTTGCACCAAGAATCCATTCCTACATCCCTAGCTATATCAAATACCACTAAAAACAAGACAAACATTAGGTTATTCGTATTGAATTCGGAGCAAGATGGATCCAAGTATCAGGAGTAAAACGCTGCAGAGTGGATACACAGTAGATTCCTTCACTGTGGGAATAGGGTATAATTATAAATATAGTCAAAAACAACGATGAATCATCCAGTTCCCATGTAACCTGAGCAGTAAGGCATTCATAAACACCAAGACTGTATCACATTCCCAAAGCAAAACTTCTTTTTTGGCTATGTTTGGCGATGTATGATTTATAGGAAATGAAACAAGGGGTGAAGGCCAGAGGCATTTTTACCACCCTTATTTAGTCTGTATGTAGAATTTTGCTTAACAGGTTAACTCTTTTGCTTTTGACCCCTTTTTAATGAAGCAATTTCTAACTTAAAACCACTCATCAAAGGGTGCATGTGCGCGCTGTGAGCAGTTAAATGAGGCTTGATATTCCTTTTCAGACTGTTTAATTTGAATATGTTTTAGAGGTGAATGTAAAACTACAGAGTAGTAGTCTGAAACAACGTTTTGGGTCTCAGAATAAGGGAAATAAGCCCTCTTGGTGACACTGCTCTTTACCCATACAGCCATCACACACACATTGCTCAACACGGACACTGACGCTCGTCAGTTAACCGGTTATAGAAGCAGCCATCGCCGATAAAAGTTCCACACACCCCTTTGTCTCTCCCTTTTGTCATGATCTCCATCCTCCTTTAATTTATTTCTCCTTTATTCCATCCCACAATCCCCAGAGGTTCATGGGATATTTAATAAAACCCCATGTGGTGGAAACACTGAAACAAATACAGACATCTAGCTAGATACAGTTGGTTATTATTTCCACTGTGTGTGTGTGTGTTTTGCACCTCTGTACCCCAGAGACAGTAAATCTAAACAGTCATATAGGGGTCTCGCCTCATACCATCAGTAACAGTAAAGGTCTCTATAACACCACCTTATCCACCCCAACCCCCACCACACACATACACATAGCGCGGTCCCTCTTGCCTTGATCCTCTGATAGGAATGAAAGGGAGGAGTACGTTTGCTTTAGATATCTATATTACAGTTTCTCTGCTCTGCGTCATAAATCACAAAGCAGAGAGAAGGAAACAGAGACGAAAAGAGAGGATATGAAAAGGACAGAGAGGAGGGGGACAGATATGGCAAAGAGAGGGGGGACACTCCATTGAGAAAACACACTCTATTGGAGAAAATGAGTCAGAGAAGAAAGCGTGGAAAAGAAGAGAAGAGGGTAGTCTATGGAGAAAGAAGACTGGAGAAGACAGTTGGAGAAGCAGAAGACGACCCTCCACAAAAAAACTCCTTAAGCTCTCTCCTCATTTCCTTTGTAAAGTTTTCCTTTAGGAAAGAACAGAGAAGGGTTGAGAGGAGGAGCAGAAATGATATGAGAGGGTAAATGTGTCCCATTTAACATGTAATAAAGCAGAACAGATTACCTGCTCACTCCCTCCTCAAGGTGTCCCTATATCATTTAATACAATACCTTCTTTCAAGCGTCCTGCTGCTCAAGTCAGCACATTTCCATGAAGGGGACATATTCAAATAGGTTTATGGTTACAGCTACATTCTTCAAAGAACATATTGACGGCGAGCTGGGGGACGTATTGAGATCGATGTTGGGATTTTCATACAATATGCATGTGTTATGCCAATAGACTGAGCTAAGGATCAGCGTCAGTTCATTTTTCAAACCAACATATATTGACCATGACTACCGTCTGCTGTAACAATGTAGAGCTGTGCACTAAAATGGCATTCATAGATCTCTGTTAAAGATACAACATGCTTCAATAGTTGAACAAAGTGACGAATCTGGAAACATGTACGTCCATCTGTCATAATTTGAGATACATTAAAACTCCGAACAAAGGCAAAGACACACAGATACAGGCAGTCCAAGGGGCCACACAGGCGTACAAACAATTGTATCCAATACTGGACACGAACTGGCTCCGTCCAGCATAATAGCATAAAGAGCAGTGGATGAGCAAAAATAAATATATAATGGCAGATAAAAACACAAACATAAGGAATGTTCTGCATGTTAATATATCCTTTTTGACAAGCAACCCTAAGCTAGAGGAGGCCATTTAGTGTCCTGTCACATGACTTTGTAATGGATTTATTCTATTATGATTAAAAAGCCCTTGACCAAGAACAGGCACATGCCATTTTATGGTCTGATTTGGTTAGATTTCACACATGTTGCCAGTATTTTTGCCCTCTAATCTCTAACTTGTTCTTTCGCCCCCACACACACGTGAAAAACACACAGACTACTGTAGCTCCATCAGCAGTATGGATTATCCTCGCCTGCCACCAGATTGAGTTCCCAATCACCACATTCTCTATTTATCATCATTTGGGTCCACTTAGGGGTTAATAGGGTTAAGGGGTGGGTGCTGGTTTACCCTTAAAAAGCCCTCATGTTCTCTCTAGTTAAGGCAGGCGTCAGTACTAAGGGGGGTAAATAAATACAAATGATCCAGTTAAGGAGAAAAATGACACACATTTCGCTCACGCTGCTTTTTAAAAGCAGACCTGAGTGACCCCCTGCAGTGAAATCCATCAGCATGGATAAGAGATTGAATATATGAGAGAGAGAGAGAGCATGGATAAGAGATTGAATATATGAGAGAGAGAGAGAGAGAGAGAGAGAGGGAGAGAGAGAGAGAGAGATAATCAAGAGTGTGGGATAAAAAAAACTACCAAAGAAAGGAGAGAGAGAGAGAGAGAGCGGTTTGAGTGAGTGAGCAGACGATAACAAAGAGCGAGTGAGTGAGAGAGATTTAAATTAAGACAGAAAACACTGTTACTAAGTGAGCAGTGAGGGAGACAAAGAAGGATGAATAAGAGAGAGGAAAGAGAAAGGGATTGTGTCCTTTCTGGCCCATCTTTATACACACTGTTACAAGTAGAAAGGTGTTCACTGATTCAGGGATCCTCATTTGTGATAGACACCTTGAAAGTACAAGGTTCACCCAAAAAGGCGAAGAGCAGCAGTGCTTTGTGATTGGTAAAAACGTTTTATACTTTTGTGAATATCCAAGAAATGCTCCATGTCAGTTATTCTCTGTTCCATCACTCATGTCGCTGGTGTTATTCACTATATAAAAAAACCTAAAATTATACAGAGAAGCAATAAAAGCTGTGAGTGGGTTTCCCACCCATTTCCAATGCAGCAAAGTCACTAAATCAGCCACTAAAAGGTGTGTATGCGCATGTCTCCGTGTGTGCGCCCACGCAGGTCTCTCGAATTGTGTGTGCTTTTTACAGCCAGCACAGGGAAGCTCTTAAGACCGAAAGAAGAGCTTTTAAAGCAGTTATTGACTTCTGTCTCCTCAGCTGACCACCATCTTGTCCCTGTGCCCTGGTTGCCTAGCTACAGAATTGTGGGTCGCCCTCACCTGACAGAGAGGGTCAAAGCGCTCCTCAGTCTGTCCTGCCTCGCCTCTATGACTACAACTGAAATACTTTGCAATAACTTACCTGCTAAATTAATTACTGTCATTTTTAGTAATTAAAAGTGCTGCTTGGCTCAATTAAACATCAATAAATCATTACTTCATTAATTTTGGGACATCGGTATTATTCCGTTAAACAAACAGGAGCACTGCCAAGAAAAATGGAAAGCCTCTACCTGCCCCTGCACCTTATTTACAGTTTGTAGCAGCAGGGTGGTTTTTGCAGGAACCCCGCTGGATTTTCTCCAGGATATTTATCCTCTGTGAAAGATAAAAGAAACATACACAACACAATTGTCCTGCAATGTTTCTGTGCATGGCTATTTGCTGGATTTCATTAGGTTGCACAGGATTCTTCAGATTTTTTTCCTCCACAACCTTTGTGACAAGAAGCAATGGTTTGCAACAAAAGATAGAGGAAATGTGGTCTTAAATTTAAGTGACACTACTGGCAATAAACTTGACTATAGTCTTTGTTAATTGTAAATAAACCAAATCATCACAATTCATTTGACAAAAACATATTTGTATAAAAATGCTGCAACTTAACAAGCAGCAACTTATTTACTAAGAAGTTTGCTGGCAATATTGCGCAATGTATTAATATAGATAAATAAATAAAGCAGATGAGGAGTTTTTTAAGTTGTTTACTGCAAATTGTTTATGTTTATAAGGGGCTGAAAGAGGGATGAGTGGGCTCCAATTCTCCCACATTGTGTGGAGAAGACAGACTGTCAGGTGTGGTCTCTTGACCGAGGCAGTACAGCACAACAGTGTTATGAAGAAAAACAACAAGCCATTTACATTCAACAAGTTTTGCTCCACGCCTCCTCATTCCACCTTTGCGTGTGTGTGCGCGAGTGTGCGTGCAGAGAGACAAGGCGAGGACTGCGGCTGCTGTTATTGTCAACTGGATTAAATTAAAAAAAGATTTATTCAAAAGAGCTAAAAAATAAACAACAGACAAAGGGAGTGAGTGTGTAGCCTGAGGGAGGAAAGGACTGACAGCGAAGTGACAGACTAAAATGAGATTTTATTCTCTATGGCCGACTGTATGGATGAGAAACGGAAAATGCACGGCTTAGACACACAAATGCACTCTCAGACGCGAACACAAAAGTGTGAAAAAACATCTCGCCTTTCCTGATCTTATCACAAATCTTACCATCAAGGCTCAAAGCTTAGATGAATCCAAGTTTTTGAGACCTGAGAAGGGGGATGGAGACATAAGAGATGATGGTCTCAATCCTTCAGTATTACACAGCCTTGTCAGACCGACCCATTCGACATTATAAGATGTCCCTGTCCCATCTCAATTCTGCAGGGACCCTGGACAAACAGTGACAGTGACCAGCTTCAACAAAGAAGCCCAAAGCCCCACCAAAGGTTAGCACTGACAGGAGGGCTTAGGACCACGCCACCGTTCTTTCATTCCCCATTCCATCTTTTCGCATAATCTCACATCTATCATTTCCCTCCATGCCTGTCAGCTTGCATTTCAAACTAAAGCCCCGTTGGGTCACTGCAGCCGGTCAAGACACGCACACATATTCTAAAACAGATATCCACGTACACATGCGTTTATCACACTCAAATTCATTCATCGGCACAGACAAAAGCACGCATGCATGTGCAGTCTTACATACATGTCGTGCAGTAAAGGTCACACATTCAGTGCTGGACAGTGTGATAATGCATCAGACTTGGATAAACAACTAGTGGTGAAGGTGGCAGGATATAAATCAGGCACAGGCAGAGATAGCCTCCTTTCCACAGGCGACTCTTATCTACAGTCAGTGTCACAGGGAAAGTGAGTAAAAGCTTTGGTGCTACGTGTATGCATGTGTATCTAACATACTGTCTTATTACATTATCTGTTACATGCTGTGTATATTTACGTATATGTGGAAGAAATGTGCACCAAATGTCTTTCTCTATATCTTTGAGAACAGTTTATGATTCATGGCAACAATTCTAGACTTTTATTTATTTTTTACAGTTTAGTATTTGTTCATACTCACTCCAGACAATATTGTTCATGTATCCCTAAATTTGTGGGGGGAAAAGTAGTCATTTTTAAATGTGGAAAAAGATGAAAGGGAAATCGAGTTTTTTTTTTTTTTACTGTATTAGTATGGTTCTGGCTTTTTGTAGAAAATCATAGCTAAAAAATTTAGATGTGTGTATGTCTCTTCATATGTATGTGTGTATTTTTGTGTGTTGTGGATGTAATGAGGTCACAGTGATGCAGTAGCGTTCCGGTTCGGAGAGCTCCATCATTCTCTGGCGGGAATACTGCAGGAGAACGGCAGGGAACAGCTGTACTGCACAACTACACACACACACACTCTTCCCTCCTCCCTTAAGTACCTACCTCTCATACTTTAATTTATTTCTTTCTACAACGCTAAGGAAAATGACCAAGTTGTACCACTGCAATGAATGGAACATATGCACACTGGCTACTTGCTGAAGCCTATTTGTACCACCTATTTCTAAAATTACATGGTTAACTTGTGTATATCTCATACCAATTAAACTAAATTCACACAAAAGGGCAAGAGTATTACTGATGGAAGAGAGACACATTCAAGAGGGAGACACCAAAGTGACATTTTTATCTCAGTGTAGTTCAGCTGAATCATTTTTTGCTACCAAAAATATCCCGTCCCGATCCAAGCTTTTACTCGAATTTCAAATCAGAAACATTATTTTCCATGTTGACTATTACTGAGCAGCAACCCAAAGAACCTGCATAAGAACGGGTGCTGCATATAGCCATGACACATACTATTCCTCCCAAATCCCATCCGATCAGGAGACCTGATTTTTCCATCTTGTCCTCAACAGAATCTCACAAAGTAATGGCACATGGTACTGTAAATTCCAACCAACCAACAGTCCTAATTAAAACTTCCAAAAGCACATATATGGATGTTATAACCCTTGACAGACCGTCTGCTCCGGTCCCACACATCTTCCTTCTTCACTATAATGAACCGTAGCCTAATATCAGCCATAACACTAATCAATCCCTGGAGTACTATCACTCTCTTTACAGTAGCACTGACATGAGCTAGAGTGGAAATGAAGACATTCTAATAAGAAAGATGTCATCTCCCACACTTTATAACAAACCCTTACATTAACATATCAAATGTTAATTCTATCAAGTATGGATAAGACCCTGGCTTTTCTTTTTTCTTTATCTCTGGGGACATTTTCAACTTTGAGGAAATCAAAAGCCTGGGTGAGACAAAAAATATTTCCTTTTATTATTCAGCAGAGGCCATAGATAGCATCTTATCTCTGTAGGGTCTCTGTCATAAGAGAGAGAGGGAGAGAGCTTTAAAGGAAAGGTACACACATTATGTTCACAAAAGATGTTCAAACATATCAGTGAATACAAACATACACCATCACGCATGAACTCACACACATAAACAAGGAAGGGCCAAACACGCCCTGTTAAATCCAATTAACCCTCTGCTCTGATCTTCTCAATGCATCCCTGCCCCTGTCTTGTAACACCAGACGTTCCCGCCATTTCATTAGCACACACACACACACACACACACAGATTCTCTCATCCTCTACCTTTCCACAATTGCAACCCAGTCATAACCCTGCTAATGCACCTCCTATAATCCAATCAGCCAATCATTGCTCTTCATTCAAAAGCCAGTGTCACATGACTACCCGCACGTTAGCCCTACGTTTGCAGTTAGCGCTGTCATTTGGCACTAATGTTATTCCAGTGGATTTTTTTTCTTTAATGTGATTTGGGAAGTCTCAACTCCGGCTTCCACGAGTCTAGCGCTAAACCCCCGGTGGGCTAGGCTAATCAGTTTCCAGCATTTCTGAGGGAGACAATGATCCCAGTGTTAGCGCTGGCTAATGACAAGCTAACACAATTAGCCTAGCCTCCCTGGAGGAGAGCTCAGAGCCAGGGCCCATTCTTGCCCCACCTCCTGCAGGCTCCTCATCCACTTTCCTTACATTACTATGGAGCCTAATGGCCTCTTATTAAGAAGACAGATGGAACACGGATGGGGGGGCATTCTGCATCTTCTTGAGTTACATATATGTGTTGGGTATGTGCTTCATCCGTAACTGCTTGGATGCTTATTATTACCTTCTCTGTTAATAGCGTCAATGAAGTAATCGTTCTTTTCACTGCAAGGTGTGGCTGTAACATGTATTTACAGCATAGCATAGCATTATCAGAGTGAGGACCACATATGCACTTATGGTGCTGTAATGCAGATAAAAGTTTTAGATAAAAGTAGATGCTAAAAATATTTAATATTTCTTGGAGTACAAGACTAGTGGTAAGTAGTTCGCAAATACAAGGGGCAAAATAGTCAAAACTTTTTGAAAGCCAATGTAGTCTTCTTTTCTGCAGCACAGAAGTTATCTTATACTTTGTGTCTTGGTGAAACACTACCCATGTTATAAAACTGCTCCAAATTATTTTATAATCCCGTTTGTCCAAGGTCTGGTTGAAGATAAGATTTTACAGACTAAATGAAGCTCTTCCAACAGCGAAAAATGTAACAAGGCACAAGAAAAGCCCTGTCAGCTATCGTTAACATTCGATCAGGCTTATCAGTGAACCACATCGTCAACATCAGCTAATGGGATGGGCTAATGCGGTTCTGATTGAAAGATGTAGGTTAGAATGTGGCTAGCATAATTCAATAGCATGTTTACTGGTCCACATGGATTTCAAATGTTCAATGAATGCATAATTTTAGAAAATACACATGAAGGTCATCAAATAAATACCTGCTATATGCACTATTTCTATAAAGTGTTTTTATGAAAAAGTAATTTAAAAGAAACAAGAAAGCAACATTGAAAGTTTTATTTTTTGAGCTAATAGTAAAGAATAGGTACAATTCTTGGTTGGATTAAAAGTTTTCGATCAACGTTGGATCGACTGCGTCTTAACTTACTTGAACTTGGCATTCACTTGGTCGGCAGCTTTATGGTAGTTCTCTGTGGTGACCTTGTAGAACTGAGCGCTCTGCAGAGGGACATAGAGAAAAACCAGTGAGTGAGACAAATGCATGAAAATGTGTCTCTTATATAAAAAAAGACCATCCAATATATTCACATCTTTTAGGTTGAGGCTATTTAGGCAAAAGGCAACATTTTAGTAAACAGTTAACAGTTAAGATCTGGTATAGTCCAGTACAGTGCAGCTGAGCCTATACAGCCATGCTTCATCGACCACCACTCTAACTCCATTAAAACTTAATGGAGAGGGATATTAAGGGCACAGGTCTATTGCCATTTGGGCTTATTGTCCACAACACGGAAGCTAACTTTGTGATCTGTAATGTATATAGTTTGTTAGTGGGGATTATGTAAGTAGGTATGAAGTCTGCAGCGATGAAAAATATCATCATTTTTTCTATTTTGTCTTGTTTGTGTGTGGTTGTGCACCATGTACGTTTGCCTCTGTGTGAGTGTGGGAATTACAGGTATTTGTGTGTTTATGTGGCTGTGCTTATCCTCTCACAAACGACTGCTGTAATAACAGGCAGCAATCCTATAGGGTCAGAGGGTCGCTAGTCAACATCGCACAGACCACTGGTCATAATCCCCTGGTGACCCATAGCAAATGAACCCATAGCAGAACCCCTCAACCTGAATTACCTACTCAAACACGGCCATATAACCTAGCTCCTACACCATTTATACTACTTGAGGAAGATCTGTTTTGTCAGCCCTCAGCGGCTTTTCTGCACATTTATGATCAAATGGTGAGAGGTTGTAAAGTGTGATGGATGGCTCGACTAAGGTTTGATCCAGAGGCAAAATTAGGCAATGTCTACCAATGCCAATGTCTTCCTGTGAACTTTAATGGCAGTCATACTCACAAACATACTTTCACTAAAAAAAAGCATAGTTCACACAAGCATAAACTTTTCTTCCCAATAAGACAGGTCAGAGGTTTTGTGCCATTACCTGTTGGGTTATTGTTGAGCTACACAATCAGTACTGCATGACGAAGTGCTCGGCTAAAGATTCAGAATGTAATTATCCAAAATCATAAGCAGACTTTCACAAGAACCACAAAAAAAAAATCTAAGTTGGTCCTGTCAGCTGGTTCTGAAGAAGTTTTTACATTTTTAAAAAACTTACTTTTATACAATCTGTGCATTGTTAAAAGAACAACAATTATATATTTTAGCAAAGGCCTGACAATAACCTTAGACTTCAAAGGAATTCACCGGAAACCAAATGCTTTAATTGTCTTGCATGAATTACACTAGATACATTAGAAAATGTAAGCCTCTTGGTCCCTTCTGCCCTAACATAACCTCCTTGCAGGAAAGACATTCATCATAGTTCAGAAAAGATCAATGGGAATGAACTGCGCTGCTGAAAAGATCAATAGTCATGTGTTGTAGAGCTAAAAGAAGATGGGACATGACAACACTGACAAAAGGTCTGATACAGATTTGAGTCCTCTTCATTTAAATGGACTCAGGACTCTGACGGTTTGCAATAGATTCAGAGTCCTTCACTTTTTCACAGACATCATTTAAAAAAAGTTTTTTTTACATCAATATGGAGACTGCTCTCCATTAAAACACGTTTATATACACGATATATACACTAGAGCAGGGATTTCCAACGTAGCCCACGAGTAGCCTATGGGGGGCCCAGTGAGCATGTTCTCAACCTTCTTGCATAACACTTCCAAGGGAGTGTACTTGGGTTTCATTGTGTCAAAGCATGTAAAAAACATTACTGATTAAGATTTATCATAAGATCTTTCAGTGTTAATACAACAACCAGAGAAAAAAAATTAAGTTCCTTTCCCGCTATGTTAGTCTATTGAAAGCATCAATTTAACATGGTGTTCGTATACAGAGTATCTGACAATTTTCTCCTTTTAGGTTGTCCTCCATCTGAACAAGGTTGGAGACCCCTGCAGTATATAGCATCTATATACTTTACAGATTGGTATTGAACTGAAACAACGAATCACCCATTTACATATATTTTACATATAATTTATATTTTATTTACGCTCTTTGCTATGACAATTCAGATTTTTCAGAGATATTTTGTTTCCTTTGATTATTCATGAGATGTCTTAAGTTGACACATGTCAAATTAATAAAATTGGGAATGATTTATGTCTATGTGGGGTCCCATATCCCATGAGTAATTAAGTCATGATCTCCAAGAAACCCTTCTTACCTTTCCAAGATATATAATATATATGAGACTGTTATTTTCAATAATTTCAAATGGAAAATAATTAATTGGTCTGTATACTCTCTCCAACTGACTGCAGTTGTCCCTCAGGCAGACAGTAGTTTGTATGTAAAACACTATAAACAAGTATGCCCAAAGTTTAAGAGTTAACTTGTAAGCTCATTCTATATCTATGCCCTCTTGGCCTTGAATCAAGTGGTTTTCAGTGTAGACAAAGAAACTGTCAAGAGCTAAGGAAAAGGATTTAAAAGAGAAGCTTATTCACAGATAAAAAGACTAAAAAGAGATTTTGGGGGCTGCTAAAGAGGCGAAAATAAGACTTCTCCCGGGTGCCGAGATTGAGGCATTGGAAGAGAAAGAGAAAGTCAGAAAGAACTGGATTTGGGTCTCTGTCTAGAATACTAAGTATAAGGTAATAATACCTGGCTAAATGGCAGAGCTGGCACTAATCAGTGCAATAATCCACCAGGGAGGACAAAAGGCCATGTGTGACAATGATTGCAGACCACTTACAATACACACACACACGCACACACTCACACACAAACAATGCACCTGCATTCACGCCGACACCTACACACAAAAGGTACTAACACACACAGCACTGGTACATTTGTGGACATGCTGCACAAAAAGTGTCTACACATACCCTGGTGGCTGGATATAAACAGTCACTCACTCGCTCGCCACCAGGCAGAGAAGAGTGTAATTTGTGTGATTACTGAGTGGTCTCAAATTGTGATTTCCAGCTGTTGGTCCAACTGATTTAAAGAGTAGCCCTGACCTTTTGTTAGCCCAGAGACAAGAGCCTATGCTTAGTTTGGTAGAAAACATTCCTACCTGGACCAAAAAAATATATATTTTTACCAGCTTTGAAAAAACAATCTTGTTTTAACTCTCACAGAAAGATGTTTGATTGCTGACAACCAAATCATCCAGTGTCAATAGATCAACAGAATTGTGTAGCTACAAGAACCTGGTATTGTGTATGCCTCATGTGCAAGTATCTACCTCTAAACCAGTGTTTATTTTCCATTCACTCTATTTGCTTTCCACTAGGTTTTTAGCTCATCTGGAGCCAAACAATATGCTGGTGGGGGGTGTCATAGACAAATTAAGTCATTACTGCTAATGCACTGCAGCGATATGGAGAAGATAGAAGCGGCACCCCAACGCAGGTTCCAGCTCAATTTAGAGAAAAAAGCCTCCAATTTTTAATGAATAAAACAAATAACTCCCTGTCCTGATGGCTTCTTTCTCTTATCTGCTGCTGAGCAGGAGGGCCGAAATGGGGAGAAACCCCACCATGGCCAACATTACGGTTCTGCAGAGCTAGAGAAAATGAGACTTCTGCTGTGTGACTCACTGCAACTTGCTCATAAGGAGAGCAAAGAGGCTGACAAACTGTTATTGAGATTGAGCCTATCTTGCACACACAGAGCTGACTAAGCATTGACAAAAATTTGCCTTAAGGGGCAAGACAACATCCTAGGGTGGAGGTGCACAGATATGAAAACCAGAACTGTCCATTTTTGCCATCAACATGTTAAACTCCTTAAAGGACCTACTTTGAGGCAAAAGTAATTAAATCTGCCTACCAGCACCTATCGCCATGTGTTCACACAGAACGCGAGGCGAATTTTAGAGGTGGAGCTAGTATACAAAGTAAACAGAAAGATGTGATCAGGCAGGAATTTGCCCAGAGCAGTACGACTTGACACAAAGACTCAGTTGAAACTGATTCCATTTGAGCAAAACATCTGCACGTATCCCAGGGCTTTATAATTCTACTTCGTGAACATAGAAAGACTGGAGGAAAATAGTTTCTGATGAGTTCTGAGATCAGTCAGAGGCACAAACTCTCACAGACACACTCTAACACACAAGGTTGATGCGTCAAATGCTAGTTAGCTTACAGCTAAAGTCTGTGCAGACGGTAAACTGGCCCTTTGGACAAATGTCCTGCAGTCAAATCTGAAGCAAAAACCAAAATGTAAAAACGGCACATTGTAGATTCATGGGAGTTATGTGCCGGACCAGGCTCAGTTCATTCTCACAGACCTAGCTAGTTTCCCGCTGTTTCCGGTCTTTGTGCTAAGCTAGGCTAACCCGCTGCTGGCTTCTTCAGCTTCATATTCATGATATAGACATGAGAGTGGTATCTTCTCATCTACTGTAGCATTGGCAAGAAAGCACGAAAGCATATTTCGCAACTATTCCTTACATTTATATAAGCAATTTAAGAACTTTTTAGTTCTTTAAATAAATTTTCTAGCAAACCACTAGATGTTCTATCTATATATATAGCAAACAACTATCTTAATAACTAAGTAAAATGTGTTACACCCTTATTTTCATTTTCATTTATGAATACAGAAAAATAGAAACACCTTTCAATATAATGCAGTCCAATAAAATACCACCAGTTAGTTGAATCAACATCTCTGTGACTTAGTTTCAAAACTGAGCCTTATAAGCTGACATTTAAAAAGTTGTATCTCAGCATTATTATTTTAGCCTGTGGAGTGTTACTGCTGTAGGATTTTTATAAAACATAAACTAATGTGCCACTCTGTTGTTGTGAAATCACTATTCCTTGAAAAGACTTCCAGTTAAATCCCTGTGAATCCCATCATGCGGCTGTAACAGCAAACAGTCTCAGACACAATAATTCAACACTGCAGCACACTGTCATGTCTCTCTGGATTACTGTCTCCAGTTATACAACTAGCAGAGCTAGAGAAAGACAACATTGATTGCTTCATGGTTAAAAAACCCACTTTCTTCTACAAAACAGAAACAAGATAAGCCAAAAACAACTGTTTGAATTTCAATTTTTAACACCACAAGCATAATGCACTTGAAATTTTAGCCCCATTGTCCAGAGAGCGAGACAGAGGGCAAAAGGCTGAGAGGGAGAGGGATAGAGAAATGACAGACCGAGGGATAGATGAAGATAGCAAGTTAGAAACGTAGACAGAGATAGAGAGATAGAAGCTATTACTGTTTTTTTAATGCTCTTTCCCCTGTATTTTCTTCCTTTCACAGCGCTGTGGAACTTTGCTATGAGATGGCAATTGCTGCAGTGATTGTCCTCCATGGGAGAGCAGAAAAATCCAATTTCATCGATATACAAGGCGAAAAGAAAGATAGAAAAAAGAGAAGAAAAATGTCCTCTAAAAAAAAAGAAAGAAAAGAAATTGAGGTATGAAGAAAAAAAAAACACCACTCCAAAAGAAGAAAAAAAAAAGCTGAAAAGGAGAAATATAGAGACAGATGTGGCGGGGAGGGAGGGCTGGAAAGAGACATTGTAGAAGAAAAAAAAGGAAAAAAAAAAAACATGGGCACGTTGATTGTTAAATATGAGATTGTTTTACAGCAGGGCAGGTATTGAGTGAAAATGTAATAAATATATAGATATTGTTTTCAGGGGCTATTTGGTAGCTGTGGCCCCAATGAGCGGCAACAGCAGAAGCAGCAGGCTGAGCTGCCTGGGAGCCTGGTGATGGCCTGTCACTGGAAGCCCCTCTGATGAATGGCCATGTTGGATTGGAACAGACGTGTAATATATATCAGACTTATATTAGTCTCCTTCTCTCTCTCTCTCTCTTTTGGTGCCTCTTTCTGTTGGTGTGTGAAGATGCTTGGGGAATCCTGAGGTAAAGGGAGGAATGGAGGGCAGCTGGAGGGAGGGTGAGGAACGTGATGGGAGATAATATTAAGCTAGCAGTATACTCCCGGTGAAATCAAATTTACTGCATTCTCACTGACAAAATAGAGGGTTTGCACAGCATTGGGCGCTGATACAGAGTTTCTTTTGACACGCTATCACTCTTATGAATATTTAAATCAGCCATGTGATGTCTCAAAACAAATCCTGTGCACTAAGTCCTGCAACACCAAATCATCTTACTGTACTCACATATTTTATTGTGTGGTGCAGTAACGTGCATTACAAGGCTGCAGCCAATGGTTTTTATTATAGATTAATCTGTTGATTATATTCCAATAATTGAAGAGATAAGATGCATGCTCAAACTCAAGGATATATCATTTCTATAGATTTAAACCAACAAAAGCAGATTATCACGTTTACTGTCTATTGTCTATTTGTATTATTCACCTAGAGTGGACACGGGAACAGAGCATGCCAAAAATGATTTTGTTTGGTATACTGCAGGGCGTACTCTGGGTGAAAAGGACTGTGAGTGAAGAGACGATGGACTGAGTGCCAAATGGGGCACTGTGGCCAGAACAAGAAAAATCAGCGTTATTTAACACAGTCCAAACAAACTGCACCCCCTATGGAGTCCCAAGCCGCTTGCTGCACAGTAAGACAACATGCAATATGCTCAAATTGATCCTCAGTTAGACACGGGATCACACACCATCACACAAAACGCACAGATGCCGCCCTGTCGGTTGTGTTTCGTCGTCCGCGGCGGTAAAAAAAGCCCTGGAGAGAGGGTCAGGGTGAAAATGGTGGTGTTTGTGTGCAAATTTTGAAGACAAAGTGCTTGTGAAATATAATGAATTTATCATTTAATTCCTGTGCATGAATCATTAAATAAATCAGGGAGCGCACTGTTCATTTTCACAGACCCTTCCTGCATCTCACATTCCCCATTTCTCACACTCGCCTTCCATTTTATTTTACCTTTTCATGATGTAGTGCTCTTTCAACCTTTTCTTTACAGTGTCTCTTGTTCTTTGTCATTCAGTGACATTTTATCTTTTTACCACTCTTCTATTTCTTCCACTTTTGTCTTTTTCTTGTTCTTATCCTCACTCACTCACTCACAAATGTCACTTTATCATAATATACTTTCTCAGGTAGAATCTCAAACTGTCCTTTTTCTATCTTGTCTTATCTCAGTTTCTATCTTCAATACAGTATTCCTTTCAGTCCATCCCTGTCTCTCTGTCTTTCAATCTTCTGTCGCTTTTTGTGGTGTGAAGGTGATTTGTTGACACTTTGATCTAGGGAATATTGACCAGAGGCCAACATGGCTGATGGATGGCGAGCGCCTGAAGTCGATAATGCCTGCGTTAGTTGGGACTCATCACATCTACCATCAGAGCTCACATTTGCTCCTATACAAGGAAACGCAGTAGAGCTACACTGTCCAAAGATGTAATAATGCAACACGATTGAAAGACAGAAGCTCAGCTATAGGACTGGATCTGTGAAGTGCAAGCAGAGAGCATGCCTGCATCTCATATTATTTTAAAATTCTTCCTTTTTTTTTTACCAAGCCAATGAAAGTCTGTAACAAAAGTTGTTTTCTCAAATTATCTGACAGAAGGCCACTACCACTCAATACTCAATACTCAGAGGTTGGGTCAAACATGTATACACAGTGAAGGAAGAAAAATGTGCAAGCTTTATTGACCCAAAGGGAAAATTGTCTTGAGTGTAATTGGAACTAAGAAATCCACACTCAAAACAATAAACCAGCATGGTTATTGCAAATGTGAATTACTTATCAGCTAAGACAAACCTTCAGAAATGGCAAAAAAGAAAAGAATATTTAAAGCAATCTCTGTAACAATGAGGTGTGCACACAAATGGAAAAGCATCCACAGGGTAAGACACCATGTTTACACCAAGAAACACATTTGAGCCATTTAGATAAAGCAAAACGTATTTGACATTAAGGTTCTTTTGAGAACAATCTACCCACTGAGTATGTGATATTTTGCTATCCTTGTATCCATGTGAATTCATATAAACTTTTGGGAGTTCTAAGAATAAGAATAAGAATCGATCACAATGAAATCTGGTTTCACAATGGTGCGAAATTTCCATTTTGCCTACACTATGGGCATTTGACTTCTTGCACCCTCCAAAGGGGAGAAACCTCCTTCCCAGTATGAAGGCATCATTTTAAGCACGTTAAATAGGGCATTTTATCCTTGCTAAGATACACTTATGATTTGAGAACAGCATGAAGGCGTCCTTTTTAAACACACTTTAACAGGGCATTTGACCCTGGTTACCTGCCTTGCAGGCATGTCTCACTGGGACCAGCATGGAGCTGCCAATTGAAGTGGGTTAAGCATGGCAGCTGACCCTTGTCCCCCTCCATAGGACGCTGGTTTGACAAGGAACATCGAGGCGGTGTCATTTTCAGGGACAGGAGGACACACACTGAGATGAATGAGATGTAACCTTTTATCCTTCAGGTGGAGGGACGGAGAGTGAATTTAAGAAAAAAAAAAGAGCCAGAGAGCAAAAGAGCGGCAGAGAGACAATTACAGAGAGTCGGAGAACAACAGAGGGAGCGATGAACACCACACTGGGGAAAGCATGCAGAGTTTAAGTTGAAGGATGATAACAAAAGCAGTGGGGCAGAGGGATGAAAAAAAAAGAATAAATGTGACTGTACTTTGGCTGAGCCCTGTGGTGACCAAGGCTGGCTAAATTGTGTGTACAAATCTGTGTGCTTTTTTCTGTGTGCACTGCTGTGTGTTGATGAGTGCATTATACATTAATACAGGTATGATATGAAAACTTTCCCCCAGGCAGAAACTAGAGCTGCAGTGTGTGATATATATTCAAGAAAATAGCAATGATGCCCTTGCTTGGTGACTGTATAATGCAGCATTTAGTTTTTACTTTGTCTTCTGCTGTAAAACGGAAAGTTACTTTTTGCTTCACCTTTGGATACTGCGTCCTTCACCTTGGCATGCACTTGTTAGTTTGATGCTTTGGTTTGGTTTGGTTTTGTTCTATTATTTAGGCCTTTTTTTATTTCCTTTTTGTGGTTATGTTGTAGCACAAAACTGTTGTTTTCTCCTCAGTGCTTTGCTTGGTCACCATAAAAACAAAACATCTAAAGCAGTTTTGTCAAGTTAGTCTACCCCAGTGTGCAATAAACCAACTTCCATAAGAATTCCATTAAATAGACATGTGCCATATGTAAAGCTCTACATATAAAAGGCACAGTACACTTGTTGAATTCTGTCCTGAGTTGGTTTCTGCTTTTTAAAAAGCAAAAAGTGTTGGTATCTGCATTCCCACCGACAAGATCCCCACCTTGTCATAGGAGACAAACTACTGATATACCACCTGAAAAATCTAATAAAAACTAAAAGAAAATTCATTAAGTGTGTTTCTCCAACTTTGGCTGAGAAATTAGCTCAGTGAAGGGCGATAAAAGCTTTACTGTTACCATTAAAATAAACCACATCATCGTAAGATGATTGAAATATCATCACTTTATTTCTTGGAGCAACTGGAAGAGCCTTGTTTTGTGAGTTGGGTAGAAAATTTGGATGTCGGACATCAACAAATTTTTACCAGTAAAAAACAACCGGATACTCAGGTTGGGTTACCTAGAACGATTAATGTAATGTCCATATACGGTCATTTTTCATGTTGTTGTCTGGTGCAAACTGTTTCTCACCCTCTCCTCCAGCCGTGCCACCTGCTCTCTGTAGAAAGCATCCTGCTTCTTTAAGTCTGCTTCTCTTGCCTCCAGCTGTTTCGCCTAAACACACACAAATAACAAAAACACACACACACACACACACACACACGTACCCATATGCAGCATACACACATGCACACGCAGAAGAGAAGAAAAACCATTACTTATGTGATCAGTGGAGCAGTGACAATTTTAACAAACTGATCACAAAATACACACATACACATGAGAGAGGCCTATAATGAGAACTCAGACAAGTGTGTATAAATAAGAGACACATTATAATACAACACAGACACAGGGTTTCTGTTTAATGGCATATATAGACTGTGAAACACATTGTGAATGATTTCTTTATTGTAATGTTTCATGATGTGTGCCTGCCACCGAGAGAGGTTTAGGTGAGTTTTGCATGTAAGGGAACAAGGGCACATTTTGCTTAATGTGTAGAAAATACACATGTGTGATGCCTTGACATGTATTGTATGTGCTTCTTTGTCCTCTTGTGTTCAATCTTCACCCAAACCACTATCAGGCCAAGAGGATAAGATCAGTTCTCAGTGCGAAGGAGCACCATGGTCTGGCGTATATATTTACCCAGCCTACCAATCTCCACTGTCCTCCCCTCTACTGTGACCTTCACTAAACGTACGGCTGACTCTCTGGGTGATATACAGAACAGATAAGACCTGGATGTATCAGCTCCCAGACAGAAGAAAACAGACCTTCGCACTGGGACAGAGGGCCATGACTCAAATCAAAATGGAAATTAAAATGTTATTAATAGTGATAGAAGTTTAATCCTCTCTACAGACAGAACAACACAGTTTTGTGGACCACATATTTTGTATTTGGGTAATTCTCAGCATTTACTTGACGAGGTCTATAGGTATATTAATAGTTATGGTATGAATGATAATGCTTTATAGACTGGTGGAATTCAGACTTGTATCAAGCAAACCAAAAACATTCATGGTATTCTAAAAATTACTCTAAAAGGTCTGTAAAAGAAAAGGTGAAAAACGTTTAAACAAGACAGTGAACTGTGTTACTGAAAGCCACAGTGAACTTTAGCATTTTGTATTACTGCTCCCTTTTGTTAATAACTCTTCAGAAACAAGCCGAAGTTGTCATCTCATCTGTAATTCTACAAAGTATCTGAAGCAAGAGAAGCTGTTAAAAGGGATAATCAAAACTTTGAGTAGTTGAAATACCTGCTGAAAGAGGAAAGAAATCCTTGACTCTATCATGCAGAAACAGTGAGAGAGAGAACTGTAGAGTCTAGGAGAAGGTAGGTAAAGACCTCTGGACTTACCGTCTGTCCTATCTCCTGAATAAGGGGAGCATTGAAAGAAAACAAGAGACAGAGAAAAAGAAAGAGTGTAAAAAGGCAGTGATTCATCTACGGACTTCTTCAAAGTGACGTTTGGAAAAGGTTTAGTATTCAGAGGCCAGGGGTGACTGGCTACCGCATTGTTCTGCTTGAACACTCACACTTCATCCTCTCAATCTCCTCTCTCACAGGCATACTCAAACACACACACTAGTGCATACACACACAACACATTTATGGTATATAACAATATACCATTATGCACACATGCACAGTTACATAGATGGAAGCTCAAAGTCAAACACACACACACCACCTTACTGCAGAGGACTATGGAAAGCAGCCATGCAAGCCTTTGCTTTAAGCACTATAGGATGTTGAAGGAGACAGAGGGTGAGTTTGAAGAAAATACAACGTATGGAGAAAAAGAAATTGCATTACCCCATCCAATCTCAACTACACTGATAACCATCTGTGTTTGGCTACTCAATGCACTGCAGGCAGAGCTGGGCACTCTATGCATTGTGATGAG
>NW_023339652.1:8259993-8261041 GCF_004916995.1 Morone saxatilis | reverse complement strand
ATGAGTGGGGGAAGTTTCAAAGTCAAGGGGGATGCTCCGAGCTTACCCACTACACACAAGACAGAAACCTACTTACGCAGGCGAACACCTGCAAACGCGCACGTTGTGTCATCTCCAGATCCAGATGTAAAGAAATAAACCTCCACAGCAACACTTTATCACATTCCTGACAGCACTCAGTAAAGCAACACCGGAGCCAAGTTGCCGCTTTCTCAGCTGTCCTCAGCACTAACATTAACCAGCCTTATTGTTGCAGGCCGCACCATTGTCTCCATTGTTTCCCCTTTAAAAGTCTGAAGTGCTATTGTGTGGCCAAAGCTGCCTTCACTTCGCGATGGAATCAAGCTGAACTTAAATCTATATAGTGCTGGGTGAATGTACCCTGAAGTACACCCTTAAAGGTATAAGTACACTAGCAGCAGCATTATTACGACCTCTAAATGTGTTATCGATTTAAAGCATGCAATCAGAGCTCCTATGATGGATTGGCAAAGTTTTAGGGACTGGATTACCGAGGTGCCAAAAAACTGTCTCCCACCAACAGCTCAATTTAAGAGGAAGTGAAGAGGGATGATGGGATGGAGGGAAAGACAGAGGAGAGGATTGGCAGGGGGTCGTGTACTGTCACATGTGTGTCCAAATTCAATGTTACGCTGATAGGTGGCGACTAAAGACTTTAGCTTTGCAGAGAAAGACAAAAGATGCACACAGACACCGAGACACAAACAACAGCTCAGACACTGATCTGAAACGCACACATCAGCACATACACACATCCACACACCAGCCGGAGCAGCTGTACCCACAGAGAGCGGGTGGAGAGATAAATGCGTGCTGAAGGCGAGACTAAAGGCGTCATTAAAAGAGGAGAGGTTGTGACAGAAATGTGTACCCAGGGATTTTCTTTTTTTTTGCTCACTTTTGTTTGTGTCAATGCGTATGCCTCTGCGTACATGCAGCCGTGCATGTGTTCAATTTCCATGCAAGCAGGTTGGCCCTCCTCTTTGACGACACACACACACACAGGCCCAGACACACACACACACAC
>NW_023339652.1:8255977-8259893 GCF_004916995.1 Morone saxatilis | reverse complement strand
ATGTCAGGATTACTTCCGACCGATTAACCCCATTCAGCAGACTTTAAAGATAATCTAATCATACTAAAGGCCAAACAATGGGACAGACTTCACCACTGCCCATACACCTTTTGTTCCCCTAATGAAGAGGCGGTCACGGGTGGAGGAGGAGAGCTAGGGTAAGAGTGGGGGGAAGGAAGAGGAAGAGAAGGGCAGAATTTGACAAGAAAATGGAAAAGAACTTGAGAGTGGAAAGAACAGAGAGATAAGAGATAAAGAGAGGAGGAGGACAATAAAAGGTGATTTATCATTGGAGGTGTCAAGAATGGGGAACTGGCTGTTAGATGGGACACGGAGCCTGGGCCAAGTGCGTCTCTATGACTTTAGAAAGAAGTTAAAGAGAGAAAATGATCACAAAGTACAGAAAGGACGAGGGAAGTTAAGTGGAGGAACAAGAGAAAAGGGGACACCTGAAGCTTTTATAACTTTCCAGCTTTGAAATCCAGACTTTCTCCCAGACAGTGATTTCTTGGTGGAAGTGAAAAATGACTGTCAATCACTCTTGTGATGAAACTGAGTTTTTTTAATCTTTTATGAGCAATTTCAAAACTTTGCAAGTCCAGAGGTTGATGCAATTCATTTTGGCTAATACACTAATTCTAATTCAGCCTCACTCTGTCTAATTTTCCTGTGCAGCAACCCTTGACATAAAAAAAAAAAAAGCATAGTAAAAACACAAGCACTCACAACAACACCCTCCCAGTGTCAACACACTGCTATTTGCAGCCCGGGAAACCACATTAACATCAACAGCTAACTTTTCCATCTCCCCTCCTGTATCCATCTCCCCCTGGTCTCTTATTAAGTACAGTAGCACAATGGCTGAGGGTGACAGGCGGTTGACAGTGAGACCGTGGTGGTCAGATTAAACGGATCGCTTAGGCGAGGTGAACGCCTCTGTGAATATCAATTAGCCAGCCGCTGAATAATTAAGGACAGCCATGTTTTTTAATTAGCAGACTGCCGCAGTTTGAGCTGGGAGTGAGGGTGGAGAGAAGAGGAGGAGAGGAGGGGAGGAGAACAGGATGGAAGTAGGATGGAAGAGGGATGAAAACAGGTGAATTTTGCTGCGTCAGGCCCACCACCCACCTCCTGTTCTCTCACTGATTTGCTCCCATACACTCTATTTTCTTTCACACCTGCTTCTTTTTGTGAGATTGTTCTCTCTGTTCACATTATTCTTTTAAAGCATTCCAAGGGACTGAAATAAAAATAACTCCTGCCTGCAGCGTTCAGAAGGCTCGAGGCAATTGCATGTGTGAGTATGTACTGTGTAAGGCTATGTATGGGACTCTGTTATAATCATTCACAGGGATAATACAATTATGTCATATTATTATACTTTCCGGCTCTCCTACTACTACTACTACTACACAAACCATGGTCTTTCCCTAACCCTAACCAAGTTGTTTTTGTTCTTGACCAAACATTACCTATGGCATTGATGCATCATAAATCACATTATAAAACTGTTTTTTAGAAGGCACAGACAAATTACATAATTCTGCCAATATCAGAAAATGCTGTAATTGGTCATTCTATTATGGTTCCCTGCTTTACTGGCCTGTACTTACAACCTCTTGTCACACGATAAACATTTCTTTGAGCTGTGAGCAGTTTAACCAACTTCTTCTTCTTCATCTTCTTCTTCTTAAATTGTTTCATTTGAACAACTTTTAGAGGCCTGGTAAAACTATCCAGTGTGGATACAAGAAGACAAGAAAAACGTATATTACTGTATTAGAGACAAGTCTGGAAATAATTGACAAAATTTGTGGAGAACAAATACGTTTTTTGATTTATTTTCTAGCCCATTCATCATCTTGTTACGGCTGTCATATATATTGTAACACCTTTTGGCAGGGCTGACCCCAGGTCGAGAACCATTTGACTTAAACGAGTGGATCTTCTCATGATAGAATTAAATTTATGACAGGTTTACAATACTAGTTGCCAACAGCATAAATTTAGGCTAGGCACCACAATATAAAAAATAAAAAAACATTGCTTGAGAAGAAAAATCTAATTATGGCCATTAGCAATTCTGTACATATTACATTTTTCATTTCACACCTCAGTGGTGAAGACCTCTGTATTGTAACAACGAGGTGACTCACTGGTACATGTTTGCCCACTACATGCTTATAAATCATGCTAGATGAAAATGCTGCCATGATCGATAGAGCACAAATCAAATCTCATCACAATAACTAACAGCACCTCATCCATAACCTTGGTCTCCTTTGTCTTCCCATGCCACCATCAGCTCAGCCCTGATTCACCCCTGTCACGGGTAGCATCATAATCAATGCTCCCTCACACCATCCAAGTGAGTGCTGCAGCACGGTGGGTCAGAGCTGCTCACCATGGCCCATCTATCACAGACCTGCGTGACAGCGCCCTGTGACAAACTAATACAGAAGCCACGGGCCTCAGGTCCTGTGTACTCCGACAGGCAGGGAGGGGGTCAAAGGGCAGCACAATGTGACCATGCTCTGGTGTTAATTGGCACGGCGGAGGTGTAGATGGCATGTGGGAGGTTAGAGATGGATAGAGGTAAGGGAGGGGGAGTTCATGGGGTAGAGAAGATGAAAGGGAGGGAGAGAGATGGGTCAATGTGTGGATGGAATATGGATGACAAGATAGTTGGAGGGAGAATTGGGTTTTCTGACAGTTGTTGGGAGAACGGTCATATCAAGCTTGGAGATACGAGAATATTCTATAAGGGACACACAGTCTCTTACTTTTTGCAGCCACAAACACATGCATATAACACTCACACACAAAGATGGTTTCAGACACACATTCCTCCCACAAATCTTGGCACATCCCGTAACTGCCTCTAAAACCATTGCAACTCTACCTGTAAAAGCTATCACTGGCAGATCAAATCTAAGTGATGGAGTGTAAAATGATATCACCTAACACAGACCTTACTGGCTGTATTATGCATTACCCTTAGAGTCACTAATAAAACATAAGTCATGGTAGCAGTAGCTGTAAAAGGCCATTGGAAACTATTCACTGGCTGGCTGGTTAATTAGCATCATGGGGTTTTACTGATCAGCAATAACACTCAGTTTCATGGCTGGCTATTAGTCTCCAAGGGAGGTGGTAGGGTTATGGGCGACAAAATCGTGTCAGTGTGGTCAGTTAATGGGCTTAACCTTGACTGATAACACTTAAGGACAAACACACTGTCAAACACTTATTCACACACATACTGACGCCTGAGAAAAATGTCACTTTTTATTACTAACAATACTGAATTCAGTGTTGAAATGTTTTCCGTAGCTGAGCAACTGAGTCTGAGCTCAGCTTGCATCTAGTGAATGTGCTGTATGCAAAATAAATCTAAAGGATTATTTACATAATTATTAAAATATAATACTGCATATATACTATACTGTTTATATGTGAAAAGACATGCCATCATAAACTGAAAATTAAGTTTGAAATCAATTACAAATTAGCTTTTACTTAGCCCACACTGCACATGTCTTTGGTCATGTCATACCTATCCTGTTTGGTTTGATTCAACTGAACCTGATGACATTTAAACCAAGTTGCATCTACATCTTTATAGAGAACTGCTTCCAATCTGAAAGAGAGCAGGACGAGAGGAGGCAGAATCTGTGCTTACATCAATGATGCTTGGTACTCAAAAGCAGTGAAAGCGGATGAACACTGTTCTTTTTATGTGAAGATGAAACCATATAGAGATATTCAAAAGATGCACTGCCGAATCATTTCCTGGGTGTATACGTGTATGTATATAAATAACTATAGTGGTTTCTTTTATTTGAATTATCCCTTAGTGCAAACTCCAACATTTTATTTTGGTAAACAACCTTGTAATGATAAATAAATGTCCTTG
>NW_023339652.1:8248463-8255952 GCF_004916995.1 Morone saxatilis | reverse complement strand
GATTTAAATGCCTTAACGACTGAAGCCCAAGAAAGTCAGTAGATTTTGATCTGCACCAAGATGGCTCCGAGTGGAATATTGCCCGAGCGCCGAGGATCTGTTAAAAAATATCTGAAGGGCACTGAATGGTAATCTGGGTAAACACATCAGAAAGGAGGGGAGGAATGGGCAATTGTGATAACCCGCTGGAAATGTGTGCAGGGGGCTAAAATGATTGGGTTTGGTGGGGTTGGTGTGTGTGTGTGGGGGGGGGGGGCTGAGTGAGGAGACAGAAATTAAATCTCTCTAAATAGAAATGAAAGGAAGACATTAGAGAAAGCGACAAATAAAATAAAAAAAAATCTTGAATGGCCAATATTAAATAAAGGCGATTTAGTAATAATTGATATTCAAAATACGACTAGGAAATAATAATCCACTACTAGTAGTAGTAGTAGGAATATATAATACTAATAATAATATTAATAATAATAATTTATTTATTTTTGAAGTTATTTTTTCTCATTGTTTTTTTATTTTTTTATAAATACTCTTGTAAACAATTGACACGTGTTGAGGGCAATAAACCATCACCGTTAACTGATTTATTGGTCTTGTCAAACTCTCATTACCACCAAGGATCTACAGAATACCCCGTTGACTCGGGAGGTGGGCGATATAAGAATCAAAATCAAATCAAAATAGGACTGTTAAAACATGAACGCCCCCCTCTCGCGAGCCACATGGCCGTGTCAGGAGTGGACAGCGGAGGAAAGTAGAGGTTATAAAGTCCGACCCTTTTCTTTTTCTGAGCTGGAAATTGGATAAACGGTTCAAGAGGAGGTGACCAAAAGCTACAGCATCCGATTTTCTTTTAATTTAACTCTGGGGGAATTATATATCTTTTTTTTCTTAAGCCTGTTTTATAAAATAAAATAAAATATAAATGTGTGAGAGTCTAATCAGCTGTGTGTTTGGAAATAAAATAAAAAAGTCCCATTTACAGTGAAAAGGTTTCTGAACTATGACGGATAAATAAATTCCTTTTTATCTTTTTTGCGATAATGTGTTGAAAGTAACCGCAGGTCCCTTAAATTAATTTAGAGACTGAAAATGCATATGGATAATATTTTATGGCGCGCGCAGGGACCTGCAGACTTCACAGCACTGGTGTCTTGGTGTTTGAGTTGTCCCTGGCTATTCCTCATTCCTTTTCACTCAAAACAAGGAAACGTGAAGTGGCTATGTTGTTACAAAGGACAACAACAGTTTAAGTCCACACACACACACACACACACACACACACGCATACGTGCACACGCTCATACGCACACAGGGCCTGTCATAACAGAGAGGGGTGAGTTGTGCCAATCATATAGGGGAGGATAACTGCTAATACCTTTGGACAGTCTCTCCTTGAAGGAATTTATGGTGTTGCAAATGTTAAAACACACAATATCTGCCTGCAGTAGTTGGTAGAATGAAAAAAGACAGCTCAAGTTCAAATCCTGCCTACTTTTTCACTTCCACACAGCCAACAAGGTAACATGCTTATTGGATTGGAAAACTTCAAAAGCAGCAAAAAACACTTTGTTTGAACCTTAATGACTACATAAAGTGAAGTTGGCTTGTGGTAAGAAAGTACATCCAACAACAAACCAACAAAAAAACATAACATACGATCCCTGATTTGTCTACACATGATGCCAACCATTTTCTTTCTTTAAAAAATCATGTGCAGGTCCAGTGTTGACTCTCTGATGGTAAGACCACCAAAGATAATAAATAATCCCTATGAGATCAGTTAAGTTTGCTTTTATTTGACTGATTGGATTTATGTCAGTGGAGCTGGAGCTGGGAATGGTCACAACAGAGTAAAAAAAAAAAAGTATGGTCATCATTAATCACTGGGAACAAGCTGGCTGTGACTAAGAAGCTATAACTGAAGCGATTTACCTTCTGACCACTATGTTGTTAGATTTAACCTATTATCCACACATTGTTTTGTCCTTTCCCTGTTGGGTATGTGGTATCACTAGTGACACTTACTAATTTTGGGGAAGATCTGAAACAAACGACAGCAGTGTGCAGATGCTGCTTACCAGGTGCCTGTCACACACAGTATGACAGTGTAGCAATGTGGCAGATCATCAAATCTGTCCAGTGAATTAGTTACTTGTCAGTCCGTTTTACTTTATGCTCATGAGTTTTCATTTTTTGCATCTGATTCTAGCACGAAACAAACGCTGAAATAAAATACTGTTTTGTCAATCCCTGTACAAGCACACATATCCAGCTATGCCATTACTTCACTCTTTTATACATTTGGAAACTTTGGTAACTTGACAAACAAATGACTGAAGCATGGAGCATCCTGATAGAAAAAGATAACAAAGCCACAGGCTGCAGACAGAATTACTCTCCCTTGGGGATTTCTTAGCACAGTGAGTAATGACGCAATGACCCCGTCAGTCAAAGGGCTGACCTGCCCTGGACAGGGACCAAGGGGCCAGGACAGGGACTAAAGGCCAAAAGGTGTAGGTGGTTAGTGTGGGTGTCTCAATGTCTGTGCATGTATCTCAACTACTGGCTGTTTAAGGGCAAGTTAAAATGAAGTGTCCTTGTGCTCTGTCTGTAGCTCATTGACTGTGAACAAGGGTCAACAGAGGGCTTGATCTTAACCAGCTGGCCTTAATGATGCTGAGACAGCGGTGTCAACCCACACGCACATTTACATCCCTTTTGCACTCGTCCCAAATTTGTAGATGTACCAATTTATCTTAAAGAAATATATAAACTTTGATACTTGCAGGAATCATCATAAGCTAATCAAAGATCACTAGGACCATGCTATGATGTCTCAAGGTTGAAAAGCAGGGAATAACATGGGAAAAGCTAAAAGACAAAAGATCCTCCACCGAAAACGAATGAGCCCACGAAAGTTGAAATTCTGGTAGAAACATGAAAAATCACTTTCCTTTCTACTCCCAGACACTTCGAGCCCCTCAGCCTTTGTTGGAGACACCACCTCCACCACTCTACTGCCAGCACTTTCGCTGAGGGACAGCAACAACATCTGCTGGCTCGGAGATTGATTAATTGGCTGATCAGGCGCCCGCGGTGTAAACTGATTGATTGATCATCTTGCAGTCGGAGCTGCCTTTATCTTGAGCCCTGGGGAGCGAAGCTCTGGAGGTCCCCACTCATCTGTCATGTCCAACACACAGGGGAAGACGAAGGAGAGATGAAGAGCTGTGGGTTCATTACCGAGACATGGGGGGCATGTATGGAGGAAGTCTCAGCCAAGATGGGAACAGGGGGCTTGCCGAGAGAACAATGGGAACATGGGGACAAAGGGGTTGAGGATGAAAGGAAGGGAGAAGATACTTTGGTGCTTGTAGAGAGAAAAAGATAGATACAGACATACATGAAGGCAGAAGGAGAAAGGAGCATGGCCAAGCCAAGAACAGCAACATAGGGCCGGTCTTGTCTAGGATCCAGTGTTGTTTTTTTGGACATACAACTTCCACTCATGTATAATTCCAGACCATATCCCTGTTTAGCAGCAAGCTGTGAGAGTAATAGGATACAGGGAGAAGAAGGTGGCGGAACAAGTTTGGAGAATGCTATTACGCATTCAGTCAGACACAGAAGCCAATGGTGGAAAATTCTTTTACTTGACGGCAGAGGACACAGTGAATGACCTGAGAGTGGAGAGAGGCATACTGTCTTTGGACAACAGATGTCCCAAGGGAGCAAAGTGAATGAGAGAGAAAGTTGGTGGAGGAGAAGAGAGGAACAACCTATTGCAGAAAGGAGAGAGGAATGCAGAAGGGAAGACAATAGGGGAAAACACGCAGGGAGAAAAAGAGACACCCTGAGGATGTGTTGACATTGGACCTTATGGACAAGTCAAGCAGCATGTGCCTGACCTTTCTGTGTGCATGTGCGTCCAGCATGTGAAGCCTTAACCTGGATCCATCTGCATATTTAAGACCATCCTAGGGTATGTGTGACTGAATCCTTGTGTGATTATGGCTGTGGGCACACTGTACATTTCTCAGCATGTGTGCTCATGCTGTGCATTAATGCATATGCATTCCACTCTGCAGCAGGTGGTCTTCCCAGACCTGATGAAGCCGGGAGGGGGCCACAGTCCACCTTCAGATTCTGTCCATCAAGTCCATGTCAGCAGACTCAGGGTCACCTCTAATCCACTAACCCCTTTAGCTGAAAATATGCTTTTTCCCTTTTCTTTCATGCCCTACTGTTAGCCCTCATGACAGCTAACTTTAAATGGATGCAGGGGAAAAGAGACATTTTGATGTTCTTTCCTTCTCTTAAATCAGCCTGTTCATTTATATGACTTGTACGCTTCATGATCATTTACACAAACATGTCAAAGAATTCCAGAAGAATTCTTGTTTGCAGATAAAGTGTTATGTTGTTTATATTCCACTCAGGTTATTTGACTTTTGTTTAAAGTTTACACTTTTTTATGCAGTTGTAAGTGCTGTTTTGGATTGGTTTGTGTCCTAATTGGAGTTTGTAACCTTGTTTTGAAAACTGCTTTGTGAATCAATACCTCTTTCTCTCTTGTCTGCTCCTTCCATGCGCCTCTATTTATTCCTCTATCGGTTCTCCCTTTCCTTTCTCTCACTACTTCCATATCTCCTCCAGATTTTTTTTGCTGTTCACTGCCTTTTTGACTCCCCTCTTTTCTCCGCTCCCTCCATATGTCGAAGTTCTTTCCATCGTTCAATCAAAATCTCTACCTCTAGCACCATTAGCTGAGCTGACTGTTCACTTCTATAGCACCTCATTAATACCACTCTCCTGTCAGAGCCAAGAGGGAAAACACAGACAAAGACCAAGAAAATGGAAAGGGACAAGCTCAAAAGAAAATACCTGTCATATTACAAATCCAACATATCTACTGCACTGAGCCACAAACACATAGAATGCTTCATCGAAGTTAACTCAGTACACTTACTTTTCTAACCTTTGCACTTAGACAATATCTGGCCAATGAAGTCTCAGCTCAGCCGAGTAAGAGACAAGGAAAGAGAAAATATTGCAAAACTTCTATAGGCTGCCAAGAGGTCATGACTATTGTGACTAATCCCTAGCTACGGTACCAAGTGAAAAAGGCAAAAAAAAAGCCAGATTCAACACATTGCTACATTTTTATAAATACAATTCAGACATATCTCAGCATCAAATAAACATCCATACAAATTACCACCATGACAAACAATAGGCAGTCATAATTCTACAGCACCAACAAATAGTCACTTTTACTGCTTATCTACTCCCTGAAAACAGTAAAATCCATCAAACCCTGTTTGATATCACTTCAGTTTTTCACTAAATGACAGTTATACAGTTGCTGAATGAGTGTCTTTAGCAGTACTTGCCGTTTAAAATGAACACAGCAGTCTGTTGTGTCATTCACTAACAGTAAGGTGGACCATATAGAGGAGAAAGAAAAGTCAGACCATTGAATTTTTTTAAATTTTCAGTTCTGCAAAGTATGCTGAGAGTGCTATTAGGTAATTAAAATGCATCAATTGCTCAGACAAAGGTAATAAAAAATCACACAAAAGACAATTCCAGACAGCTTTTCAAAATGTTTAGAACAAATGAGCGTGAACACATACATAAATACATAGACCGCCCATTGAGGCTGAGGCAACAAATTGACTGTACAAGTTCTCTTGTCAGAAAGAAGCTTTCCTGACACCAGTATCCATCCATCAATCGAAGTGCTGCTGTATCCCGGCCCCGCTGCTGGCCGCTTGCAGTGCCAATTAGCTGACAGGGTAAGGGCCTGGCGCAGAGTGCCAGCCACAGGCCCCGCCAATTAGAGCCTGACCTCCCATCTAACCCTAATACTGGCACGGTGTGTGGGCACCACACCCTGGGCAGGGGTGAGGTACGTTCGCCAATATGTAAAGGACGGTTGAGTGGACACCCTCCAAGATGTGAGAGAAACAGCATTACAAAGACAGGAGAGAGAGAAAGTGAGAGAGAGAAATTTGACACATGTATGTACAATACACTGTCAGCAGGAAACAAACAAAAGGGCAGTGGTGCGGACAGAATATCTGCTCATTTAAGTAGACCTCTTGTAGTACACAAACATATAATTACATTGTATGCATTGAGCGAACGGACAAGAACTCACACATAGACAAAACACGCCTCTGCCTCTTGCACTTAAACTGAAGGATGAAAGCTTTCAGCAACTTAAACGAAATTAGAAAATAAATGGGGAAACAGCTGATGGTCATGTTGTCAGATTGTACTTTTTTGGTGGCTTTAATAAGCTTTAATTGTGGAAGTTATTTAGTGTGTAAGGACCCATGCGAACTTAATAATATATAGAAAGTGACTGATATATTTCCCTTTCAGGCCTATTAGTGTCTGCTTGTTAGATCTGTAATTGTAGCTCCCCCTCTGGGCCAGTCAATGAAACTCTGATAATGCTCGAGAGCGTGGTGCCATTCTTTTTTCTTTCTTAAAAAAAAAAAAAGAGTCAAAATACATTCAGCAGCATTGTCTAAAAAAAGCTAAGTACAGATATGGTTCAGCGCCATAGAATATTGCTGACAAAAGTGTCAGTACAGTCCAGTTATACTTGTGAAACATGCATGTAAAAAACATTTAAACATGTAACAAAAAATATATATATTCCCTTGGATGTTTTCATAAATATTCTAATATAGACCTTATTACTCTCTTTAACACTTTTGATACTACCATGTAAAATACAGGAAGTATTGTTTAACTTATCAAAGTATGTGGCCTACAAATAAATCTGGCCCTAGAGAAAATGGAGAAACAATCTCATTCAGCTTCTCTGGCATGCTGGTGGTACCATTTGTTTAAAGGTACCTTCAGTTTTAAGTCTAAACCCAACCTGCGATCTATGCCACATCACCCTAACCCTTTTCTATAATACATTTGCAGAGCATACTAATCAAACAGAATGACAGTTCTCTTGAATCCAGTTACATCAAGCCTGGCAGGGGTTACTCTTACAACAGCTCAGAGAACTGGAGTCAAAGATAGGATGCAATTTGTCCTTGGCGAGCTGAGCAAATCCAAAAATATATGTAAATCACAGTGTACCACTACCTCTCTTTATCTCATTCAAAAGTAAAAGACATGAGGACCTTTTCTCCCCCCAATCTTCCTCATACTCTGTGATGTGGATAGAAAGAATAATAAGTTGAGAGAAAAAGATATTTTTCTTTTTTTCCCCCACAATTTTTTAAATACCACCAACTGGCACCAATTCAAAACCCAGCAAGTCTCCTTTAATACCTGGGAAATTAAATTGTCGCCCTATTATCAGTTGGGTCCAGTCGGCTGTATCTAAAATGCAACAGCGTGCAACTGAAGTACACAAGGTTTTCCAAAAAAAAGCAGGACATTTGCTAGAGACTGCAGTTTTTAGACGGGTGGAAGCTGAGAGGAGTACCGGGGTGAGCAGAGGGGGCGTGGG
>NW_023339652.1:8243167-8248363 GCF_004916995.1 Morone saxatilis | reverse complement strand
ATTTGGCCTCATTTCCATATCTGAAAATATTTCTTACTAACTAAATCCATTATTAAGAGGTGATACAGTGCCCACATCTTTGAACAAAGGTAAGGACTTCAAAAAAATCTTATTTTTCATCCGAGTCATACACAATCAAATATGCAAGTCCACCTGTAACTTATACAATCAGCGAACCATGAAAGACCAAAGCAATCATTTTACTGACTGATCCTTGGATGAACAAGAACCACCTGTTTAAGAGCAACCATACACAATCTAACAATCCAGCTTGCACTGCCAACTAGTGGTGACAACATGCTTTTTTTCAAACCCTGTAATGTAATGTGGCTTTGTAGTATCCCACTACATCCCAACCGGGTCACAAGCACAACAGACCAGGCTTGATTCAAGACACTTTTGACCCATAGAGACAAGTGCACACACTGGTGAAACCATGCACATACACACACACACAGGCCGGTGACTCTTGTCTACTGCACAAAAAACCTTAGTTTGATCCCTGTGTGTCAGCAATGAAGTTTGTTGACACAGTGTTTCTTCTGTTTGTACTCTGACAAGATCCTGTTAAATGAACACAAACCCTACTGAAAAACTGAAAACGGTAGGTCTCATAAAAAGGTCTATGTGAAGTGTCACTATTTGGTGTGGTTGCTTTAACTACTATGTGTGAATGATTTATGAATTATAACCTATACAATTCCTGAAAAGTGAACGTTTCCAGCTGTGTCCTTCCATTTTCCAATTTCTGAGCATGTCCCTTTAACATGATTGCCAACAGTTGACAGAATATACTTCAGTTTATTTTGTTTATACCCAGGAACTGACACAAATCTGTGCACATCCTTCTGTAACATATAGTTATATACGTTATAGTGTTGCCTAGTGCCTCTCAATCAGTTTTAGCTAGAGGACTCATAAAAAAAAGAAAAAAGGTAAATGTAAGAGCTGTGTGTCTTAGACCAGTTGCCAACAGTAGACAAAACCATTGCCGCGAGCTAGACCCCACCCAGGCCACAGTTCGGAGCTCAGAAAGATTGATGATTCTAGATTTGATTGAAAAGTTTGCCTCGGGGTTAGAGCCTGTGTCTGGGTGAAAACCTGTGGCCAGTGATTGATTGGCCACTAGGCCAGTTTGGCTCCGCAGGGAGCACAGTCGTTGAAAATCAAAAGAAGGGACAGGTGAAGTCTATGATTTCATTAAAACACAGATGTGTGGACTGACAGATGGATGGAGACTGTGAATAAGAGAGGTACATGACCCGTTCATGACATGAGCTAGTACATCTCTCTGTCAAAACTCATCATTTGTTAGTACATAAAGACAAGATTATACTATATTGAGCTCACTCATTCACTTGTTTTGTCTGCTTTGTCTTCAGCCACTATCCACAACAAAGAATCACATATTCCTAATTGATTTTGGTAGGAAATTAAGCACTAATTGACCTGTTAACTAATCAAGAGTATATTTCTGTGTAATTAGTCTACTAAGTAACTTCTTGATGAGGCCATCTTGACCATATAAAGCCACCAATCACAGTTCTTACACACCAGACTGTGTACTCTAAGTAACTCTGTTCATTAGGTTGCCAAGCACGTTGAAGACAAAACAACACAGTGATAAGTGACTATTTTCTTTTCAGTGTCAATTTGACCAGAGACTGACCCTTTGTTATTTGTAGGCACTGTGATTTCGGAAATGACGCCTTTTCTCCTGCTCTAGACAAGCAGGCATAATCAGCAAAAAGAGTTAAATAAAAAATCACAAATACAACTTTCCAAAAACTATAGATCATCAAAGACTCATTTAAACGTCAATTATACAAACAGTAATTATGTCTGCTCGTTTTCTATCCACCGAATAGCTGATCAAAGTACACTAAAAAGGTGAAAACACCATGCAACATGAGTTCATATAACATGAGACTCAATATATACTGCTGTGCTTCTAACTACCATAAACCCCTAGTGTACGCCAGAGTTCCCCTTTCTTTTACTGCGGTTCTCCCTGAGTGGCAGAACATGTGTGAGCGCTGACACTGAACATGTTCCCCTCAGAAAACAGAACCCCAGGAACCCAACAACAATGACAATGACAACACATACAGCTGCCTACACTGCTGTGAAGTTTCAATTACTGGTAGACTTGGTGGCTGGCTACTGCCAGTCAGCCTGTCAGGGAGGGGAGTGACTAGTAGTGGAAAAGCCTGAAAGACAAGCAGTCTCACCAGGGTGGTAGGAACCATCTAGGCTACACTCGACAGCACTATATAATAAAACATACTAGGTTGCATTAAGAAGTCCTAAAACTGGTTGCTACCGGAATAGATATGCAAAATAGTTTGCTTCATACATACTTAATTTAGAGATTAATTTAAAGCTTAATTTAGAGGTTGGCAAGCCGACAGTGTGGTCATTACTCTATAAAACACAGCAACAGTAGGCATACCAGTGTAAATAAAAAGACAGGGAGTAAAAGGGACATTCAACTCAAGTAGAGCAAGTAAAAACAGGTGTCGAACATCCAACTTAGTTGCATCCCGATTATTTAAGGAACATAAAGTTGAACTTGACTTCTTAAAATATGCTGAAATTAAATGTGGTTTAGCTTTAGATTTCCATATAATTTAGTTTATTTTAGTACTTAAGATGGCAACAATCAGACCAAGGATACAAGAAAAACCAGAATCTATAAGCAGAATCTAAATCAATAAAATCTAAACGATACCCAACCCGCATGTCTCAAGGCAATTCTCCAGAATGGGTGTCACTGTAATTGGTCCAGCTATGGTTGCGGAGGTTATGGCCATTATAGGTGAGCGTGGGGAAGCATAACTGCTCACAGCATCGCCTTCATTGTGTGTTTGTGTGAAGTAGAGGAGGGAATGCATGGGGTCCTGCTGGTCACCGTGACCTGTGTCTTAATGAGAAGGACAAATCAATACCGCGCTGGACAAAGAACACAAGAACTACAGCTGCCATAGACAAATGTTTTTTCAGCGGCAATGAACATGAGAGCAGGTCAATTCACATTCAATTAAAACAATGTGAAGTGCAGTAAAATCCCAGACAGAATAACATCTAAATTCTGACTAAACCCTGTTGTCTCCACGTTTTCTACTTCTTTCTCCTGTCTATATCAAACCAACAGAAAACATCCCTCCACAGCTGGACTAATAGATTGATTGATGACAGACGCAATGTTTACTCATGTAGTCGAAGCTCTCCTTTGTCACTTTCCACAAGACTGGAAAAAACAAAACAATATCATTTCTCTTGACACCAAAACTGCCTGTGGGCTGAGATAAATCCAGCAGTTTTCAAAACACGCTCACTTGTTTCAGCAATTTCCCACAAAGATTTTCTGGGAACACAGCAGACTAATGTGTATCAATCACTAAGATTTTAGGAGTCAACACTAGATTGTTGTTAAGCCGTATATTCCAATATAAGCACAATGCAGCACATGTCAAAGGGTTACTATCATCATCATCATCATCAGGGTTGCAGCACTATAGCATAATCATAGCACTTTTTCTTATGTAGTGAGTATTACCCAACAACCCAAAAATCTAAAAATCAAGTCTCTTGTTTGGTTTGTCTGTTCTGGGCTACTGTAGGAACATGACGTTACAACATGACACACTCTGTAGGGAGGACTTAGTCCCTCTAAAATGGGCAAAAATGCCTCATTTTAATGTAACAAAAACACAACAATTCTTATTTTAAGGTGATTATACACGAATAAAAACATCAATCTGAATATTATGTTCCATTTCTGCAAAGATATCCCTAAATCTTACACACCGGACCTTTAAACCTATGTCTTGATTAATTGCTCAAGGACATAACAGTGCAGCCTGTAAGATAATACGTGAGGTGTTCACAGGTTTACCAGGAAAAAGGACTGAACAAATCACCTCTGAAAGCTCTATCAGCCACCAGATTATGTGCTTAGTACAGCAAACCACAACCTCTCCGGAGCTCTTTCTCCATCAGCTTATTGACTTTGCCCAGCAATCAGAACCAATTTCACCTCCCAATTACTGATGCTTATGTGCTTTACAACAATGTAAATCTAATTTGTTGGGCAACTTATGTAGAGGAGGTGTTGTACTTAATGAGAAGGGTAGTTAAAAGCACCTTGCGTGAAAATGAGCAAAAATGGGCTCACATGCACATATTTCAAATTCAATATAGTCCTTTCGGTTCTTTTTAGTTCTTTTTGAGTAAAAAGAAATGCTTCACACTTAGACACGGCAGAGAAAGAATGACAGGCAGGAGACAGGGACAAACACACACACACAAAAATACCTTAAAAACATGTTTTATGTTTCATCAAAGATGAGTTCACTGTGGGTAGCGGACAATCCCAGAGTTTGACAAACACAGAGTGAAATGACAATGGGTGGGAGACGTCTCGGGCGAGAGGCTGCCTTTTAAAAAACGGAAAAGTCCATTTCCAGTTGAAAAGAACAGTGGCTGTGTAGAAACGTCTGACTTGACAATTACATGAGTGGTGCGAACGGCACTGCGCCTCAACTGATAACCCGTTGGATTCTATTAAAACTCCAGCACTCCAAAAGAATTGCTCAAACTGAGGAAATTATCACACAGGCACACGCACACACACACATTTTTTTTTTTAAATAGTAAAACCCCTCAGACAATTATTCTGTTTCTGAAATGTGTGTGCTTTAAGGAATTAGAGACAAACTGGAGGGAGAATAGAAAAGTTACAGACAAAGACTGTATATGACTGTGCGTGTACTATGCTTAGTCTCATATGGAATGCATAGCCACTGCAGTGCTGCTATCTGTAGTTTCAAAGGCTGCTAATGGCCCTAGGTTAGCCTTGGGGCCACAAGCAAAAGCTTCGTAGAGTCTAGGAGGGAGTTCTCTTAAGTACATGGAGTTACTACTACAGGCAATGCCATGCACAAGGACTGTCCTCTGCGACAGCTCAGTGAGACCCACCGCCCACGATCCTGCTCATAGATTACAGATACAAAGCAGGTGCTACGTTGTTGCCCTTCCTTCCCTCCATTTGTCTCCCTCCCCATGAAAAACAACAGAAATTAAATTACAGAACACCTGCAACTGAAACGGCTTTCTTCACAGATGCTGCAGGGAAAAACACATCACATCATGTGTCTCCCACACTTGCCATCCTTCTCTCTCTCTCTCTGTCTC
>NW_023339652.1:8213462-8243150 GCF_004916995.1 Morone saxatilis | reverse complement strand
TCTCTCTCTCTTGCGTCTGCCTTTTTTTTTTCATTCGACTGGATCGCCGTTCCAAATGAGGAATCCCTCATACACTTGTCCTGCGGCGTGGAATCACGTCAACACTCCTCTCCTTCTCCCTCTCTCTTGATCAACAAAATGATTCATTTTTCTATTACGGCGATGAGCGTGTGAAATGAGCTATATAATCAATAGCATAGGTTTGTAAACAGCAGCCACACTCCGGGGAAAATGTGTTTTCTTTTTGAAAACAATATGCTGCCTTTGTGAGTGTGGTAAGGAACGCTCATCTGACAATGTTTACAAGGGCAATTTACGGGAAATAAAGACACAGGCTGCCTATAATGAAGGTAGCTTTTACAATACAGCAGGATGAACAGGCAGAGATATGGTAGAGGACAAAAATATCGAACTGCAAGATGTGGATACAGTAAAGGGGGGTTTACTTACCGTTTGTTTTTTAAAATGTACTCAGAATTGGTATAATGTAGATAAAGCTTTAATGTCTTGTAATAACTATGAAAAAACAGTTAAATCTTTGTGTGTATGTTTCACTCAGGATGGTTTTATGAATTACTGCTCACAGTGTTGCTCATGCTCTCACAGCATTCGTCACTGTACTAGCCATAACCTGTCGATTACAGCAAATAGGTTCACTTCTGTGTGTCTGTGTGATAGAACAGGAATGTGTGAAAATAAAATGGGACCTGTCTTCATGTAAACATTGCTCTCATCAGTGAGTCCACGCTTGCAAGGTCATACTGTGGTGCAGCTTTATCCAACTGAATGCTGAGGATGTATGAAACTGTTGAGCAAGATAGAATGAGATGTTAAGCTCGCAGCAGCTGCCACACGTCGAGGTTGTTTTTGGACAGACTTACAAAGAGTTGAGCGCGCAGCCTCTCATCCTCGGTGGCAATCCTCTCTCTTATTACAGCCTGCTGGAGGCTCTCCTGGGCCATGGTGCGCTCCACAGACAGAAGCCTGGACACTTCACCCTGGACCTGGGACTGGGCGTCAGCCTGAGCCTGGGCTGCTGACCGAGCCTTCTCTTCCTCCAGCCTGTGGAGCATCAACATTTTATATGATTAATACACTTTATTTTAAAACGTTTTTCAAATTATCACACGATTATGATTTGCAAAATCACAGCAGAACTTAAGACCGCACACGGGGTATAGTAACAATGCACCTCATGGTATATACTACTCTACTAAAGTATATACTACTTACTATTCTTCCCCCTGCAGCTTTCTCTATAATGCATGAATCAAATTTCTTTGTTTTGTTCATTTCATCCAAAATCAAGCTACTTTAAAACAAAAATCTTTAGAAAAAACATACAGGTATCTATCGCTCAAAGACATAAATTACATAAAATGATCATCTTGTTAGGCACAGATATTGAATATCTGCCTCATGGATATTAAAATAATTTTTTTTGTAAACTATCAAAAGTTTACCACCGCCCACGTTCACACGCCTGCTATACTGCATGCTGCAGTGTCTCCCAAAAGAATCAAAAGGGTCATAAATACAATTACAGTGCTAATGAAGCATAGATATAGGCCAATATACTTGTATATTGATTTCCATGCCTAATGTCTGATTCATCCATAAACATGTGCTTGCTATTCCACAGCTTGCAAATAGAGGGCAACATTGAGAAGTCACACTCAATCACACACTGAAACTAAAGTTTTAAGTTGAACTCTAAATGCCTCAGTGTCAAAAACCTGATGTACCGCAATCAGTTAACATCTGTCAGACAGTTCAAATCAATTCATATCATTTCCAAATAATTTACAGAGAAGAGTGCTTTGACTATCAATATGTAATAGAGTGTAACAGACACTACCATTTCTCCAAAACAAGAATCATCAATCCAATGAAATAGTGATATAGACGGAGGCAGTACACTCTCTGCAGACACAAGACCACCATTTGAACCCTGTCACTTGGTTCTCATAGTTGCCTAGCAACGCACTCCCTACTTGGCGACAGTGTGCTTGATTGGAGAAGAGGAGGAACGTCCCTGAAAGTCTTCCTCTGCCTGAAATCAAACGGTGGTGGCAAGGTAAAATAAACACAGAACAGAGACAGTGACTGCCTGGGTGAATTATAACAGACTGAATGAAGAAGATGAGGGTCTTAATAAACTTCTGCCTAAGAAAAATCCTAAGACAGCCTTGATGAGAAGTGGGCTGGATGGTGAATGTTGACTTTATTCCACAGATTGGAAAACAGTTAAATACGAAATTCCTTCACATTCAAATGAAACATCTATGATCCATCGCTTGCTACAGCTCTTATTTATCATTTTCTGTAAGACGTCCATTAAACCAAAGCAGTTGTTTTATAAATGGTGAATTACTAGAACAAATTTTTTTTTCTGTGTTTCTATAATTTTCAATGTTGTGCTTTAAAGGTGGGACATTTTTGTTTTATTCATGAACACTTAAAGTTAAATGCATGACTCATTCACAGCCTCATTAGGTTTGTGCATTGCTCATTATGATAATGTAAGTGCATCATCCTGGTTGTCAAGTGTGTGGTAACAGGCATAGATACAGTATGTGGCTTTTTCTCCTCTTGGCCTTGTTTTTACTGATATTACAAGCACCGACTGATCTGTCAACGTGAAGGGTTTTCATCTTTTATTCTATTTCAAAAAATCTCATTCATCTCTTCACTCACCTGTGAATATACTCAAAATTTAGACAGTGAGGAATCGTGATGGACAGACTAGTCTAACTGATCACCATCCCGTTGCCTTTGGCTTTGAGCAGCTGACGGGTAGGTCTAATAAAAAATATGTCTGATGTCTTAAAGCTGCCATTTGCCCTGCAACACCACTAAATGTCAGAGAGCAGGGGAGAGCAAGATGAGACGGTGCAGACGGAGGGAAAGAGGGAGAGGAAGGAGCGAGAGTGAGCGGTGGCAACATGACATGTTTGGTCCCGAGGAAGTGAAGCAAAGAGGGTGTGAGGCAGAGAGTGGGAGAGATGGAGGGAGACGGAGAGAGACCAGCCATGTCCAGTCTCACAGTCCACTGGGCTGCACACGTCAGCACACTCCATCCATCATCTGGCTCCAACTCCAACACACACATACACACACAGGGAGCCTCCTAATGGCCTTTTACATTCACCATTTCCATACAGTCCACGCCTGCCTACACTGCTAATACACCTAAGCTGCCTCAAGAAGCTTTAGCTGTTGCTACTACTATGACAGAGAAGAGACAGTATACAGCATTTTTAGAGGAGGACTTTGGTGGTACAATAAGTGGACAATTGCAGCAATTTGTAGAAAATGCAGGAATTTGGTAGTAAGTAGGCCTACTTTAGCCATAAAGGTAAATAAATGTTCAATGAGATAAAACAATTCTGCTGAAGCAAACTGACCTCATGAAGCTTTGTTACAAAGTCCCTGCACTCATTACATGAATTAATGTGCAAGTGTTGAAAGTGTGCAGGTGTTAAAAGGACAACCAGATATTCTCCTACACACCTGTCAGCAACACTGACACTGAGGAGTGCAAAAAGCTCATTTTTTTTTACCCATTTTGTTTCGTAACAGAAAACTAACATGACAGACGTTGAAGCAGAGTTGAACCAGGCAAAGTCAAACCATATTAATAAATAAATCCACTGAGAAAACTACCGTGATTGTCAAATAAAATGTAAAAAAAACCAAAACAATTTCATTGAGAAAACTGAACATTATTAACTTACTTAATACCTAAAAGTAAACCAAACCATGTCAAGTGCTAAGGTGACCAAAAGCTGCACCCTGGACAAGTTAAAGAAAGGAAGCCCGGGAAATAGACAGCCTTGCAAAAAAAGTCCTTCTACTGACTTCCTGGCAAGTGCTAACCGAAGCAAAGACTGCTATCACTAGCTGGATGCTATCTGTCTGCTTCACCTCTATTGCTTTCCAGTCATTATTGCCCTGTCCCTGGGATATTGGATGCATTTTTCATTCCACTGTAGAAGATTGGCACTGGGTAGGAAAGGGGAGCTTTGAGGTAGAGAATGGTTGACTCAGACAGAGAGAGGAAAAAGACAGCCCCTATGTAGAGGAAAGAAAAAAATCTCATGTCTTCGGAGGATAAGTGGATGATGTTTGGCCCGGCACTGGGGAAGAAAGGGAGGATAATCTTGCCCCAGTAACCTGTGTTTTGATGGCTCAGTGGATCGGGCCTCGAAAACAGAAAGATGGGAAGACAGAACCAGTGAGGTATTATTAATTTGAAAAGGAGAGGAGTGCAAGTGGGTCGGACTGTGTCGGTCTTTCCAGAAAAGTAACTCACTTATTTTCAGGAGATGACCTTGAACAGAAGTACTTTGGTATACTTCTTTTACGACACTATCCTTAAAACTGACAGAGATTGGATCTGTGGCAGTCTATATGAAAAATACATAAATTTAGTAGCTGAGAGGCTGCAGTTTAGGGTTAAGTGACTGTATTCAGGGCAAGCTTCACTTGTGTGTATGTGTGAGTGCATATACACACTTTCCAATAACAATGGTAAATGCAGACATGGCCAAAAATGATGTGCGTCCAAAACTGCAACAGCCAATACAAGTACATTAAGATATCACTAGCTGATAATCCACAGAAAATCACTCCAAATATCAATGCCCTAAATATCAAAACAAAATAAATAAATTCATGTCTTCTACCCTTTCCCGCTTTATCTCTTTACCTTCTGTCTGTCTCTCCTCAGCTCTTCATCCATTAATGTTTCCTGTTGTTTACCTGTCATCTACACAAGATGCGTCTCAATACAGTCTGCCTGGCAGGATGGATTCTGACAGACCTGCATAACAGTGCAGACTCGGCCCAAGTGCCTTGAAACAAAGGCATTTAAAGGCCCAATGCAATATTGATGTTAGGAATAATGTCGCTGAATGCTGGCTATGAATATTTTATGGGGCTATGCACTCTCCCTGACACACACATGCGCTCACAAATAAACACACATACACCACACCTGACTGTGGGTGCTATGAAATGCTGGGACAGAGATAAAACTGAGTGTATGGGAAACAAAGGACAGTGTGGTGAGAAAATTAATTTAGAAGGGCTCCCACTCTGCAGAAGAGACATAAAACCTATTTGTACTCCCCCTATACTTTGGCCACAACTATGAAGAGATAACAGCAATGTTCTTAGTGCAACGACCAAGCACACAGTCAAAAGTGGATATCACACGTTGTCACTCTCACCTCTGATGTCGTCTCTTCAAATATCATACCTAGTGCATAAAGCTCCCAACATACAGTCATTTGATACACTGAAAGAGGCAGAGCACACAGTCCCTCTACAGTACTTAGTGTTGTGGAATAGGTTAAGAGGCCTGATGGTTATTATTCTGTATAGCTACCATAGTGTCATATGGACCCTAAACACTGGGATGATATTAGAAATTAATTCAAGTTCATAGAACTCCTGCCAACTGATTTTATCTGTTCTGTTCCAGCTCAAGTAATAGACAAACCACAGACAGTAGATTTGCTAGGAGATTGAACGGAGTCAATAACCATTACTGTTCTACTGAAAAGGTCAGCAGCAGGCAACAGTATTGAAAAAGGCTGAATTTTTTTCTTCTCATAACTGTATATTTACAGTTCAATAACTGTTGAAATGGCCTTATACACTGGGGATGGAAGCACATTTACAACGATATAACCAGTTTTACAAAGGCAACATGAATTGGAAGAAAGTGCTTTGTTGGAAATTACATTTATTCATCCCAGTAGTGAACCACTGGGATGATCACATCACATACATAGGCGGGTATCCCCAGAAAGAAAAGCAATAAACAAAATGTACTGCTGAAGCCTGAGAAAAGGGTTGCACGTAGTTGCTATGGTGTTGCTTTGGCGCTTGGTGTAGGTGTTGGAGCGTTTTGCACGATTGATAGGGTGGTATTAGATGAGCAATAAATTGTTGCTGAGGTTTACAGTACCAGATGGTTGGTGGGACATCATTAGGGGGTTGCTAACTGCTATGATGTTCTGTAGGGTTGGGTATTTCTGGGTGATAGCTAGGGTGTTTGGGATAGCTAGATTCATAGTAGCTGTTAGGTAGCTGGTTGATTGTTGGGGAGCATGAGGTGGTTGAAAAGTGCAATACACATACAGAATATTATGATTATTGATAGCTGGAGAGAAAGAGAGGGGAATGACATGCAAAGGGCCACAGGTTGGAATTAAATCCTGGCTGCTGTGGTAAAGACTCAGGCTTTATATATGGGGCACAAGTCCACCAAAAAGTAGCTGGGGAGTACTATGTTTTTGCAGTAGTCGCAGTTAGAATATCATGAAGAAATAGCAAATGAAAGTGCAGTCACAGAATCTGATGAAAGACTAGCAATGTTGCTGATTCAGACACATTTTAAAAGAAAGAATCACAACTCCCCAAACACAATACCGACTAAATCAGGTTGGATTTCAGAACTTTTTGTTTTTTAATAACCTCGCAACTTTCTAACTCTGTTAAAATGAGTTGGGGGTTCTGTGTGTGCTTCGGTGTATTTATTTCAGTGTGAACAAAGATTAAAGATAAAAATAAACAAAATGTAAAACTCTGTAGTTTAGACTATCTGTCTGCGTCTAACCATAAAGAATTTATGAAAGAGGCTGGCTGGTTAGTGGGAAGAGAAGGCAGAAGCTCTGAGAGAAGGTCAGTGTTCTCACTCAAAAGTCTGACATGCAATTATATCACACAAGCCAGTACAAGCTGTTTGACTGCTAGCTGAAATAATGGGCAAAAGTTTCACAACAACGACTAACCTTTAAGTGTTCGAGTTGGACACTCAAACACATGCATTTCATGCACAGGAGGGGAGACTGAGAGAGAGGGAGGCAGAAAGAAGGCATGAAAAGGAGGGAAGAAAATAGATTGAGAAATAGAGAGGGAAGATTGAGAAACAGACAAAGGAGATGGGTGGATAAAATGCGGAGAAATAGAAAGGAAGGGAATAAGGGAGGAATAAAAAGAGAAGAGAGGGAAGGCATGGTGGAGGAAAGCCTGAGAGAATAACCGAGAGAAGAAGAACTGGATTGAATGGTGACGCAGGATGAGTTTGGTTGAGGGAGGCGAGTCGGGATGGCGTAAGAGTTCTCTCCCCCTCGTCCCTCCTTTTCTCTCATCCTTTTCTCTGAGTCGTTCTGCTCTGATGCCTCACAGAGAAGCGGCAGAGGCAAATCTGCTCCCTGCAGCCGCTCCTTGCAACAAATGAGTTTAGGCTGCACCCAAATGAACTCCTCACAGAGCCTGTACTTCACTCCTACCAGAGCAAAACATGCAAAGCCAGATCTCTGGAGTTCAAGTATGGCCCTAAAGCCAAACAGAGGAAATACTACCTAATCTAAATACCACTGTTCATCAAAACTCCCCAAATCAGTGTACCCTACACGGCAATATTGCATAGAATAGAATGGAGGAATTATACTAAGTGTGGAAACAATTTGATGTCTAAGGGGTCTAATATCCTTTAACCACACATCATTTTTAGGCTTATTTTGGCACTCTTATTAACAGCTTATCTATCAGTTTAATAGCTCTGTTTTATAATCTGCATTTATTATTTTTTACTTATTTATTTATTTATTTATTAAGTAGTTAGGATGACTTACAATAAATAGGCATGTAAGAATTCGGCGTACACTGTGAGGACATTTTAACAACGGACAAACTGCAGGAGCAATTGTTGGGGTTGAGCATGACCTTGAGATTTTGGCTGGATCTTATGTGTATATGTGTTCTGTCCCAGTGACCTGGGGGTTAACATATTCTTCTACTTCCCTGTGTTCAAGCTGTGCAGCAGTTTCACTGCAGGGTTCTATAACCAGAGAGGCACTGTGCAGTCTTGTTAGCTGAGCTTTGATATACTCACACACAAAAAAATGAACCTCTTCTGTTTTGCAGCAACAGCTATCCAGTCTCCTTGTTCAGTCTGCCAACACAGCAAAGGCCACAATCACTGTGCCTCGTTTGCTTTCGACAACCGAAAAACTCCTCTTAATTACTGCCTGCACTGTGGGAAGGTGAAAATACCATTGCAATTTAATTACGGTTTGACAGCACGGATGAGAAAAAAGGCATTGTGTTCCTCTCATCTATTTCAATTAAAAGAAGGCATCAGTCACCTTTATCTGTAATAACTACAAATGAATAGAAAAGTTCAACTGTGGCAAAAAAAAATCGTGGAAGACATTTTTAGACTTGACAGATAGTGGTGTGTTAGCATAGGTGGAAAGTTTTATGTTTATTTTGTTTATAGTTTTTTATAAACAAGATTACTCATGCGTGACTGGTGGGCATGTGTGCTTTTTTTATACTGTATTTATTCATATATATTTATATATATGAATTATATTTTTATTATATTTGTGTATGCAATATTAATACTATAGGGTATTTTATATTTTCAAATGTTTAAGCCAAGCAGGTGTAACGGCATGCATACAGAGGAGGCATTTCAGCTTATATTTTAGATCCAGTAGTCGACACAGGCCACTTAACAGCCAGTGTTTTAACTTGCACAATACAAACAAAACAACCTAAAGTGTTACTACAGCGATTAAGTGTGCGGCTCTGCCAAAATGCGCGTTACCTATGGTTAGAAACACAAAGATATAGGTTGATCTACAGTATTTGGCATTCCCAAAAGACCAAATTTCTAGTACTGTCAAGAGTAATGACAAACATGTGGTCACAGATGGTGGTTTATGTTATATGTTGAATAAATCAAAGGCTGGAGGAGCCAGTTTATATTAAACCTAATCGAATCTAAGTTTGTAGTAGTCTGTTCTGCAGAAACATGCAAAAACAAAAAAAGCTAAGCCAGAAAAAAAATATTTGCATCAGGAAAACGCCACTGGCTGCAGCCACACCCTGATATAGTCAGGCTTGAAATGTGATAAAATCCTGGCTCTGCACAACATTTCTTTATGTCAATTCTCATCACTTAAATTAGGCTTTATATATATTTTATTAAATGTTTTCAGCATGATTACATTTTGATTTATTTTATAATACTTTTTTTTTTTTTTATAGAAATTGAGTCTAGACAAAGCCCACCACAGAGAACACAAGTCACATTAAACTGTTATTAATATGCCTCTACACAAAAACACATACACACACACAAGTGTTGGCTAAAGGATGATTGCTTATTTACCATTTCATGTTCATGTTAAGTCGTCTTAAGTGAAAACACAGCCTGTGCCTAGCAAGAACAAAAATTGAGGCCTTGAAAGCCACCATGATTTCAATTATTTGCAAGGAGGGCATAATTTTGAAGCACTTACTCCTCTGAACAGACATCAATAATCGAGCTGCAGGAAGCAGTTACATCAAAAAACATAAAATAACCAGGAAAAAAAAAAATCAATAGACAAATGATTTCTGAAAGCCACTCGTTAATTTTTTTCTTCTTGAATGGGCCTCAAAAACGAGGCTAATCGCTAGGCTAACACTACCTCCTCCTGGATACAGAAAGGTTGTGTTTTCTTCCCATACAGTACAAGTGCGTTTAGTGGCTAATCACAGTTGTTCATTCACTAGGGTCTGCTGGAGATCATCCAAGGCTATTAAAGAGGGGGAGCAAAACAATTATCAGACATTATGGCACAGGCACCTGCTTCTTTAAGGTCACAAAGAAGAGGAGAGGGGAGAGGAGAGGAGAGGATAGGGGAAATCTACTCCTTACATGAAGAGTGTGTTTCTTCATCAGGCAGGGCTAATGTATCACCCACTCAACACCCAGGAAATTACCTCAGGATAGCGCCCTCCTTTCTCAGGCATGATTAATTGATCCGGAGAGAACAAGAGAAGGAGAGAAGAGGCAGTGATAGAGGGAGAAAAAAGTGCTGATGTGCTTCGGAAGAGAGGGAGATTGGAAACACAGTGGGAATCGGAAAAGACTAGTGCTGACCTTTTTGACTATTAATGAAAGCGGGAAATAGTCACATGTGAAAATGTCTTTGTTTTCTAATGAAATCCCAGAACAGGAATTGACAATGGTGCAGTGCCCTGATTCAATCGATCATGATCTAAAAAAAGGATGGTATGGGAGACAGGATTAAGAAAAGAGGGCCAAAGAGAAGGGTAGAGAACTGGACCACAGATTCTAACTTTCAGCAAACCCAAGAATCTTAATTTTAACTCCAAAACAAATAAATGAAGGTCATAAACATAACTGGTTTACCATTCAACACCAGACTGTGGGGGTGTGTGTGTGTGTGTGTGTGTGTGTGTTTGTGTGTGTCTAACCAGGCTTGCAGCTCTTGCTCTGCCTTAGCCCTGTCCTGGTCCAAGCTTTTATACAGCTCATCAGTGATCTTCTTCCTTAGGGCCTCTTCATCAACTGGGGACAAAAAGAGACGAGAGAAAGAGAGTTAAAGACAGAGTTTTTAAGTACACAGCTGTTGTTGTTTGCAGGCATATTGTGTTTGTTGAATAGACTGAATAGAGTCATACTGTTTAAAAAAAAAAAAAAAAAGACAGAGAGAAAGGTGGGTGTTTTTACAATAGTTGTAAAATCTGCATTCATCAGTAAATGTGTTGTTTAAAAAACAACAACATTTAAACCATCATGATTCAGTGTCCTGTCAAAAATACTAAAGCAAAATGACATCACCTTGGGCTGACCAAACAATTAACTGAGAAAATAACAGACGATTAATCCTATTTAACCGTTGTTACATTGCTGTATGCCATGATCTCTCTATGCGAAATCTTGTCCCTCAGGCTGAAATTTAGTGTGTGTGTGCGTGCGTGTGTGGTGTTTCGAGCAATATACGTTCATTTTTTTCTTTGAGGGTTGTGGTGTGGTGAATATTGGGTTTGCATTTTAATTTCTATTCTCTTTTTGCCTTTGAGACGTATCCACACACACACCACCACAACACACACACACCACACACTGATCACAACACACAACACACAACCTAACACACACGTACACACAACCACACACACACACTACACACGCACACAACTACTTACATTGTGCCACACACACATCCCCCATCCTCAAATCTCAGCACCGCGCCACCTTATCTACATATATTCATGTCAGGGACATCATACATGCGTGATTCCATGTCTCCACCAGTCTATCCTGGCAGGTAATTAAGCATGAAAGTAAAGATGCCAGCCTGTGACCAGGCCCAAAACGTGCTCTGAAGACAGAAGTGCCATGCGGTGTGCTGCGACACTGCAGTGATGGGGGGAGTGTGTGAGTGTGTCAAGATTACTCTCCCACTGCATTAGTTAGATGGGATAATCCCTATTGTCAGAGTCTACTGTTACCTGGTAACATGTGGTAACAGCAGGCCAGTGGACACGCACACAAAACTGTGCAAAGTCATTTCTTTTTATTATCTTGGTGTTGTACCTACTGTTAAACAAATACAGGAAAAGGCAAAAAATTCTTCAAGCAAAGCTGCTCAATCACATTCAGTTACAGGGCCTATCTTGTGGCTGTTTTACAAAAGTGTGGAGCTTCAGAGTTTTTATTATCGTCACGATTTCATCTGTCCCTGTTAAAGTTGAACATGTGGTGCTGCTTCAAATCTTAAGTGATTTGGAATAAAATATATCTACAACAGTTTTCACTGTTTTGGGAAAAAAACTAAACAAAACAAAAAGATTAATTGTCCAAAAGTAAAAGTAAAAGCGTTCAGCATTTATCTTAGAAATCTATTTAAAAGGCTTTTGAGATAGCGTGTGGACAGAACGACAAACTACAAACCAGGGAAAGAAAAGAACAAAGTTTAATTTTAGGGGATTTCATTTTCTTGACTTGATCCAGTAGTGGCTTGAACCTCAGTGGCTTTGATGTATTCTGCTCTTTGTGAAGACTGAAATAAACTGTAACTAATGAAATACTTAAAATCTTTAGCTATTAAAAGATTGTAATTTTCTTCGGTCTTCAAAAAAAACAGTACCGCTGGATTGATGGACACTAGTTAGTAACACATGGCTACAGTCAATGCAACAGCTGTCATGGATACATAAAATATCGGCTCATTAACAAGTCCACCTGTCATTTTAGTAATTTCGACCTCCTTCAGCAGCTTTGTCACACCCACATTGTTAATAATTAGCTCTAAAGCGACATTCATGCTTAAACACGCAAAATATGGCTTAACTTATTCCCTTCTCTGATTTCTAACCTCTATAGCCTTTTCTTCTCTGCAGCAAACGACACATAACAAGAACTCCCAGTATGACAACTATTTGCTACAGTAAAGAGAATGAATAAGCGTCAGGTAGAGGGAGGTTTGGTATGACAGGGCTTCAGAAGAAACACTAGTGCAAACAGAAGCGGTGACTGACAGTTGACAACTTTTTGCTACATAGTGTATCCTCAAAGACAGAGACTGCTGTCACCTACTGTCCAGAGCATGAGAGAATAATATCCATCATGTCTGACAGCACTCACAAGCACCATTGATCTCACTGCAGAGGGGAGCCTAATTACAACTCTGTTAAGAACTACAGCAGAAAGACAACCTGTAGGGTTAAAATCCTGACTTTTCTGTAGGTACATCCATTAAGTAACAAGTAATAATACTATTTGACATCGGGTAAATATGAAAATATGTTAAGGTTGTCTTCTGTTAAAAAAAAATAATGCTGCTGGAATTTAACATGTGATTGGTTATGATAACATTGTCACCAATGACTTTGTAAAGGATCCTCATAGACATCATGATATACAACAGCTTACAGTTGCACTATTCAATATTTTTATATTAAAGATAGGTCAAACGACTAGGTGTAATGTGAAAAGGGGTTCAAGATAAACCCTCAGATCAATTTCACCCAACACTTGCAGTTCACCCTTGGAGCTACACTATTTTAGTGTCTTTCAGCTCATTGTTTTGGTCTAACATCGTGCAACTTCACAGTTTTGGTTCGGTCTCAGGGCTCCCATCAGTGTTGTTTCAGCCGCACCAGGCAGCTGTTTTTAGTGATAAAGCTCTGAAAAAGCCCCTGTATACTACTCAGCACTAAACGGCAGACAAACAAAGTTAAGAGATAGCCGTTAAAGAGCCATATGTTTCCCTCAGAAGTTACTGGAAACCAATCCAGAGCTAAAATGAGAGTGAATATTGGACTTAACAGCTTTATAGGGTGACACTGCTGCATGTCAATGTTGTTTTAACTGCTTGTACCACTGCCAAAGCAACAAAAAAAAATCAATTGATGCAGCTTTAAATAAATATCCACATTACTAATGTTTCATTCTATCTTCTGAAGGCTGCAATGGTGCCTTAGTAGTGTTGTGACTACAACACTAGTGGCCTCTTCTAATAATGAAGCTTGTGATTATAAAACCAGCAGCTGTACAAGAGCGCTGTGCAGAAAACTCAATTACTTACTATTCCCTCCAAAGATCTTTAGAGTACATGAAAACACTGCTTATTGGATACCACACTCAAGTGACACTTTCAATCAGAGGTCAAGCCTTGCCATTATGAACCTTTTCCAATCAGGTAAGACTGGCATTTCTGTATCAACCGCCCTTTAAAATATCTCACAGTAAAATATACCCCCTTTAGCAGTGCACAATGAAAAGTAAAATTTTAAAAGTCCTCCAAGTTCAGGCAAGCCTCAGCAACTTCTCATTTATCACCACATCCTCTTCAGCCCTGCAGAGAGAGGCTTCAGATAGCTAGCGGGCCTGCAGGGTCAGTCATAGAACAGGTTCTGATATGATAAACACTGTCTGGGGTCCTCGAAGGAGGCTGGTTGGGTCAGAGACAATTCCAGATCGACAGAGCTCAATCCTGAGTAGGACATGTAAATGTTAAAAAGATTAAAAACTCATCATCTTTTTAGACGTGTCTCCCTCCTTTCCTTTTCCACCAATCACTAAACCCTGTGGAAAAACCCATAGAGGAGAGGCGGTGGAGCACAGGCTATTGGCAGTGGAGATAATAGACGAAGGCAAATTGCGTTTCTCATCAGAAGTTTCATTAACCCCAGGACCCGCGTGGAGGGCATAATCTGTAACATTACCACTTCCTCACGTTTCCAGCTAGCGCTTAGTCAAGTCACTGCACACCTTTCACTATGTTCAAAACAGGAAAGGAAAAAAAAAGGAAACGCGCCGAGCTTCCAGTCCTGGCAGACCGGTGCCATTTCTGATTCTCTTTTATTCACACTCTTTCCTGATAATTCAATCTCATGTTATGAAATGCAACTGATCATTTCACATTTCCACAAGATAACAGGAAAAGTCAGTTTCAAAAAGAGACTGATACAAGTTTCACACTCACATTTATGCACACACACTAAGTCACCCATATTTCTTTTATTGTTTTCACTCGTCTTTCCCATTTCCCCATTTTCTCTGCAGCACCTGGAAGACACCTTTAAGCAGGCTATTAGTCCAGTGCAGTGTGTGGGCTATGGCATATGAATATTTATAGCACATTGGAGAAGGTGTAGGAGGTTCAACCTTGACTATGGTGTAATCAGTACACATACTGGCTCAGGCCATGATTTAGAGACAGCCGACCTGCTGAGAGCCTCACTCGATACCCAACTCTCATGGACACACATAATCAATGTCAGCCTCATTAAGGTCGTACCCTTTCAGGATTGGGCTGAACTTTGCAACTTTTTAACGAGATTCACATTTGCATTTATTGTACCTTTTTTTGGGAGGGGGGTTCCTTAAAAAGAGCATGCTTGATCAATCATCCAAGTTGACTTTTCTTTTCTCTCTTTCATAATACTTGGTGAGCTTTGTATATATCAGCCTGTGAGACGACCTTGCAAGGGCAGCATATGCAAAATACCTGAGTAAATGTCAACCAACACTACTGCTATGTGATGTGGTAAATATAAGGGCCAATGTCTGATGGGAGTCAGCCGTGGATAGAACTGCAAACCATGGTGACTATTGAGCAACAACAAAAAATACAAACACACAATCACAATCCTTAACACTGTTGTGTTGTATCTGCACATATCTGAATGGAGTTATCATGGAGAGGTCTTTATTTATTCTGAAAGAGCTCTGCTTTTTCTCAAAGGACATGGCAGCAGCAATGACAACTTCATGTCCTCCAACACAAAATGTAGATCCTACATCCAAAACTGACCACTTCAGGATGCATAAATTTGTATGTAATCTGACAAAAACACTGTTAGAGCTGTGAAAGCAGCTTGCAGTTTCTAAATGCACTAAACAAAAACTCCACAACTGCACAAAAGTGAGATATTGTCACATTTATCTTCTAATATGAAAATTAATTAGCTCAAACAATGGAGGAAAAAGTTTATTTAACATGGAGAAAAATAAAACTGTTGTGAAAGTGGCCCTGGAGCAAATGGAAAAACAGACTGACTGAGAAGTGTTTTCGTGGAATATAAATGAATGAATTTAATTGTCCTATTGTGTTAAGAATGTACTAGACAAAAAGGCAGGTAGCTCACACAAAATTCAGTGTCATATCAGAGAAGCCCTATGGCCAAATAAAAATGTATCACGTGCACACACACACACACACACACACACACACACATACACACACACCAACCTCCTTCCCTTAATGAGGCCTGGTGGTTTGTTGTGTGAAACTGCGGAGGTGTCGTTTTAATCACTGGAGTCAGTGTGGCGTGGCATAAGTTGGCCTTTTTTAATTACCTTACTGATTGAGCACAGTCAAGGATGGGGAAGCCTGCCCACACCCTGGATGCCACCCTCTGAAGAACCAGCACCCACGCCCCATTCTGTACTTTGTAATGAACAGGTAACATTCAAATGTCCTCTGCAGGATATGTCAAGAGATAAGGGACGTGCTCACACACTAAAGAGACAATAATGCTAAAAAGATAAAGTGAGTTTGTCCACGTGTTTGAGTCCTTACATACACATTTAACTCAATATGCAATATCAGTGTAGTGTGACACTATATTATCTATAGTGACAGGGTTCAAATGTGATTAAACTCCCTGCTACCATCACACTGTGTATAAATTCCTTTGCACTTCTCAGTAGAGATTATATAGATTTTCCTTATATTGGCCTAACCTTTGACAAAAGGTTAATCAAAAAACTTTATTTATTATGGCAAGGTTGTGGCTGTGGAAACACAGTGAAAACACAGTAATAGTAGTAGTAGTTTATTCTCCTGCCAAATCACAAAATTTACCAGAATGTGGCGCTAGGACCCTGTGCAGAGTTGGGTAATAATTCTCTGTGGGTTTATCACTGCTCCATTTATCATATGATCCATTGTTGGAATAAAAATGGAGGGGAGATTAATGTTGAGAAGAAGAAAACTACTGCCGAGTTTAGCCTCGTGATTTTGAGTGCTCTCACTGACAGCACGAAGGTGAAGGGCTATCATGACAGCTTGAGTTCCACGTCCAAGTCAGAATGGAGGGCCACTAATTACAGCATCAATTTATTAACATTATTACAAGAAAGAATGAATAATTTCATTAACAGTTTGGAAATGGCAACGAAACATAATACGACCAAGGCTACTGCGAGGCCCATTTTTAAAATGAAGGCTAATTACAAATTGTCAAAAAAAAGTTGGAGACATAAAGCTTAAGGTGGCTTAAAGTAAACACCCACACAATAAAAATGATTAAAATTCAATATAGTTGGACTTAAAGTAAATCCTTGGACAGTTCATTCCCTCCTAACCTTTACCTTCTAATTAACCATGCTACTGAAGAAGCCCCCCCATATATTTCAGGATAAAATGAGCCATTACCAAGAACAAATCATTTCTTCAGTTCTTATAAATGAGCATTCACTCCTGTTAGAACCAGCAAGACAAAAGTTTGGTACAGCGGCCTCGTAAGTCAAAAAGGACATCCGCACAAATGCAGCAAAAACTTGCAAAAAAGCTTTAGGTAAATTCTCACACAACTTCTCTATTGTCCGTAAACAAAGAGGATTCATAGTGGCTTTGTCTATGTCTTCACATTGATTAAACTACCCTTGACCATCAGAATATTACACAGTTTCGATCAATACAATATTAAACAACATCCAGTCATAAAGCAATTAATCTGGTGCATTGCTCATTTGCCACAACTGCTTCCATCAGCATTTGTTTGTGAAATGTATTACAAATAATGTTTTCAGCCAGCTGGAATAACACTCACCGGGCGGTGCAGCAGGAGGTGGTGGGGCCGAACTCGACTCAGGCACTACCACTGGCTCAGGGACAGGAGCAGGGGATACTGGCTCCACTCGGGGCTGGGGAGGAGGTGCAACTGGTTCACAAGGAGCAGTAAACTCAGGAAGGGGAGGTGCAGCAAATGGCTCAGCAGGCTGCGGGGATAAAGTGTCCCCTGAATGATGTAGGACTGGCAGGATGGCGACAGGCTCAAAAACAGGAGGGGAAGAGAGGGGTTCCGACTCGGGAAGAGGGTGAGCAACGACGGGTTCAATCTTGACAGGAAGAGGAGGTGGTATGGGTTCAGCTACAGATGAAGCAGGAATGGGTTCAATCACATGTGGAGGAGCAATGGGTTCAATTACTGGAGGAGAAGAAGCAACGGATTGATTTATGGGAGGAGGAGATGGTTCGATAACATGGGGAGGAGGAGCAAGCGGAGGGATCGCTTCCACCACAGCTGGAGCAGGGCAGGGAGCAAGTATCAGGGGGACAATGGGAGCGGGAGGAAGAGGAGCAGGGGGCAGAGGTGTAGGCAAAATTACCGGCTCAACAGCAGCAGGAGCAGGAGCGGGAGCAGGAGCAGCAGGAGGAGGAGGAGGAGGAGGAGGTACCGCCACAGGCTCAAAAGCAGGAGCAGTAACAGCATTAGCAGCAGCTGGGGGGGGTGAAGATGGGAGCACCATGTCAATTATGGTGGGTGCTGCTACCTGTTCTGTAGGAGGCTGAGGAGGTGTTGGTGGAGGAGCAGCCACTGTCTCTGTGGCAAATGGAGCTGGTGGAGGAGGAGGTGGAGGTGCAACAGGTTCTACAACGGGAGGGGGAGGAGGCAAGGAGGTGATCGGGTCAAAGAGGGGAGGCACTGGCCGCAGGAGAGGAGAAGGAGCGAGGGGAGGTGCCATGGAAGGTGGCGGTGTGGGGGCTTGTTCATGTTTAGGTGGAGTAACAGGTTCCCTCATGCGGTTGATGACATTCTCAGAGAGCTGCAAAGGAGAGTGGGAGAAAAGTTTCAGAGAGGGATTTAAAGAAACAGTTCAACATTAAACCACACCTTGTCACTTTTACATTTTCTGTGTGTGCAGATCGAACAAACAGGACACAATGTGTTAATAAGTGAGCTTTACAGATGCTGATTGTTGTAACTTTGGAGAGAGGTGCAGCTATTTTCTCTTTGTCTTTATGTTAAGCTGGCCATCTCCTAGCTTTAAACTCCACAGATATGCGAGTGGTACAGGTCTTCTCGTCTAACTCTCAGCAAGAAAGCGAGTAAGGGCATCGTTCCTATGGAAAACTATACATTGTGCCAAACTGATGTAGCTTTGTTTTCAATCTGTTTACGCAACCATTACATAATTGGCATAAACAGGATTACACCTCATTGAAAGATAACAGTAGCCTCTCTTGGTTGGCTTGCCAACTGAGTAATAATAGACAGAGCCATGACAACTGAAGTCTTATCTGATCGACTAAAGCCTCTCAAATCTATATTTAACATCAGCAGACAGTGGCACAGAGGAACCTGTGACAGAAGCTGGCAGTCATTCCCTGTCAGCACTCACGACCCCATGCACACGTATCCAGTTCGCAAAAGGATAACATTATCTACAACCTCGACAGCGGCAGCCTGCCCGGTTCGAGTCCGGTTCGAGTCCGGTTCATTCATACACTGACTGACAGCCAGCCTAACACGAGGCTGGTGACGTCAATGTCAACATCCCCACACAAGGGCATTCAAAAGTTTACTCGGGACTAAAATCTCAAAGCCTCTTGCGGTAGCTATCGACTATAAGTTGTTACAGTTTAGACTACTTCAGACTGGCCGGTGTAGCTTTGAGAATGAATGAAAGTCGCTTATCGCTAGCTGCGTTGCAATAACAACGACATTAGACACGCCATATAGCATTAGAGTTACTAAAGCATTGACGACACAGCCACAATACGCCATTGTACTAACTGTTTAGGTAGTTAGGGAGCCGTGAGACACCTGTTTACTCAACACTAACAGGTATGTATTAGCTGTCACCTACCCGTATGCCCTTCACCACCGTTATATTCTCGTTCTCATCTGACTCAAATGAGACGCGGCGGGTACTGTTATTCGCTCCCATTGTCAGACCGCAGGTTGCCAGAGGGTCAGCTATCTACATGTAATGCGGGAGACAGTCCACTTTTTTTGTTTTTTGTACACTTTACTTGCGTTTGGATGGCAGGTATTGCTATCTGGGGGCCCACACGCCACTGCTTCGGCACGTCAACGCTTCCTTAGCATGACGTGGTCGAAGAACGTGTGAGCTGATTGGACGGAAGCGGCAGCGTCTTTACATCGGGGGTTGTCATTGGCTGTTGTTTGACCAACTTTCTCCTGTGTTCATCATCAGTGTGCTCGGTGTTTGGTGTATGACTTTTGTGTAGCAATATCCAGAAAGAAATAACTGTAATATTCCATACATTGTCAAGTTGTGCCATTAATTACATTAATTAAATTACCCACTTTGCCTGAAGTAGGCAACAATATATATTCAGATAAGACATAAAACATATGCTTTGAATGTATATATGTATAGCTGTACACCGTAGCAATTAATAGGAATGCCAATACATTTTTTATTTAAGTTAAAAGACTACCTATTGTCTTCTGCAGTGACTTCTGGTGGGTGATAAGACAACTAATTTTTTCATTCAAAAAAGATGCGGATTTTCTATTTTAACACAAAAAGCTGTATACAAGAATGATGCCTGAATAAAATAGATTAAAAAATAACTAAAGCAAAAATTCAGTTTAGTACTTGATAATGTCAGTTCTCTGCTACTCTAAGGAAACAATTTGGTATTAACTCATTTTTTAAAATTATAGTAAGAATATGAGAGATGAATGAGAGGAGGAGAGAATATAGATCCCAATTGATGGACAGTGTTGTCAGATTGATTTTAAAAATGCAGAATGAGTTGCCAAACCCAACAGGGGAAGCAAAGGCAGCCCCTGAAATTGAAATAGAGCTGCAATAAGAATAGAAGGACAGGGAATATAAATGGAAACCGATTACATAGCCGGATTCAGTGCCCATATTCTGATTGAGAACCTTTGCTTCTGAACTGATCTAACATCCTGAGACTCACTGTCATGCTGTAGAATATAGCAGCCAGATCACTTTTGTGTCCTATACTGTCAATACTTGCATCTCCACTTGTAATCAGTCTGTTCTGTCTTTGTTCCTGACAAATAAATAACTTTTGCATCACATACTCTGCCACTGAAGTTCATTGCATATCCTGCTGTCGCTCTCTACCACCAATTGCTAATTTCTTTGCTACTGATATCATGTTTAAACCACTTTTGAAGGGTGTATCTCTCTTCTCTCTATCCTTGTTTTCCCTCACTTTGTTTCAGACGTCTCTTAAACCATCAACACCTTATTGATATTTCTCCCAGTACGTGTCTTTGTTATTTGTATAGCAGAATATCTAATCCTGGGAATTAATGTGTGAACAACAAATGTTGATTTTAATTTGTGGAACAATGAGGCAGAACTGATATAATAAAAGAAGGCTTTATTTGGTCGTGAGGTGGCTTACATTCAGTAACAGGCAGCCTGTCATAACAGACAAACAAATCCAAAGGAGCAAGGCAAGCAGGGATAATCAAAGACAGAAGATAGATCAAACGTGGTAGGGGTAAGCATGCACAAGCTTAGCTTTAAGGCAACATAGACAATTTGACAAACAACAGTGGTGAGCAACCTGGGGAACGATCAGGCAGAAGCAACAGACAGGTGAAAAGATGGGGTGATAGAAGGTATGACATTGTCTGGGATAACCAGGGATGTTAAGCAAACAAAACCCAAAATTAAATATGCAGATGAGCAGGAGACAGCAGAAGAGGGAGAGGAAAGAGAAGTCAGTCTCTCAGTCAAACATCTGCATTTTGGACACAGCATTCGCCAGCCCTGCTCTTAAGACAACATGATAATAAGTTATTGGTGAATCACAGACATCTCAGTTCCGTACAATAACATTCTGCTATTACTGCTATTGCATTTTTCTTAAAAATTTTTTTTTTAAATAACTCTAAAGAAACTGAGTACAAAATGAGAAGAAAAGCTATTAAATCCTATTCCACTGGAACATCTGATACAAGACAATCACAGATAAGACAAAAAGCATCTTCCCAAGATTCAATATTGTATGAAAAAAAAGATAGAATATACTTTCATCAATTGTGAATCATGTCAGTGCAGAAAGGTCAAGTGTACTTGCTGAACATTCATCTTAAGGTCCATCATCAGCAGGCATTTTATCAAGTAGTCAATAAATCAGCCATTTTAAAGATGTATATTGATTTTGAAATAGATTCAAAAAACTATTGTGTGTTAAGAGAATCCATTTAAAAATATATATTTCATGAAATATCAATTTCAGAAACTAATACAGCCTGGCAGGACATAAAATGGCAGCTGGAAATTTGATATGCCTGGAGAAGAAAGGATATTATAAGGCATGACACATCATAAGAATCATCCTCTAAACTTGATATATTATACACAATAACCTAATACAGTTTTCTATAATGCTCTTTTCTGCTTATTTTTGTGGTTTTGTGTTTTCTGCATTGCGTATGTTGGCAATGCTGTGCAAACATAAATCAATCAAAACCTTTTTAAGGATTCATTGTTGTTGCGTATACTGTAACATTTTTGAGAAATTCCATATACACAGTGGGCTCGCATTCAGATCTTCTACACAATATAAACATTGTACTAACTGTTTAGGTAGTTAGGGAGCCGTGAGACACCTGTTTACTGTTATTCGCTCCCATTGTCAGACCGCAGGTTGCCAGAGGGTCAGCTATCTACATGTAATGTGGGAGACAGTCCACTTTTTGTTTTTGTACACTTTACTTGCGTTAGAGCATTATTAGAACATTATTGAGAAATTCCATATACACAGTGGGCTCGTATTCAGATCTTCTACACAATATAAACATTGATCAAATACATATTTTAATATAATATACTATTTACCAGAATGGCTGACAGTGCTGCATGTGCAAAAAGAAACACATAAAATTCATATATGAACTGGAAAAGAAAGCTAAGGATAAAGATTTTAAAGTGAATTAGAGGACACATCAGTCACTGGGAATGTGATGACATGAGGTATGTCTTGAAAGAAATGTGATTATTAAAACTATCAAAACAAAGAAGGTAATATTGGCCAGGTGTGCACGGCAGGACCATACCAATTTGTCAATTTGGTCAGTATACGATATGTATTTGGCTATATTGATATGCATTTACCCACAAATGAACAGATTATGAAGTTATATTAATTTTTCATTTTCTGTGGTGCTCTGCGATAATACAGAAGGTATTTGAAGTGTGTCATATTGTCATGAACAGATTTCCCCAAGGGGAATCCCTCACAGCTACAACAGGAACAGATTACATAATAAAGAATTAGAATGTTCAGTAATGCCCTGAGGGTACTGTCTGAAAAGCCTCAGGCTGTATTGAATACAGAGCTTATAGAACAGAGACATGATTGAATGTTATGGTGTGGAAAACAGCCTTGCTTGCTTTTTGTGACAGCATTATTATAGAAAACAAGATTATTATTAAGACTGATCGCTGACTCTGATACTGAGCAATTATGCTGCTTGGTGATCTGGTTAACATATCGGTAATACTTAATTCAGTGACTATATGAGAGGGAGAGAAAAATATTTTTTTCTGCATGTCCAGTATATTATTAGATTATACTCATGTCACTGCTACCTAAATGTTTGATAATGTGAATATAATTAGCATCATTACTTATCATCCTGTTTTCACACCTTGCACGCTCAATTATGTGAATCATTTAACTTTTTTTGTTGTTTAAACCTTCCAGTGAAACACTGAGAAAATTGCTTTTGTTGCTATTATTGGCTGAAAATCTGCTACCTCAAAGCAACTCAAAGATCACTCAAGTCATAATACAGACATGATGTGGTCAAGTTATGCACTTCATAGTGTGGATATCTACTTTTACATCTTGCTTTATCCTCTAAACCAATATACAGTATTTTAGTACTACCTTTAGGCTATATATCTTATAAAATCTTGCCTTGATCTTGTGACGTTTGACTTGATTCCACATTAGGAATCCATCAGTCTTTATCTAATGCAATTTATCTTTGTGTTATTTCAGCAAAATTGAGTATGGAAAGAAAAGAAAAAAAATAATAAAATAAAATGTTTGCTGTGCTGTATCCTAATGTAGGTGACGCATTAAGTTGGAGATATGAGACACATGTTTTGTTTTATCTGATTCAAGATCATATGAAAAATCCAGAAGGCATAAAATAGATGCAACGTTTTGCTCAACCACATTTCCATGGAAACAAGTAAAGAAGTATCTTCTTCTTAATCAGCAGGCGATGACATTTTGTTACAAGTTTCCAAGGGGTGTCACTGAAGAGGTGTAAATACTGTATTTACACAACCCTCTTGTTTTTCCGTGGTATTTCTCTCTTGATAATTATTAAAGCTATTATCATACATTAACAGTGACTCATCAGTTAATTACATAAAAATAGATTCCTAAGAACAAACACATGAATTATTTAGTGATCACAAAAACCATATCTAAAGGAAAGCACATGCTGTTTAAATGCATGCTTTTGCTAATAGAGGTCCTCTTATCTTAATCCATATCATCTGCTATTTCTTCAATAGCCACATACTGTAATTATGTACTGAAAAATTGTTTTGGAAAAGTGGCATCACCATTATTTAAAGTACTATAAAAGTTACCTTTTAAGTATCTACACTTTCTTTACTAAAGATTAGATGAAGGACACAGAGTAATTGAGATGCAGCATTTGCATTTAGATCTATACATTAACAGATCATAAAGGCATGTCCTACAAAGACCTTATTGCCCTTGTATTTAATCCACACACGGGTCAGTCAGTCAAAGCAATTACTTAGTGTCCAAACACACATCAGGCTGAAAGAAATAACCTTGGTGCTGCGTTATTGGAGAAAAGAAGCCCCATAGATTAGTTGGACTGATGGGACATGGGCTGCAGGGAAAGGTGATAAGAACTTCAAAATTAAACTTGGACCTGGAAGGCTAGGCGCCTTCCAAAGAAAAACAGTGGCTCCTGCATGACACAGCGATTGTTTCTTTTTTTTTTGGAAGAGACACAAAGATCACCCACAATGTTATCTCGTCGGTCCACCAGCGCATCAATCAAGGCCCAGGCTGTTGGGAATCGACCCCCTTTGCTCCAGAATCAATGCCCTCTCCCATTCTCATTGGTACAGCAGAGATTGTCAGAGATACAGCGCAGGAAAGACCTGCCAAATCCAGCACTATATGTTCTAAATGGGGAAGGCTATTAACTCACTGACACACACTGTCTCTTCCCTTTCTTCTCTGCTCAGCCTTTTCTTTATCAGCCTCAAGAGGACTGGATTGAAAATGTTACAATAAAACATTTTTTTTCTATTGTGATACTTGTATTGTTAAAATATCAACATCAAATATCATATAACAGTTTCAATTTAGTATTATACCTAGATAACTTAGTCACGCTGCACACACCAATGAGTCACTATCTTCGCCATTGTGCAGAACACACTGGAAGTGTGCCATAAAACAATTTATTATCCTTATTATGGAGATCCCTGTTCATGGAGATCAATGTCGAGAATGGATTTAAAATTAAAATGTTTATTATTTTATCAATATTTATCATTTGAATGGCTGATTTATTTGTTAAAATATTTTATAATGAAAAATAAACCTACAGGTACAGACCAGACCAACTGTGGAAATGGGGTGTAAAATACCTTTCCATACAAATAGAGAAGCCCCACAATATAGACAATTTACTTACAAAACCTGTTTTCAAATCTATGTCTATTTTATATTACCCATATCAATGTAGCTACAACATATAGTTCACATTTGTGACTGTGACTAAAGCAGAAGGCAGAGAAAATGTGCTCTACTGGTTCCCTATTCATCCCTATTCAAACTACAACTCCCAGAATCCCTTCGCTTAACCTCGCGCTTCTGTCTTCCTGTTTGGGTGCCGCAGCTGGAAAAATGGCAGCTGATACAGGGAGATACAGGACTGCAGTTAGCAAAAACAAAGACCCTTCTGGTCTTCTTATCTCTGTGATAAGGTAAGCGCTGTAGCATTCAGTTTATTAACTTTACGGCGCCGGTAAGTTGCCAGGCAGCTCTTGAACCGTGCTCGTATTTGCGGCACAGACGCTGGTTGACAGCTAGCTTTTACGCTAAAGCTACACGTTAGCAACATCCTTCCTGTATTGTTGTGAAAAGAAATTAAAGCTCACACGTTTGTGCTACTTTTATGAACGATATTAAATAGAATATCTGGTGTCGGTTAATATTAGCAGCAGTGTTATTTACTCCGGAAGCAGAAAGCTGAAGAAGCTGAAGAAGAGGTTGGGTTTTGGCCACACATGGATTATTCTTGTTAGAAACGTCAATGACTTTTCTAACAACTGGACGAAATAAAGTGCTCTGCCTTTTTATTCGGGTTGGCTCAACGAATTGCAGCAGTATTGGATTTAAGAGAGGTCGCTGAGCAATAGTTGCTTAAGTTTTGTGTAACGACTTGTCTGGGATTTTAAAGTTTGACTTTTATGTTGTAGGAACACAGAAGCTTATGTCCTGACTCGGATGTAATCTTAACCAAAAAAAACCCCCCCAAAATACAGTAATTACATGAGAGAAACCACCGTGACCTCGCTGTGACCTTTGTAACTCTGTCAGTTGTAACTCTAACTTGCCTCAAAGCTTCACTTCCTCTTGTAAAACTCTGATGGGGGAGAGGGAAATATATGAAAATGATGCAAACAAACAAAACTCCACGTTTATAGTGTTTAAAAAGTGTATATCGGGAGTGTCCGTGGGGCCCTGTAAGTCCTCCCACTGGTCCTTAGTATGTAATGCAAGACGTGCTTTAATGAATGAACGAATGAGCCTCTTCTGCCACATTTGTGAAAAAAAAACCCACTTATTCTACCTTATGCTGCCTTCAAGTGCTTTACATACGCTCTGCTTTGCTTAAACTCGGCTTGTAATTGCCATTTCCAGAGAGTGTCCGTTCTCCACTCCAACACTGATGCTTCATTCAGACTCCTGGTGTTATGGATGTAATTACTGAGGTGAATTCTACCTTTCCTTTCCTTCTTCTGTGATGCAGGACTCTGTCCAGCAGCGATGATGTGCAGGACAGGGAGACGGAGAAGGGTCGACTGGAAGAGGCCTTCGAGACCTGCGACAGGGATTTAGATGAGCTGATTGTTCAGCATTATGCCGAGCTCACCACAGCCATCCGGACCTACCAGAGCATCACCGAGCGCATCACCAGCTCCCGCAACAAGATCAAACAGGTAGAAAGGAGAGACTCGTATACAAAAGTGGATGCTGGACTCAAAACTATAAGAAGTCATGCTGACATTGTTTCTGATGGATTTCGGAACAGTGAGTCTAAGCTGTGTAATTTAAAAACAAAACACGTTTTTCATTCATTTACATTTGCTTGCTCATACATTAAAATGGTTTCTTATCTCAGTTTTTAGCCTTTTTTTTATGCCACAAGACTGAAAGACTGAGTTAATTAACACAAATCCTGTCCACCCGAGAAGAAAACTGCCTACTTAACAATCGTCAGCTGAAGTCAGAATCCTTAGCCCCCGGACATAAGTTTCTCTATCACACTTAAAATATTCAAAATGGGGAGGTCAGCCACTCGGTCCCCTCTATGAGAGAAAGGCACAGGTGATACTAATAACAGTAACAATGTTATATTCATGATATATGCCTCTGATATATTCAAGTATCCCAGTAAGCCGTGACGGTGTGACAGTTAGCCAGCATACCATAGCCCTGAAATAGAAGTAGCTAAATAAAAATTTTTATTTTTTTATTTCTGAACTCGCAGCATAGCTCTGGCCAACTTGAACCTGGGGTCTAATCAGCCAGAAGCACCTGTGTAGGTGTACAGGGCCTTTAATGTAATTGCCAACTGTTTCATCGCGCTTGTAAAAATCCAAAATAAATATGAATGTCTCCCAAAAAAGTGTCAAGGGATATAATTTTCCCTGCTTTTCAGAGATTCTCTACACTGATTACACATACATTTATTAAATGAGGTTGATATTATTGTTATACTGTATATATCACCTTTATTACTGTACTGTTTTTTTGATGAAAGTGAGCCAGAAAGTCGAGTTTGTTGCAGGAAAAAAAGGGAAGGTTATTTTCAAGTTAACACACCAGTTCAGACAAAATCTACCTTACAAAACGAACTGTTGTAGAACTACTGTGGCTACAATACCCCCCCGTGGACAAACTTTTGTTTCTTCTTTGGATTTGAACTCACTCTTTCCTGCAGGTGAAGGAAAACCTCCTGTCTTGTAAGATGCTGCTCCATTGCAAGAGGGATGAGTTGAGGAAGCTGTGGATAGAGGGCATCGAGCACAAGCACGTTCTCCAGCTGCTGGATGAAATTGAAAGCATCAAGCAGGTGCCTCAACGGCTGGAGGCCTATATGGCGAGCAAGCACTACCTTCATGCCACAGATATGCTGGTGAGTAGACTGATGGCCAGAGATGTTGTTGTCCAGGAGCATCTGTGGTATGTCTGAGTATGTGTGAGCTGTACTGTCTTTCAGTTATATAGAGAGGCCGAGAGAGAGAGAAATTGATTCCATGATAGATTTGGTCTTCAAAATCTATAGTGTTTGGGTGGTGGGCGAGATGAAGGAAGTGAGAAATGGAAAAGGGAACAGATTGTTGTCTTGTTTTTGAAGTTGTGGGAAAACCTACTGGCATATTCTAAATGCATATGAGGCAATACTGCAGCAGTACAGTGTTTCTGAGACCCATAGTGTGCACAGTACACACACATCAACACCGCTATCTATGAAGTGTTGCTGCTGAGATTGATGTCCTGTCATCCCTTTAAAGAATCATTTTCTAGCCTTGAACAGTCCATTGGATGCAACTCTTTTACTTCAAGCGAACATCATCTAAGTGCAGTGAGGGCGCTGCAGGTGTGTATGTATGCGTGTACTTTTGTTCTTTTGATGTGTGTTTTGCAGTATGCTCTGCAGGGGTGCTGGAGGATGGCATTGAGGACTAAACGACCAGGCTCTGTGATCTCTCTGAACCTCTCCTTTCCTTCCCTTTTCCTCTCTCCCTTCCTCTGACACTCCCACACATCTTGCTTCAGACTTTGGTAATAATTAGTTTGCTAGAATGGGGCTATCTGAGGAGGAGGAAAAAAGAGGGATGATGATACGCCCAAAGGACCATGAAAAATCCTCTTTGTGGGCGTGGAGAGGAGTGGAACTTCATTCAACCTGTGCTCAGTCAGTACAGCGTGTTTTGAAAGGTTGTGAAAAGTTCAAAGTCAGTTGGACGCTTCGTCTCTGTCTTGTAAACTTCAAATGCGCTTTTCTTGATCAGGACGTTGCACTTTTCATTGGTATGTAAAAAGCACACTTTATTTGCCTCTGCATATCAAAATGCTGTTGGATGCATTCGTTCTACCTTTGCTTTGGCAACATATTTATGCAGTTATGAATATATAATATGTGAAAAGTCCACTTTAAATAACCCACTCTTAAGCCGAAGTAGAGGATGTTATTTATGATTATAAAATGGCAGAATGACATCCTTAAAATAGGATATTTGGTTAGTTTGGGATTGAGTGCGCCACCTTCCACATTTATTTTTAAGTTTTCTGCACTTTTGACGTGAGACGTAATATGTAATATAATAGCTTGTAATGAAATGAATCACCGTACATTCGGTAGATGCCGGATAACCCGAGGTCAAACTGCCAAGCACATTGATGAAGGGGTTTTGTGAGGATAGTCAGTGTTTTGGTCACTCATTTAAGATGTGATTTAATGTAAACAAAAATGCTTGTTACTAGTGCACATCAGCTTGTTAAATGTATTATGGAGTGTGTGAGCGTGAAAAACCTTACTTTAGTTGCCCTTCAATCTGCCCAAAAGGAATAATGTCAGCCCCATGGAATTACATTGGCTAATGTACTTTATACTGCCAAGACAAGCTCACTCTGTCTCTCCACTGTAACATCATACTGCCTGTGTCACTTGTCTGAGAGTCCCTGGTGTGTTTATTCCCATCATGCTGTCCCCCATTACTCAGCTGTCAGATTAATTTTTTTTTTCTCCCTGTTTTTCACATCCACCTTCTGTTGCTTCTTCTCTTTTCCCCACCGTCTTTCCTTCTTTATTTAACAGAAGGTTTAAATGATTTGTGCCTAAAGACTCTAACTTTATTTTGTTGTGTGGTCTGGCGAGAGTAGAACAGCTAGGAACTTCCTGCCCTCTCGCTCTCTCCTTCACTGTCTCTCGCCGTTCTCTCGCTTCTCTCTCTCTCTCTCTCTCTCTTGTGTGTGTGTGTGTGTGTGTGTGTGTGTGTGTGTGTGTGTGTGCGTGTGTTATCTCCGCAAG
>NW_023339652.1:8207703-8213362 GCF_004916995.1 Morone saxatilis | reverse complement strand
GTGTGTGTGTGTGTGTTATCTCTAAGGGTTGACAATTAGAATTCAGACTATGCTCTCTGTCTGCTATTGAATGGCAGTCTTAGACCCCATGGGGTTGGTTAAAAACAAGACTGGCTTTGGCTCCAGAAAAAGTCCAGTCCTCTCCACTCCTTTGCTCATCTATATCTTCTCTCATTCTCTTGTATCACAAAACCCAGGTGCAAACAAATACAACTGGTGACCCACCCTCCTCTGAGCTCAGGGCTTAGTGATAAACTGTTGTCCTCTTCTCTTCTCTCCACTCCTCTTGCTCCCAAACAAATCCACAAGAGTCTTCATATCCCTCATTATGCTGACAGGCCTGGCCCCCTAATGTTAACCAGCCTTCCTCTGTCATCTCATCCCAGTGGTAATGAGATACCCCCCCCCCACACACACAGACACATAAGTGTTAAATGATTTACAGTCATACAATCACACACATATAATAATACACAGACACATCTGAGAAGTGTATACACACACACATAGGACACGCAAAGCCTTGCAGGCATGCCGAGTTATTCTATTAAGCCAAAGGGGGCTGATCACGCAGCGCGTTAGCTCATCTTGTCACTAATGTGGCTCTCATTTGCATCAACACACACTTGACCCATGCCCCCTGCCCAGCGTCCTCCCCTCCTTGCTACCCATTCCCTTCTGGCGTGCCCTGGCCATGCAAATACTCTTCGCAGTGCCATCATCTGGCCATTAGTGCCCGTGGAGTACACACAGAAATACACACATAGAGACTGGCACTTTTTATTTAATGGCATGAAGATTTATTAATTGCAAACATACCACAACCGCTGCTGCTCCTGCTAAAACTGAGGAAAGAGTGGAGGAGGGAGGAGGATGGGTGAATTTAGAGAAATAGAGTAGAGCCGGACTGATATATCGGTTGGCCACCGGAGGTATAAAGTGTAATTTCAAATGGAATTATCTAAAGCTGGAGCCTTTTGTCAAGTACAATCATAATTGCAAGATTTGGGAAGTTCACCAGCAGAGGAACACTAACCACAGGCAAGTGGAATGTATAGCCCTTATGCAGGTTTTAGCAGGTAAGAATTTGATATTACCATATAGAGGTCCTCTGCAGGGTTTTTTTCTGTACATAATTGTCAAGATGAGTTTTATAGGAGTCTCAAAGAACAATTAATGTGCCCCCCCCCCTCACCTCCACCATCCAGTGTTGGTTGTGTCATGATTACTTTTTCACAGGCCATGAAAGTTTTATGTAAATTGGCCAAACAGTGGGTTGCATTTAAAATGTTACCATTTTGTAGGGTGTCCTCAGTTCAATTCTGAGCCAGGTATCTTTGTCATATGTTCCTCCTCTATCTCTACAGTACATGTGATTTCTGTGGATTTTGACTGGTAGCTGTCCAGTAAAAACAAATGCAAAAAATGTTAAAAGAAAACACAAAAGATATCATCATTTACCAAAGTTAAAGTACGTCTTAGTAGAAACAACAGGTAGTCTGGCTGCAAAAGTGGTAGGATCACACACTGTGAAAATTGAAAGGCACAGCTAGCTGAGGATAACGGTGATTGACTGGTATGTTGTCATGTGCAGGTGTCAGCCGTGAAATCCTTGGAAGGCCCCCTGCTGCAGGTGGAGGGGCTTGGAGATCTGCGATTGGAGCTCCACAGCAAGAAGCTCAACATCCACCTTGTACTCATTGATGAGCTGCACCGACACCTCTACATCAAGTCCACAAGTCGGCTGGGACACAAGAACAAGGACAAAAATGCTGCCCGTCTTCTAAGGTAAGAGGCAGCTTCTCATTTTTCTTACATTATATTAATACCACTTTGATTGTTCTCATAAGAATAGAATTGTGAAAATAAAGCTTCAGTGTCATCAGGGGCTGCTTTACCATTTACTTAAGGGTGCATGCTTGAAAAATTATCATTAGAGATTTAATTTAATCACATTTGCTTTCATTACCTTTATTAACATTCCTATTAACTTCCGCAAAGCTGTAGTTGGGGGTCCACACAACAAACATTAAATAAATGTAATTTAATTTCTTCACAGAGTTATCACTAATATACTGTATTAAAGTGTGCAAGGTTTAAAAAGAGACAGAGAGAGTAAGATTGAAACACGTCCTAGACTGTTATAAAATAATCTTTCTTGCCAGTTTGTTTAGTGTGAGGCTCCAAAAGCCTTTATTGTTTGCCTATTATGTAGTCAACCGAAATGTAGCCTTTAAATCGTTTTCTTTGTAAAGTTTAGACTGTATAGATGTTCCTTCATTATAAGTTATTCCATTGCTTGGACAACTTGCCAATTATTTACTGTAAGGAAACCAAGCCAATTACTGACAAAAACAATTAGACCTTCTACAACTTGTTGCTCTTCTTTCTCTTTGTACTTTGGGCTGTGAAGTTCCAAAGACACAGACGAAAAACACCCCACATCATTTATTGTAAAAAGAAAAACATCCCTCATTCACTCATTGGGATTTAGGAAATACGCACTTGGAGTCATGATAGGTGCAACTGTAAACATTGTATTTTTGCAGGTAACAAACCATTTGCCAATAACGAGCAGCAAATAAACAGTTTCGGTGTGACACCAGTGATGCTTTAAATGTAGGTTTTGCAGCTGCTAGGAGAATAACTTCAGCCATGCCTCTGTGACTTGAGGGCCAGTTTCATGATGTGGCCGTATAACTTATTAGGGATAATGTGGCACAATGGCTACGAACACACAGTTGATGCCATTGTGTTCGGTGGATGGCATTCAGCTTAAGTGTTGTTTGCGCTTTTACACATGTGTGTCTCCGTGTGGGGGGTGCAGTAATTATGGTGGCGGTGGGTCGGTGAGGTACAGTGATTTATTACCGAGGGTCAGCCAGTGACAGGTCCTGGCCTTCCTGTATTGGGTCGCCTCTAACAACAAGCCAGCCTCCATACACCCCAGTCACTTAGCAGGCACACTGTGTTTATACCGCCCAACTTAAAGGACCTGGATTGCTTCCACCTCCGGCTTAAGGCTTGATAAATGGCTCATTGGAAAACAGCACCAATCCCACCCAGAGATGCAAGGCTTTTTGTTATAACAGTAGATTGTTTTTTGTTAGAGAAGGGCAGGTTAGTGGGTGCATTACTGTTAGCGCATACTAAACTTTTATATGCGTATAAGAAGCTAATACTCTAGATCTTTGGAGTTAATTTGAGCCCATTCCTCTCATGCAGCTGCAATATCATGCTTTATATTAGACAGAAAGCATAATATTCACAAACATGACTTATTTTATCTTGATAATCACTCTCCCTGGATTTCTTCCATCTGCACAGCTCCACGGCCAAAGACACATCTCCAATGCCTGTGTTGGATGTCGGCAGCCTGTCCACCCCACGCAAGCTTTTGGATTCGACACAGTTCAGCACACCTGGATCCAGCAGTGGTACGGTTCTGAGATAATATTAGATAGAGGAGGGAGAAATAATGGACGGTGGTGAAAATATGATAATGAAGGAAAAAGAGAAGCAAAAAGAAGGGGGAATTGTAAGAGGGTGTTTCATGAAAAACCATAAGTTATATGGCTTGCTCTCCATTAAAATTGCGTACATTAAGAATATTATACAGATAAACACATCAACAAAGCAGTGTTGTTGGTCTCTTCCCACTAACAAAGTGTGTGGATTTCCGTTTGCAATTTTATGTTCACTATGCTGATATTCTTAGTGATAATGAAGTCATTAGCATCACTCTGGCTTACATTCATTTGCATGTCATTATGGGTGTGTATTGCCAACTCTTCTCACACACACACACACACCCACACACAGTATTACTAAATGCACACAGAATCTGCTGATCTGAACTACAAAACACACCACTGATGCTTCTTTGCACATACACACACACACGCACAACTTTGCACACAGGCACACGCCCACATTTCTTTCCTCGCGGTATATGTCATAACATCTTCAACTATGAACATAATATATATTTCCCTCGCTAACGTTATAATCATCTTGTCCCCCCTATCTGTACCATCAGTCACCCAGCACCTCTGTCATCACAGCAGGGTTACAGCATTCATTACGCTCAAACTGGTAACCACCACTGTAACAGGGACTGATAATGCAGACTAAAACTGTATTCAGGAATGTATGAATTCTCTCTTGGTTGTAGGGGCGTAGAGTCAGCACTGCATTCCTTGAAGGCAGAGCACAGAGGAACGCAAACAAGAAGATAATGAAAAAAGTTAATCCTGCAATAACTTGGTGTTCCCTTGGTGTTTCTGAGTTTTTATATTAAGCCTGGCACTTTTTTCACCACCCACTATTGGCATTCTAAGTTAGCAACTCACCGTTTCTTTTTAGCTCTGTGGGTCCAGCCAACCATACATACTGTACATACCACTCTGTATCCACACACATATTAGCTTATTGCTGCTAGTACCTTACTAGTTTGGCAGAGACAGATTAACAACATTAACATATGTTTGGTTTTTCGCCGAAAGCTCCGATGTGGGCAACATTTTTATGTCGTCCTGTGGTTCTTTAAATAAAATGTTGTAGGGCTTATGTGAGCTACATTTCAGTTCTGTATCTTTTACTCCACCTCTTTTTATTCGCTCAGCACATCACCATAAATGTGAATACCATGACCTCAAACACACAAACACACACTGAAATGTACGAATTACCACTAATACATAATAAATATCCACTCAATGTGGGCCTAAAAGTAACAGCTAAACCACAGTTTTCCTCCACATTATGCAAAGAGAACACTGGCAATTAGCTACCACCAGGCGGTAAGTGCCTATACACCGCCATGCTAACAACTGTGGTCACGACACAGCAGCCATCTTCCATCAGTGGCCTAGTTTGCCATTTTATCTAATAGCATTAGAGCACCTCATTTGTAGCTAGTAATTGTCATAATTATTACACAAACTACAGTTGGAATGGGGGAAAGAGGAAATACACCCAAAGTCCATTAACTTGCCATAAACATTAACTCTCTTACCGTGCTTTGATGGGGAATTGGGAGGCCCCATCTAATGGAAATTAGAGCATCATTCGATGCTGCCACTCTCAATTTAGCCGCTAATGTGGCTAAGTCAGATTGAGAGAGCACGAAGTGGGGGAGGATAACAGGAGGTGGCAGGTGTGTGTGTTTAAAAGAGAGAGATGTGGTATATTAATATAGTTAAATCTATAATTGTATTTGTTTTAGAGTGTTATTGAAAATGTAGTTGTAAAACTTCTGAATTGGTAACAAAGCTCAGTAGAATACTGTAAATGTGAGCCATTTGACTAGTATTTAGTATAAATAATAAAAGTACAAAAGTGTGTGTTGATTTTTATTTTTGCGGTTGTCCATGACATAATTACATCCATATGCTTGTAAATATAATAATATAATATAAACAGTGTGTGCTAACCTATGTGTATATATAATGTATATACTTTCTTTAGTACGTGAGGATGGGAGAGAGTTGAACCAAGCAGACCTTCCTGAGGTGGATCCAGAGGAGAACAGTGCTGAGTTTATGGGCATCCTCATCAAGGTACATACATGAGCACTAATGAACACTACTGTTAATTGTGAATATTCACACCTCAATTATGTTACAACCAGGGTTGCCCTATAGCTCACCTGGTAGAG
>NW_023339652.1:8170338-8207697 GCF_004916995.1 Morone saxatilis | reverse complement strand
CCCCCTCTCTCCCTTTTCTATCAATTTGTAGCTGTCCTATCCAATAAAGGCAAAAAAGGCAAAAATATAAAAAATATATATATTAATTATGTTACAACCACCTATGCTGTTATTTCAGTGTCTCTCTTTTCTTGCTTCAAGTAAACCGTTTGCATTGTCCTTTACTTTTTCAGGCTCTGGCCAAGTTGAAGAAAATCCCTGAGACCATCAAAGCCATAATGGAGCGGCTGGAACCTGAGCTGAAACAGATTGTGAAGAGGTCCACCACTCAGATAGCAGACCATGCTTACCAGAGAGGAGAAAACCTGGCCCAGGAGAGCCAGCCAAGGTACAGTAAAAAGGGACATGGCAGATAAGGAAGGCACTATGCTGAAATATCATGGCTTCCTGAGAGTAGAGAACAATTCCCTGAAGAGTGAGGATTGCTACAGATCAGTGAAAACATGGAGAAAACTGGAGGTTAATAATAAATAGTAAATGAAGAGGAAAAGGGAGATGTAGTAAGTAGACAGCCATCTTGTTGAAATGATTGAAAAATTATCAGTGTAAACAGCAGTATGCAGCTACTGTTGTTACCAGTGAAAGCAAACCTTAATAAAGCTGTCACTTGTAATCCCCCCAGTATTGTATCGATGCAAGAGTTTTATTAAACAAGCCTGCTTGCTTGTTCTTCTGTAATTATAGTGTTCCCATTAGATTCTATTCCCCTGTGTCATTACTTACAAGGTGGCCACACTCTCTAGTGGTCGGTAGAGGTTAGGGATTTATCTACCCTCCCTGCAGATTCTTACTAATACCGTACAGCTTTTGATAAATATTATTATAGCTTGGATTTTTGGTGTCAGCACACACAGTGAATCTTTTTAGGTATATTTATAGCGGACAGTAAAAGCAGTAGATGCCATGTTTTGAGTGCCGTCCCACGGCGTCCATAGTCAGACAGTCAACCAGGTATGAAACACAGTAAAAGGCTAGGACTGGAGGCACACCTGCCTCAGACCATGAAAACAGATACTCTGCTGCTTTAAATCAAGACAAGTCATGGTTAAACACACCCATACACACACACACACACACACACAAACAACTTCACACCTGCCGTAGAGGACTGCTACATTTTAAAAGCAGTCACATCAGCTCCTGCAGACATACACATGCAGCGAGCAGACTTGGGAAACACAGGTCTCAGTCCACTGATCCCGAACCATTTAAGATGAACGTCTTGTTTTCTGTCAGGGATGTTCTCTCCGGCCTCGTCTGCCTTCTTTCTCCTGTTGCCTGCTGAATCTCATCTGACCTCACTGTAATAGGCCACCGTGTAGCTCATTCCCAGCTCTACTCCTTACAGATTGTTTTAAGTTTGCCTGCGTGTGTGAGTGCTTAACACTGTATCTGTGTGCATTTGGGCGAACACTTAGAGGTTTGTGTGTGTCTGTATTTGGATGCATACACACCAAGTTCTGCCTATGTTCACTTCAATTTAAAGTCGGGGCTTGTTGCTATGGAAACTCCTTCCAATGTAACACTTGTAGGGAACAATGGTCTTGCATATTGCACACTATATTTTATAGCATTGCAGACATGCAGGCAGCACTTAAGCACTTTACAGCATATGTGGGTCGGTGTGTGGTTTCCTCTTGGAGGTTTATGTTCTCATTCACGTCCTCTGCGATCAGCCACACTGGAAGTGCATTTTAATTTCAAACTACTTTTACTAGATATTACTTTTACTAAGAAACTCCATACAGGTTCCTACTCCATGCACCAAAGTTATTAGAATGCACCACTGATCTGTGAGTAGCTTAGTTTCATTTACATCAAATCAGACTTGTTGAAGTCATATTCATTTTTTTTTTCATTTTGCATTACAAAAAAAGCCTCATTTCTTTTTGCTTTGGTTTTGGTATGTAGAATATTCTGAATCTAATCTGAATCCCTGAGCAAGAGAGCTGATTTAATAAAGAAATGGTTGAATGACCAAGGAACATTAAAATAAATGGCTAAGTATTTTAAATCCAATTTAAAAACAAGAAAAGCACATTGATCACGAGATTGATTGCTTGTCTCTTTTGTACTCTTTTTTATTTTTATTTTTTGGCATTGGAAACTTCTGAGGACAAAATTTGTGTGAAAGTGTTTCTACTCTGTGGCCATTTGTGTATGACAGCAGGACCCTGCACATTTGATATTTCAAAGGGGTTCTTTAAACACTCTGTAGACCTCTATTTACAGTGATTTTATTATCTCTGGCTGTCAACCAACCTAATCTAATGTGGACACAATCATCGTCCTCCTATAATGAAAGAAAGACACACATACACACACAGATGTACTGTCGGTCAGTTTGTGAGGGACTGCGTGTGCTCCCCCGCTGCTCCAGACTGCTCATCAGTCGTGTGTGTGTTGGCTTCGATCCTGAGGGGAAATGAGAAGTGAGGTCTCAAAGAACAGATGATATGGATTAGGATGGCCTCCACTGGGAGATAATGAGGAGGACTGAGCTATCTACTCTTTGTGTGTGTGTGCACATTTGTCTGTGTGTGTGGAAAGGGTTAGGTGGGGGTAAGTTGTAGTGCACTTAGAAATCAAAAAAAAAAAAAAAGGGGTGACTGACAAGGTCAGACACATATTGTGTGTGTCTACCTCTATGAATGCAGATGATCATGTTTTGTTTGGCCTTTTCTATAAGTTGGCCTTCACTTGTGTATTCCTCTTGTCAGCCCTTCATGTCTGTGGATGATTGGAGGAGAATTCCTTGACTCGTTGGCATTCCACAGGTCTTCGCTTCGTCTCACGAAAATCTTCCATTCACTGAGTTATATCTCATAGTGATTTGTGCCTGCTTTCCTCTCCATTAATAACATTTACTCGCTGCTACTGCCAGTGTAGTGACAGACAGCCAACCAAAATGCCCCCTAGTGAAACATCCATCTTGCCTCCACATTATCCTTATACCTTCCCAGGAAACCTTGGCCACTTCCCAACACTTTTAGCATGCTTTCTCATCTTGCAGCACTTAAATTGCTGATAATTTGTATTGACTTGGCATTAATGAGGTATGGGCTCAGGTGCTTTTGAGTATTCTTAATAGAAGATAGTTTTCGGCAGTTGCAACTTTTCTGTTTTTTTTCTTAAAGCAGCAACATGGAGCTGTTATTTTTTGTTGGTTCTGGCAGCCCATGTGGACAAAAGTGGTAAACACTAACACTACCATTACCACACCACCTTTCTTTGATTTCAAGGGGAATCCAACTGAATCCAACCCGGTGGCAGACATTAAGAATAACGCTGATGTTCTTGTTTGTTTATGCAGAGGCATCAGTATTAAATTCATAACCAATTAAAAACACCTTGTAGTAGGTTTAATTAAATCAGCAGGAGAGCGGATTGGTTAGATGCAGGAAAGAAATTCAGTTTAGCTGAGGGAAAGTGGGAAAGATATGGGTCCCACAAAATAGGGAACTTTAACACTGTCTCACAATGTTTAAAATTTGTTGTGTGGACTTCAAATTGCCAATATTTTTAACAATTTCCATAGTTTTGTTTTAACTTTTCAGCTGAAAGAAAAACTTTTTTTTTAAACTATTAAACTCAATTAAAATGCCATAGGAAAGTACTAAAGGACCAGTGTTAGATAAACATAGTGACTATGTTTATATAACTGTAATATCTCCACTAAAATAAAGTGGGCACTCACTGGCATGGGTGCACTGGGTACTCAGTCAGACTCAGCTAATATAACCTGTGTTCCCTCTTTACTTTGAAAGCTTTGTCCTTGTGCAGAAAGCAGGTATAGGAAAGTCTGTATGAAAGCATTAGTGTAGATGAGGCAACTGTGAGTTTCCAATTCAGAGCATAGCACTCAGATCAAGTGGAAGGTCTCTTTGGTTTTGGCTGTGCTTTCTTCTTCAGCCAGAGCCATTTAGAACTAATGAGAGTAGCTGTTCATTTGAGGCCAGGTTGGGCAGCTTACTACTTTTTCGATAGCCAGCCCACGTGCTGGGTTAAAATAGCTGTGAGTATCTGCTAAATGGGAAATGTGAATGGAAACAAAGTACTGCAATACCTAACTGGTGCTGTGAAATACCTTCAGGAATTACTTTTGGGTAGATAGATAGTTATTTCCCCTCATTATCTTCAGAACAACTGTAGTTTTACCTTTAGTTTTCCTTACATCAAGTGCAATACAAAAGGATTTCACAATTTAGTAGAATTTATCTGTGCATATACACATCCTCGAAGGCGGAGTGGAGGCTGGAGATGCGCGATAATCTCTTCACATTAGCATGATTTTTTTTTTTTTTACAGAACTGCAGGGACTGTGTTGTTATTTCAGGTGTTCTCATACTGATCTCACTATCAAAAACTACTCTGATACTGCCTAAAATGCGGTATTGGGTATCAGCAAGTATGCCTATCTGTGCACCAATCTGATACCATGGAATATATTAGCCCCGAACAGGACCTTGCTGCTTCCCGGCAGCATCCCCTTCACCATTCCTTCCCCCAGGATAGCAAAGTAATGACTCACCCTACTCTGACTGACTCTGATAAAGGGTTTAACCTGAGTGAGGCCAGAAAACAATGATAGCAATCATAAGGGCATATACTACATACAATATGCTTTTTTTTTTTAAATATACATTTTTCAGGCTAATTATTTTTTAACACACATGTATCAGATCAGTACTCTGTATTGACCAGTATGCAACTTCAGGTATTGGTATCAGTATTTCTCAGCTGTTAATAATATAGTTTGGAGGTAAAGCAAATGTGTGGCAACAACTTTTTATGGTTGCTGCTGGTGAAATGAAAAAATCTGTTGTGCCGTCTGGCACCAGCAGTCACAAACACTTGGTGTCTAATTTTCTAGGTCTAATTTTTCTCTCTTTCTGATACTGAAACAGAAGCTAAATTCCTTGGTGGCTCTCTGCTGTGTGTATAGAGAAATCCAAGACCAAATGATTTACTGTAGGAGTATGCATTTTCCTAACCAATAAACTGTCTAGTGAATGTTGTGCTTCGCAGCTCCTGCATTACTGTAGATTGTGATAGACAGGACCATGGGAAAATGCATATTAAATAAATGTTATTTTTTATTGTAGTCAAGTGAAAAATGTATCATCTTTTTTCATTAAGTATTACTTCTCATAAGTTGCCTTGATCCCCCACTTTCCCTCTCCTCTTCTTTACTCCCCACTTTCCTGCTCTCCATCCCTCTTGTTTCTCATCTCCTCGCTCCCTTTCTGCTCCCTCTGGCTCCCTCTACAGGCTGGTGCTTGAACTGCTGGAGCTTTTGTTTGACAAGTTCAAGGCAGTGGCCCAGGCTCACAGTGTGGTGTTGGCCCACCTGCAGCAGATCGCAGTGCAGTGCCCGGGCGGGGCCCACAAAGAGGGCATCAAACTCTACGAGCAGGCCGACGTCTCTGCCAAGATCCAGACGGTGCTGCAGGTCAGTCCATTGACTCAGACCATTCATATATGTGAACAAGGAAATTGGACTACACAAAACATAGTTTGCCATATCTTTCAGTCGAGTAGATTTTAATTTATTTATTCCATTTGTGAGCAAAAAGCTGTGTAATCTATGAATCAGGTATTATTGTGACTCTTAAAGTGTCAATTATTTTTACCTTTGCTACTTTAAGGCCAAATTGAAGCACTGCACCTTATAACAAGATGCTTTCATGGTGAATTCGTTGTTTGTTTTGTCTTTCCTTGCTGGCATACCCCCAGGCTTTTATTTTTCATCCACTGCCATGGAGATTTGCTCATCCTTAATTTATTTTCCACCCAGCACTTTTATTCAAACATTGATTTAATTCACCTTCTCTTACAGTAAATTAATCAGAGAAACTGGCAGTGATGTGATGGATGGCATTCAATCTGTCAGCAAGATGTAGCAAGAGAAAAAGACAGGGGAAGCTTGATTGCTTGGATTAATTTTAGGTTCTTTAATTGGCGTGTATTTATGCTGGGTTCTTGCTCCCTGTTCCTGTTTGATTGGCTGAGGGGATGAACAGCTGCTGAGCTGACCTATGGTGATTCTCTGAGGAAAATCTGTGGCAGTCGTTGCTCTCAAAGCGATCTGTGCGTGTGTCTTCCTATTTGTATTTATACCCAGGAACACAGCATTTTCTGTGATGCTCCTTCACTGGGAATGGTGTCATTTTAATTGTATTTATTTTTCTGAAATGAATTTCATGTGTATGACCATGTTTCAACTAGCTGGAATCTGTTGAAGAGGATGAGGTGCTTCTTCCTTCATTTTAATATGCTTTTCTCACCTATCCATGACTTAGATGTGCTGTATATAAATATACATGACAAATATGAATTTGATATCTATTTAGGAGAAAGAAAGTTACAGCAGGAAGCAATTCTTTTCTGAGAGCTTAGCTGAATGCTTTGATTGTAGCCACACCCATCGATAGCAAGATCAGCAATCTTTTTTTTGTTTTTTGTTGATGTTCTTTCTGCACAGAGCAGTTTTTTTTACTAATCATCAAAGTGTAAAAATATAGAATCTGCTTTCGCCTGGTTAAATTGAAAAACCATCTATTTCTAACTCTTGCACTATGGCTTGTCTGCTTCTAATAGCTTGAGGTTTTTTCTAGCTGGCATGCATGGATGCATAAATACTTGAGTGTTTAGGTGTACGCATGCGTGTGTCTTTCCAAGGGTGTGATTGTGCATAGGCATGTACTGTAATAGCTCTGCTGTACTAGCACAGTTATAGAAGGCATTAAGCCATTCCCCAGCATGCGATCACTGCCAACACCCAGTTGCCAGGGGCTCCACTCTCCCCTGTCTCTTCGATGTGAGATAATGTAATCTCTTGATTAGAATACTCATTACGTGAAATGAGGTTTTCTTATTCACTCACTCGTGTTATTATTTCCTGACCAATTGTATCAATATAAAGGCCCCTCGTCCATCCCACCCTCCGTCTTGCCATTTCTCTCATCCCTTGTTCGTCTTTCTCTCCCACTCTCCATTTCCATTTCCCTTGCTCCTTCCTTCTTCAGCATCATTCCTACTGCCCCTGTATTACAGTCTCTCAATTTCCCAACACCTTGTGCATACCCCTCTTGCTCCTTGTAATTTCCTTCTTAATCTCATTATCTTGCTTTCTTTTTCTCTCACAACTCCCACACTCTGTTTCACCCCCTTCGTTTAGCCCACTCTGTCCTAGAGAGTCGCATATCAGCAATGAGATAAATTAAATTCCTACTGCTCCCATAGTGGCTGTGTCAAATTTTATTGTATACTGAGCCAGTTCTTATCTCATGTGTTAAGACGCTCAAAGAGGCAGGAACCTACAGAGCATTGGTCAAAATTCGGTTTACGATCTTTGTTAGTCCCTCATTAGGTGTCTCTCTTGACTTTGTTTTTCTTTGCTTCCACAAAGACTACTGTAAGTGTTTTTCCAAACAGTATTTCACTATTGCCTGCAAAGTATGCAGTTTAAAAGTGATAATAGATATTCAGGCTTGAACAGAAAAACACTGCGTTTTAGTGTCTTTTTTGCGTCTTGCGCCTCTTACTTAGTGCAGTTCACATCTTTGATTTGCACAGAAACCTCTTGGTAGGTGTTATTTTTTCCCCACTTTGAGAGGTGGAGAAACCAGGTTGACCTTTCCACATGACATACCAGCAGACAGATGCAAGACCTGACAGAAACAGAGGGTGCACGCAGTTACAAGGCCGAGGCAGAGAATCCCCGTTCAGTGTGTGACTGAGGCCTGGTAGGCTGAGACTGGGGAGTAGGCAAACAAGCTTCATGTAAAGTTTCTAATCCCTGTTCAGAAATGCTGGAGATGCTTCTGCTGGTTGTTAATTTCAGTGCAGAAGTATTGATTCAAAGCATAACATGCTGGAAGCTCGAAGGAGAGTTTTAATACTACTTCACAATTTTTCAATTGACTTTCTGTAGAATGTGTGTGAGTATATCTATTGATTATTTACACCATTATTGGATTTACATTTCCCAGTGTACACCACTGCTTGCATTTTCTACTCCCTATCTCTATGATGTTTTTTTCCCCTTTTCCATCAGAAACTGTCTTGTTCTTCAAAGCAGTCGGTTTTATCAAAGAAATCACAGTGACTGGAATTTGTTTTTATCCATAAATGTTTAATATGCTTATCTTTCCTCTTCAGAAAATACAGTATAGTAGTGTCACACAATTAAGACTGGCAGGATTAATGTTCTCTGAGTTAAAATGTTGTTAAAACAACATTAGGTGCCAAGCACGAAAATCCACAAGTTTCCTTTGAATCATTAACAAGATGGATGTCACAATACGTTATCAGGTAATTGGGTGACATAGTTCATAAAAGATCACGGTTCATAAATTCCATGCATTCGTCATTAGGACCACCCAATGGAAAATATTTAATGTATATTTGGCACCGAGTGTCTCTGGCCAATGACGTCCATCACCCTTTGACCTTGTCGGTCGTTCTGTGTTGAGGCGTGCAAGTTTGTTAATTAGCTCGCCATTTGCGCATTCTGTAAGGATTTGTGGCTGGGTGACTGCTTGCCATGTCCGTTGTCTGCCGCGAGTGTGTGACCAGAGTGCAAATCGCACTTTTAATGAGTGGCTTCTTCTCTGGGAACTTTGAGCCTGCATTCAAAAATATGGACAGATGCTGACTATCTGCCTTCTGAAAGAACGGATTTTATAAATCATAGAAACTTCACCAGAGAACTGGAATGTTTGCATATTAACATTTTCCACTGTAGCAAGAGATAAGATAGCATGCTACAAGGGTTGAGTTTTTTTTTTTTTATGTGGTCTCCAAATAATATTTTTTAAAGCAATTGATTAAATTGACGGCTGGGTACCTGCCCCTGCTTTAGAATACACTTTCTGGCACTAAATAGAAAAGTCCTCTCTCTCTTTGGTACTGGGATTTTTCTAAGCTTTGGCGATATCTTTTAACACATTGCCTCCATCTATTTCTAACAGAAACTACTACTACTGTATTCTTTCCCATTTTATATATTTCTGATATCATTCATTCATCCCTACTCTCTCTTTTTGATTGAGTTAAGGAACTTGCATTTTAGTATAAACTGGCTTCATAAATTAATAATTCCACTGCCATAGATTAATCCAAACAAAGGAGGATTTTCATGCTTGTGCAGAAAATATATAAATAAATATACAAGTGCCTTAAATATGCAATGCCTTCTCTCGGTTCATCAACACAGTGAAAACTAGGCGAATTGAACTGCCAGAGAGCAGCCAGAAGACAATGATCTCTTTTAATTAGATATGAAGCACAGACATCGCTACGTTGTTCTCGCCCAACATTTTAATCAATGTGTCACATTTATTCTGCCCTCCAAAGTGCTGTCATATTTACATTTCGCTGGAGTGCAGTGAAGTCTACCATCTCCATGGTGTTGCAAAGTCTGTTCTCTCTCAGCTCCACGCACATCACCACACCCATATCTACTACATCAAAGTCACTGGAGACTTCATCAACTGCTGATGCATGTTTTTTGCAATAATTCCCTTGACTTGTTGATACAGTTTGTGACTCAGTGAAGCCGAAGGGTACACAATATTATGTCCTGTACAGTTAACACTATTGTGACTTCAGCTTTAAATAAAAAGTGTCTCAGATAAGGTTAGTCTAGTCGCTCAACTATTGGAAAATCATCAACGTGTATCGTTTTAGGGATAGATATTCTAATGCGACTGAACTTGCCAGGTCTTATTTCAGAATATTTTTAGGGCCTTTTGCCTTTATTGCATGGGACAGCTGAAGATTGACTGGAAAGGGGAAAGGGGGAAGAGAGAGGGGATGACACACAGCAAAAGTCGGGTTCAAACCCTGGGCCGCTACAGCATGGACTCTGCCTTGACACATGGGGTGCCAGCTCTACCAGGTGAGCTATAGGGCCCCCCTGCCAGGTGTTTTTTTACATGTACAGTTTTGAATCACAGAACTTAGTGCTCTGTTACCATCAGTGTTCTCACATACTCTCAGAGATATCATACAAGGTGGAAAGTAGGTAAACAAAAGTTTTCATATGTCACCTAAAACCATGCTTAACTTAATTTCTTGTAAATTCAGTAGACACTACAACAGAGAAATTAACTTTTATCTCAAAGAATACCATAATGGTAAAGTTCACCCATAATTTAAACCAATTATTGTGAATAGTAATATTGCCAGTGGTCTGTATTTAAGTATGTTTTAACCTGCTTTGTCTTCTCTTTTGCAGTTAAAACTAACAGTAATCCTCACCCTCTCAGTATATTAATTGCTATTTTGACTATCTTATAAAATAATTTTATAAACAACTTAATGCACACGTATTCCCAAAGTATAGTATCCACAGATACAACATTCAACACTCCAAACTATTCTGTTATTTGTCTTTCTTCTTTGTTTAAATACATAAAATACACATATAAATGTATTCACAGCAAAAAACATGTTGAGAACACAGCAAGGACATGGGAGAGAAATAAAATGGGTTTCCCGTGAACACGCAGGCACATCTTCCTTTCCTCCATCAACAAGATAGCCTTCAGAAGATTGACTAGCTGCAGAACGCTCCAGGTGGGAACCCCCACTGGTTAGCAGTAGTTCAGTGCTGCGGGAGTAGTTGTGGCTGAAGCGCTGTCAGAACTTGTGAAGGTTATTGAAGTTTGGGGAACACAATCAATACAGGGTGTATAAAGAACATTTTCTTTGACGCCCAAGGACACTTTGGACTTTAACTTCAAGCTAGCAGCAAAGGATATCAGTCAATATGTTTTGTGACAAGACACCAGCCAAGGGATTTAGTGGGAAAACAGCCGATTTCAATAAAGCCGTGAGAAAGGAACAAATTGTGGAGATTGTACTCTTGGCTGCTTTTAACATGACTTAATAAGAAGGAGAGGATGAAAACAAGGAAAAAGAAAATGAAGTGATATTCAGTCCTTTAATTTTAAGCGTTTGACTGCCAAGTTCATACAGTAACAAGTGCTCACCTGCAAAGCTTTGAGTGATGCTTTCTTAATTGCACTGATTTTTTGGGTGTTAAAGCCCTAATGGACAGGATGGAGGATGAGTATACACTTTCTCCAAGCAAAAAGGGTGACATCAGGACATTCGGTTTGGAGGAAATAAATGGGAGTGCTGGTAATGACTTACAAAGGCAGACTTCGATGAAGCTTTTCTCATTTTTTAATAGAACTTAGCACTCAGCCCAGTGGACTGATTTAAGTTTGGGAAGAGAACCCAAGCCACTCAAGTGTGGAACAGGCTTGTTTGGTTGATAGAATTACATTGAATAGTTGTGGTGGAAATGATTGTCTTTGTCAGTGGAGCCCTTGAGAGAGATGTGATTTTTGCATGTGTGCCCACACACACACACACAAGCACTTGAACCCGCATACACACTCGAGTTGATGTGAACTCTTGAGCTTAGTCTTAGTATCTGGTGTGAAGAGCCATTTGCCACGTCTCGCATCTTTAAATACCACCCTTTTTTTCATCCACAGTTTCACGGATACACCTATGAATATTGATTTTTACTTAATTCACACAGTTAATTTCCTTCTCTCCTGTTTCTCCCATTAACTCTGTATAACATTTTAGTGGAAGTTACGGTGGAAGTTCACTGAAGAAATGTAGATACTTTTTTGGCTGCCAGTGAAGTAGTTGCTAAGTAGGTGCTTTGATGCTTGAATGTCAGATTTTCTGAACTGTTGAAACAAAGAAGGAAATCTGGAAAGAGACGTGGGGGTGTTTCCATCTGTTACTATGTGCTGCCAATATGGAAGGCGTTAAGAGGAGGTCATTATATTTGCGTCATTTCCATGAATTCCCATTTCTCATCCTCTGATAGCAGAGTCAGTTACGTCAAATGTTATCAGAGCTCCCGTTTGGAACCGGGCGCTGGGGACCATAGCTTCTCTAATATTGTAGGAATATATGAATTTGTTTATTTTTTGTCACTTGTGGATCTGTCCTGTTTTGCATTGATGGGATGCTCTGGATGCAGTCACTGAGGCAGCTGCTTGTTTTGGCAACTGTCATGCTGCTGGCTGTGACAGAGGGACCTCTTCCTCCTTGATTCACTTGCTGTTTCTTTGCCTTTTGTGTCCCCATTGTCTCCTAATTAAAGTTTTGCATATGTCTAAATATATCCCTGTCTCTCAACCCATCTAATGTCATCTTTTGGTCTGTCTTATTCTTTCTAACAGAGATCTTTCTCATTTTGCTTTGTTTGTAATCCAATAATTCCTGAGTTTTTGTTTTGTTATTTTTCTTGTTGTCCTTATTTATGATATTTCTTTGTCCCTTTTTAAGTGTGCCTCACTGACTGAGCTGTGCGGTCATAGACAGGTGACAGTAATAGGATCTAGGCCTCTTTGTTGCTTGAGTAATAGTAATTTAATGAGATTTATATGCTTGACCTGATAGGTAACAGGGAAGACGAAAGAAGAAAGGGGGAATTGTATTTTTCATTGTATGGAACCAAGTACAGTAGATCTACTACATAAGAGAGTAAAAGAGTAATTGTTTTATTTGTGATTAGCAGACTAACACAGTCTTCTATAGACAGGAGGGATAACTTTTCTATGAAACAAAAAATACCTTAGACTATTTTAGATTTATTGGATGTATTCATTGTAGCTTTCTATGCACATATATTTATAGTACCACGTTGATTGTAGTTTGCTAATATTAAATGGAATATATTTTAAATAAGATGCACCTGTAATTGTAATACTCTTGTCAATTTATTAAACAAAACTAAATTAAGATGCTTTCTTGACAACCAAGAATGAAGTCTTCACTTTCTGAAATTGTTTTTTTATTGTTAATAATTAGTTGGCTCAGTGCACAGTGAGATTGAGATATATTTAGTGTGCTTCATTCTATCCACTTGTAACTAGAAAAAAACACTAATTTGCAGTGGTTTGGCTTTGCAACAAAGTAGATTTGTTAGGACTAATGTCACACTTGTTATTGAAGCAGCTTTGTTATTTGAGGTGACTAACCAAAAAAAAAAAAAGAACTTTTGTGAGTTATCTCTGTAACATGGTTTGTGGCTGATTGGAGATAGATTGGTGAGACTGTCGAGGGGAAACAACCCTCTTTTGTAACTTCACTTAGAGGTGTTAAATCAGCGACAATTGGTTATCCAACTTGGTCTCTCGTGTTTGTTTGTCTTCCTTACTTTTCTCTTCCTTCCCTCTTTCAATTCCCCTTTTCTCTTTAGCATTCTGTTCAGTGTTCATTCTCCACCTATAATCCTTTGCTCTTTCTATTCGCCACAACTCTTTATCTCTCCTTTCTCCTTTCTCTCTGTCTGTGTTGCTTTCTGCCTTCCATCCCTCTCTTCCTCTATCTTTCTCTCTGTCCGAGCAGTCCAGTTAATTGGCTCCAAAGTTCACTCTGTCTCTGGGCTAATGCAATTTAAGTAGGGTCGGAGCCCCTTCATCAGCCCAGTGCTGGCATTTCATTAAGTCTACTTGGGCGTTAGCTTGCAAGCAAGTGGGGGTTTCGCTCCATCAGCTCATCATTAGTAATTAATACACTGATAGGATTAGCTGCAGCATGACGCTAGTGGCAAGTGGAGGCCCTGGTGTTGCCAGTTGGAGAGGGCGTGTGTGATATGGCCTCCAGCGCTGCCTGTGATGTGAGGAAATGTGTTAGAGAGTAATTACACATGTGGTGGGAGATTGTGTGCGCACGCTGAACTTAGGTATTTACATGAACCTTTGTGACCTCGTACTATGACACCGGACTCATTTAGCTTTACATCAGAACCATTTTAAGTCACAAAAGTGGACATTTTTAGTTATTTGTTCTACAATTTGTACCTGTTTTTTGTAGTAGTCTATCAAAACCTCTCAATATGCCTATCAATATGATTGAGTTTTAAAACCTGCCTATGCGTGATTTTTCCATGGCTATACGTGTATGTGTGCGCACTTGAATTAACATCGATGCTAGCATGTGAAGGCTTTCCCATGCATGGCGAGGGGGGTGCTCTCGGCAGCGTTAATTACATCATTATGGTCGGGATGGATCTCCATCTGCTTGGCCATTACTCCTGTCCCATTCTGGGCTGACCCACACTGCGCCTCAGAATTAGACACACACGGGCTAAATGGCCCTGCTAAATTATGAAGCTATTAGATATGGGAGGCTATTTTAGAACATATGTATTCACACAGAGAGAGGAATGAAGAAGGGTGAGAGAGAAAGGGGACGATGAACTTAGGTAGACTGAGCAACAGAGAGAAAATAGAAATGTGAGAGATGAGAGATGAAGCACTAAGAGATTTTGAAAAATGAGAGCCAATGAAAGCAACAGAGGGAATGTGCAGATAGAATGATAGAGTAGAGGAAGTTAACTTTCTCTGTCTGGCCAGAGTTTCAATGTGATTGTCCTCAGCTATTGTTAGAAGTTGATAAGATTTTCATGAAGCATGATAAGACGTTGATGGATTTCACCATTGATCATGCAGACAGATGAGGGAAATGGAAGACAAGAATTTTTAAGGCACCCAGGCATGTCAGTGGCCTTCCTCTCTCAAGTTGGGTTTTTCTTTTGTTTTTAAGGATCGGCTTTGTAGACAGTGTGTTGTAAATTGTACTACTACAAGTCATACTAAATACAAACCTGCTGCTAGGGATGTCCAGCTTATCTGATAGATACATATCTCTGCTGAACATGGTACTTTTAATTCAGTGTCATGTTAAATGGGATATGTAAATAGAAGAATAAGTCAATTCAATTTTCTTGCAACAGTACAACATAATTGAATCATTGCTTGTATCACCCATGTGGCAGAAAAAATGGGATGTACAGATACAATCAAAGACAGATAACATGGTTCTATTAGCACTTTAATAAGGCTAATGATCCAAACATTTTATACAAACACAGGATGGGAAACTTTGTATTTGCAATTCTACACTACAATAATTTCTTAAACTTACCAAGAGCGACTTGTGGTTTCAGCTTTATTTTATAGTGAGCTCCACAGAGATGGAGCATAATATGATGGCAAATAAATGTAAATGTGGGTGTTTTTACCTATAGTGTAGAGGTAGACATGCTGCACGAAGGCCTTATGGATAAAAAAAAGTATTAATCAGTTAGTTGATAAGTGAACAGAGCAGAGCTTACAGGATGTGATTATGGGTGGAAGCTTTGAAGTCATTAATAAGCTTGAGTCACATTATGGTACATTATCAGGGGGTAGTAATATTAAGAGGAAGCCTATGCATGGGATAAATTAGGGACTAAGATTAGATTGATGCTTCGTGGTTGGTTATGATTGTCTCACATCATTTGTAAGTGGACTTTTAACTAGTAGTGACTTTGTGCTATTCCAGTAAATCATCTTGGATTCTCCGTTTCAGTTGCCTGATATCAGACAGAATTGTCAACTCGTTATACTCCATTTCAGTCAACTCGGTAGAGTGGGCGGATTTTAAGGTCTGGACCCAGGCAACTCTTTAACACTGAATCAGTCCATGAAACATAGAGATGAAGTGATACAGGCATTCACATTTGGCCATTAGACCTACTAGACCGTGACCCTCTCCAATTAACAGTACTTTTTACACCTTGATTCGTTTGCTTTTCAGCTTTACACCCAGTGCTCTGTGTATTGTTTAGGTTCTGCTTATGGAGTATCTGGATGTGAAGAACAGCCGCAGTGCCACGGAACCGTCGGCTCAACTCTCCTATGCCAGCACTGGCAGTGAGTTTGCTGCCTTTTTTGCGAAGAAAAAACCACAGCGTGCCAAGCAGTCGCTCTTCAAGTAAGGGTCACACCTTTTTCTCTCTGTGCTTGTCCAAATGTAAGGAAAATAAAAGAATAAAGGATCCTGTATATATTACATTTGGGGTTACATTGGCCAGACCCAAGGCCATTGGTCATTGTAATGATTATTTTTTGTCTCCTGTGTTGCATTGTGTATTTTACTGTATTGTGTCATGTCAAACCTTTTTATGTGTTTGTAGGTTTGAATCATCTTCCCATGCCATCAGCATGAGTGCCTACTTGAGGGAGCAGAGGCGAGAACTCTACAGCAAGAGTGGAGAATTACAAGGTGAGGAGGGGGATATAGGGATGGACTGAGAAAAGGAGAGTAGACAAAGAGAGAGTGGGGATGGAGATGACTCCTTAACAGCTGGATGAAGACGTGAAGTGAAGATGAGTGGAAGGATAGTGAGATGAAGGACGGGAACGAGAGATCACAGAGCAGAAGGTGTGAAAAGTATTGACATACTGTGTTTTCCACAGTTTTCAATGGGAAAATATGACGAAGAAGGACGAATAAATCGAGCTGCGTTTGCAGTGTGTGGGAGAGAAAAGAGCAGCTGGAACACAGAGAGAAGGTTGAGGTCGGGTGAAAGGATGAAAAGAGGGAGTGAAGTTCGAGGTGTGTGGGTTGAGTAGGGCTGTACCCGACTCAGACTTTTGTCACATTGGATTTGTCTTTTCGTTACGAAGATTCCTCTATTTTTTTTCCTTTCTTTTCAGTTCAGCACCACACTAAACTCCTATATCAGCCCACATGACTCATGTTTGAGCCTACCTCACATTTGAATGCCTTCGTTATCTGTGATGTGAAAGCATCGGATTTTCACACAGTCAGAGAACGTGCGCGTCCTGTTCACAGTACAGTTATAAAACCCCAGTGCACTACTGCTCTTGCTGGGCTGCTGTCAGCCGAAAAGTCACAGTAGACGACAGTAGAGGAAGTTGTTCCACCGTCTGGTTCAAAAGTTATTGAGCAGACTTCACTGACAGTCATCACCGGAGCAGAGAGCATCCATTTATAAAGTTTAAAGCCTGCCATGCTGTTGCGCCTGCATTGATCTGTATACAGTGACGCAGCTAAAAAACAAAAGTGCAGGGATTTAACTGACAAAATGCGAGTCGACTCTGGGTCTTCACGATTGATGATTCGGTTCATCAACTTTTTGGGGGCAATCCTAGGGCAGGGTAAAAAAAAAAACAAAAAAAAACCCCAAGAGATCCAAGTTGAAAAATAGGGACTTACAAACTTATTGAAAAGACAGGAATAATGGATAAATACAGATGGATACATGACAAGAGAGATTATGAGATTATTACAAGATGGCAAACAGGTGTCTGTCTTTCCTCAAGCGGGAACAGAATGGAGAGAAGTCAGAGGCAGGGTTGTGGAAGGATCTAGCCATAGCGTAGTGGTGGGGATTTGGGGAGATGGAGAATCTGAATGAGAGCAGGAAGGAGCAGTATAACAAAAGGTGCAGCAGAGATAGGAAGGGGCATGTTGCTGGATGAGAAGTTACACTTCTGGAAAAAGAAAGGCAGACAACAGGAGTGTGGAGAGGGAGCCAGCGATAGAGAAAGAGATTGACAAGAGGCAGAGAGCAGGGTGACTTTGCAGAATCCGCCTACAGGGAGAGGCCTTGAAAACCTCTCACTCACTTACTCACTCACACACACACACACACAAAACAGCAGAGTGAGTGAGCTGCGCAGCCAGACCCTGGAGAGTCTAAGCTGTTCTACTGCTCCTGCTTCTTCTCTCTCTCTCTCTCAGGCTCTCTGTTTCTCTGCCTATGACCTTGAGGTTTCAATCAGCAGTGCCTGACAGCACTGTTTGTCTGCTGCTATTCCTTTTTTCACACTGAGCTCCTCATTGACATTGTTTGGCTAAAATAGAAAAGATAGCAGATGGAGCGAGACAATAACAGTAAAGTGCTTTTAATCTGTAGAGACATCTCCATAACACATGCAAAAATTATCCTTTGACAATATCTGCATAACTAATTACGATTTTTGAGGGAAAACTATTTCAATAGTAGTAGTAGTAGTAGAGTAGTAATTAGACTTCTCTAGGTGTTCAACTTGATGGACATGATTTACAACTCTAGAAGACAATTTCAATGCACGCTGTAGTCAAAAAAATGCTGCTACAGTAGCTAGTGTGTAAATGTATGCAAAATGTACTGCCTCAGCTCCCAACGCCACAAAAAGAACAGCATTGATTAACTGTGGATAAAGGAAAACCCCAAATGGTCTTCAAATAACAGCTCACTTTTTTTCCCCTTTTTTTTTTTTCTTTTTCTTCCATCTGTCAGCGCCTCGGAAAGAAAGGGGAAAAAATATTTTTTTGACTGGCTGAATGCCTCGGAGCGTTTATAAGAAGATGAGATTTCTCTGGGCTTTCATTTCACCTGTCACAATGCGTAGCACCGGCCACAAGCCTAGGCCGGGGCCTGAATGGCTGCAAAGAGATTGAAGGAGTAAGAAATCATTTAGAAAGTGAAATAAGTCGGCTGTGATGGAGGGAGGGGAAAGATGGATGGAGGGAAGGAGGGAGGGAGAGGAAGGTTAAAAGTCATTGTTTTCATCAGGGTCCAGCGAAGAAGCCATTAAGAGATTTCTGAAGGAAGAAATTAGAAAAATATGTATTGAGACGGTGTGGAAAGGGACTTTTTCCTCTCTCTTCAAATTAAACTTACTGTAGGGAGGGAGGGAGAGGAAAAGAGTTAGAATGAGAGATTGAGTTGATGAGTTCTTCTGGCTGCAGGATTACTCAACACTTAAAGCCTAGTCATGTGTGTCTCTTAGTCTCTCTACTTGGAGTTTCCTAAACTCTTTTTTTCTCAACGGCCTGCTTCAAGTCAATACAGTCATTAACTTAGATGCTTACCAACGCAGCCTTGGAAATAAGACTTTGATTGCTCATTTTAAATCCAGCTATGCACCGTTAACAAAGGATAAAAAAATGGTCATGCACTAGAGTACAAAGTCAGAACTGCAGATTTTCAGTTTTTGCAGGTGACTTTGCTATATTTGCTGCGCTGTACTTTGGTGCATAGTACTTTTTGTGAATGATACTGCATACCGATATAGAATATATTTTCATGTCTGCGACCCTGCAGTATCTTACATATCTTTGTTCAGGCTCCCAGATCTTTAAGTAAGAATCATAGCAGCAGTGTTTGTATAGAACGTGGAATAATTTTGTAACCGCTCCACAGTCCCATATCTCTAATGGGTTTGAAATTAATCTGTAATATCTGTAATTTATGTCTCCTGAGTGTTGTAAGGACCCACCATATATCATTACACACACATGCACTCAGCTACACAGGCGCACATGTCTCACATACACATGCAAACACACGGGGGGGGGACTTAATTGCTTGCCTTCTTCACTGAAACACGTCGGGTATGCTTCAATTAATCCGATGCTTCATCTAAAGACTCTATTACAGCTCCATATGTAGCCACATCTGGAGTATGTATTCTGAACGTATGTAGTGACACTGCCAGCTAGAGCATGTATACAGTGTTCATATTTACAGCTGTGTGTATAAATGTGTATATAGTGTTTGTGCATTTATATCCTTGGCAAACCACTACTTCAGAATCACAGAACCTTCCAAATTCAATCAGGTTCTCTATGAATAAATTATGAAGATAACAATTTTCCAGCTATAGATGTGTTACCATGCCCCCATATTCCTCTGCATGTCTCCCAACCACTAGACTTTTTACATCCTCGCCCTCTGCTTTTTTATTGCCTCTGTCGTGTGTAGGCAGAAGATGACTCGGGGTGCCCCAGTGGTCATCCGGGAGGTGAAGTGTGAATATATCTCAATAACTACTGCGGTGTTGCGCCACACCGAGTCAGTAATGCATTTACAGCCTTTTTTTGATTTTATTTCTCTTTGTGTCACGGCCGTTCATTGTGTCTCGTGCGATATTGCCTTGCCCCGGGGCACATTTGAAGCGACAACCCCCTCCCCCCATGTGACAGCCGTACACAAAGCCTGCCTATCACCACACTCTTGCCCCGGATATGCATGTAAACAAAAAAACACACTTCAGACCCCCCCCCCCTTTCCCTGCAGGCACAAACATATACTCCCATTCTCAACTGTCTCCCACCTCTCACCTCCCTCCACTCCTAAGATGTATTCATAATCAACTCGGTTCCAAATCTATTTCACACATTGCATTTTGCTTTTGATATTCAAATAAACTTGTTCACAGGGTGTCCGGCGAACAAAAAGAACAGTCTGGCTGAGTCCAATCTAGTTACAAACCCCTCCCCCTCCCATACCTAATGCTCCGTCTGAAGTAGACAAAAAACTCATGCTGTATTAGCGGCTTCTTGTTTATGTATAATAGCATCATGTTCCCGTGAGAGAGGAGGAAGAGGAGGAGGAGGAGGAGGAGGAAGAGGAAGAGGAAGTGAAAGAGGAAGTGAAAGAGAGTGACGGCTGAGGGCGACCAGAAGTAGTGTTCCTTGTCAAGCTGATTTGTACACCCCAGTGGGGAGGGGAGGAAGAAGAGGTGCAAATGGAAAAAATGTCTTGTGGGAGACACGGGTGGAGGTGAAGAGGGGTTTGATATCAGGGGTGGGTCTAGCAGATGTTGATAGCCACGTGTTCACAGAAGTGTGTGTGTGTGTGTTTTTTTTTGTTGTAATGTGAAATAGCAGAAACAGCATGTTCCTGCCAAGTGATGTGTGATGTTACACACTTTGGCGAAACTGGGATTGTGATTGCTGGGGGGTGGAATGCCTTATGTTGATGGGAAAGTTATTTTTTCATGACAGCTTGGGCATTTTAGAACGGTGATGGGGTCATCAGAAGAGGTTTTGAAGAGACACATCACCCTCCCCAGCATACTCTAGTATTCCACCTTTTTCATGTAGATAGCTCACCAAGCAACTAGCCCATGTTCCAGGTCTATCCTTATCCTACACCCAACTACCACTTTCAGATGGAGTTCCTCACTCGTTATTTTTATTGTAAAACCCCTGACTTGCCATTTCAATTATTCGCTTTCCAATCATACATTCTCTTCATTTCTTGTCGGCATTCAAGGATAATGGTTATCCATATTATGGAGTGATCAATACTTGACTTCCGCTGACCTTGCAATTATTATTTATCATATTCATAAATGGAACTGAACCGTCAATAATTGCTGCCTGAAAAAGTCAATAATTATTATAGGATTATGGCGCCGGTCAAAGACACCTGCTTAGCTGCGATTAATGCCTCCAATTTTTTTTTACTTTTCTCTACTTCTTGCTTTCTTGCTTGTGCACTGATGCTCTGTCAAGATTGGATGTTCCATGCTCTACTGTCTTTTCTGGAGTTAACTTTCTCTTACTTTTTGTTGCTTGGAGATTGACATTTTAATAGACACGTGACTATGTGTAGGTGTCTCAACATAGAAGACTCAATAACAGGTTAACAACAGATCATAACCAAATTAAATCCTGTCAAAGTAAACAATGTGTTGTAGTGTGTGGACCCACCATAAGTAAATGTCAGTCAAATGAGTTAAATAAATCTATTTATAATTTCAGGATTCTCAAACAAAGAAACAAAGAATTCCACAAAATATGTTTCATGTCCACGTTTTTCCAAGGTGACTAGGGAAGTTGTTTTTTTTTACTGATTTATAAACTGTAAATCCCCAGGCCATTCAAAACACTAAATTACTTACATCTTTGTGCTGTAAAATAAAAATGACTTCCTATTTTCAATAATAATAATAATAATAACAACAATAATTCACAACTATGTCTAACTAAGTTTCTAAAAAACATCTGAAACATTATCCCAGTCTTAGAGTTAAAGAAATGTAGGGAAAAGTAGTAGAGGCACCTTTTTTTGAACTTTAAGACAATGCTGCTTTTCATTGACTTATGCTACAGCAAAGAGAAGACCAGAAAAAGACTGATTAACATGGTAATAGTCTTTTCTATATACAGAATATCATCACATTCACATTTTTTCCCCCATTATTTCTAATAGAACATTACCCATAGCACTGAGTGATGTAGAAAAGGCACATGTCATATTAATGACTAATGAGTGCTTTTATACTGGCCAGATGTAGGTCTGTGCGTATGCTCCATAAAGTATGCATGCTAAGTTATGTCATACATGACATGTACGACATGCTGTAATTGAATGACATGTTTTAAGTCTATTCTTCTGTACACTGTAAGAATGTCACAAGAAAATGACATGTTTCCCCTCTTGCTCAGGTGCCAGACCTTTATGAATGTTCCACACCTTTGTTCCAGCAGCGACATAACTGGGTTTGTTGATAAAATGTGAGGTACCTCTGCTACCTGACAGGCTATTACTGTGAAAAGCCTTTATTTGTGTTCAGCATGAAAGCAAATATGGAGCAGCTCTGCATATTGTGGAAAACAGGCACACATACACACACTACTGCAGATGTCCTACTGTAGCTCTCAGTAGTTATTTGTATGTGTTAGCTTTGGCTCATCATGTTCAATTTACTCTTACATAGATTTCAGCAAGGTTGATTGGTTAAAACATTAGAGATGTGATTCTCCTCCTCTCTTCTTTGAAGAAAGACACACACGCATACATGCACACACACAGGCATAAATGTAGTGTTGGTTTCTCATCTGTTGTGGGACCAGTGATTGAATTACAGTAGCTCTGGTGCTGAAATTAGACTGGAGCATGGAGACAGTGTGGAAAATGCACTGTGGCTTGTAATAATAATATCAGCGTTTTACTGTATTGTTCCTCACCAAGCCCCTGGTTAGGAAACTGAAGGATATGAGCATGATAATGGAAAAGACTTTGCAGGCGGTTATTCAAAGACTGATATTAAAGTTTCTAGCATTTGGCTCATTGTTATGTCATAAATGTTTTTAACCTTCTTAAGCTAAGCATTTTACAGAATCTTGATAGAATTGATGCTACTACTTTGCACATTGCACCCTGTTTTTTTTCCAGTTCATTTAGCATTTTCCACTTCTCGGCAAAATGTGAATCATAGATGATTATCCAAGGACAAGCCAGTAACATCTCTTGGTACGAGCCCAGGAGTAAAACTGGAGGTCTACCAAAATGACTGCATTAACAGTTACCGCAGCACTTCCACACTGACTCTGTATCAGGCAGTTATTTCATCCATTCAGTGATGGCCTTGACACTATAACTAATTCTGTTTGCCAAATATCACACATGACAAGCTATAGGGAAGCATATTGTCCTACTAGTCCTATAGACCTACTGAGATAAAACATAAAAATGGCCAAAAGTTCAAGTTATGAGATTTTCACACAACATCAAGAATGTGCCAACACCCTGGCGAGGTGATGCACAGATAAGTCAGACATTAAATGCAGTGAGAACGGGAGGTTTGATTAGAAACGACAGGTGGATGCAGAGGACAACAGAAGGAGAACAAGGTTGTAATAGTTTACACAGTGCAGACATTTAATCAGAGAGAAAGAGCTTGGTGTATTGTCCCAACCTGAGGCTAATTTTAATCAGCATTGGTCTTGTCATTATTGGCGGCTTTGACTGTCACCTCTGTGTTTACTTTTAATCTCAGACCTGCTGATTGGAGAAGACGGGAGGTGGGGGATGAACAAATGCAAAAGGGAGGAAGTGAGGGAGGGGGGGGAGAGAAGAAGGGTGGAAGAAGGACATTTGGGACTTGATGCTGTAGAGACCTTGGCACCTGCACCGTACCAGGCTCAATAGTCAGATAGATAAACACACACCTCTTGCTTTCACAGCATGCAACAGGTTCTTCCGGTAAAGAAAGGTATGTGCAATGTGTTGTCTGATTCCCCGCTGGGTCCAATCAAAGATGTGATGACACGTGGTTTTCTGGCCGATTAGTTCGGTCTTTATACACGCACACAGACACACACATCGTGCATGTACTCAGTCACTCATATATAATTCGTTGTTATAGTTGTTATGGTGGATTCAAGAGACCATGGCAGTTTTTAAACCTTTTATGGCTGGAGTGAGCACAGTGATGCTGCTGTGCCATTTGTTTCGATGACGTATGAAAAAGACAGAGCAAGCAGTCACTTCTCCTACACGTTGTTATACACACCTAGCGTTAAAACCAGACTCGCAGCTCCTGTCGTAGCTGCCAGTAGTTCCTCAAAGGATAGACTAAAGCCTGCTAAGATGTATTGTCATGGATAAAAGGTACACCCTCACCAATCTAAGTGCCTGGCCGTATCAGAAAGTGGCAAAGTGAGATTGATTTGAGAAGTCTGGCTTAATATGCAGTCTGGCTAAATATGCAGTGCTCAGTGTGTGGTGATGTAGGGATTACTTGCACTCCCTGGTTGTTTCCATTTCCACAACGGTCAGCACTGTCATTATGGTTTTCACTTGGTTAACAGCTCAAATATGTATCTCACTGTTCACAACAGATTTTTGTACTCCAGACACAGATGCATGTTATCTGCTGCCATGAAACGTTCCATCAAATAGTGAACGTTTCAGTGTGTTAGATAAATAAATAAAGCATAGATTGAAATTCACAGAGGAATGTGAGGTTTACTTGTACATATATAATTATTTAGGGTGACTGTGGTGTTTGAGCTAGACTAAATTTAGATTTAGTTTTTCGTTTGCTGTGTGAAATGTTTTTTTTTTAGCCATGCTAGCAGAATGGCTCTATGGCTATGTCGGTCTGTCAGTCCACCAGTACATCTATTGGTTGATCGGATTGTTGGTCCACTTCTTTGTTCCAGACTGAAACAACTCAAAAAATCTGATTGGATTGTGATAAACTTTGCTTAAGATATTCAAGGTGCCTAGAAAATAAATTGTACTGCCTTTGGTGTTCCTGTTGTGCAACCAGAAGGTTGTTTTTACTTCTTTAGTACGTTAGCAGCCATTTGCTTTTGCATTTGCATTTAGCTCGCAGCAACCTCTGTGCCAAAGTACAGCCTCACAGAGCTGCTAGCATTACGCTAGACTTCTGAAATTTGTACAAAGCTTATTTTCCAACATTGCCACCACTTGCCAACAGATTGAAACTACATTGCTGTAGTTTGAAAGACAAACAACATACGTTCCATCTGTTCAAAGGGCTTTTCTCCCCCAAAATGTCCCTTATTTCGGGTGACTCGTCCTCATATCTCTGAAGAGACATCCTGTACAATTAATATTCATTCTGCTGCTGGAGTGCATTGTTGTCATACCACCACTGACAGATGTGCATTCATTAAACTCAAGACCACGGAGACACATTGTATGCCACTGTGGTGGTTTTAATAATTAATCCAACTTAATTTACACCTGAATTTATTTATACTATCATTTATTTATACCGTTTATTCTCAGCTGAGGGGTGAATTTGGTCTCTTGGTGGGTGGAGCAGCAGATAGCATCCTATCAAATTAATTTTAATAATAGAAGGCTCTCATTAAGACCCAATCAGACATGAAGACAGTCTGAGTGGAATGGGTTGCCAGGAATTGACCACAGAGTCATACATTATTGACACGGAAATCGTTCTTATTAGATCAGCAGGTTTCAGCTCTGTGAATATGTGGCCGTCTGTCTCTCATTCTTTCACAAGCACACACACACACACAAACACGATTAAATGCATCTGATTCGTACACTGAGAATATTACCTGAATTGATCACTCCCAAACTAATTTTCATAGCATAACAGCTGCAGACAAGTGAGGCCATTGAGGTTGAAAATTGGATTATTCTTTATGGCGCTTTCTATTTGCACAATTTAGCATGAAATGTGCGGTGCTAGCTAACGGTACAGATTAGGGGCCTCAATCAAAGGAAAAGCATTGCCTCTAGCTAGGTGTTTATTGGCCAACAATTACTGTACATACTGTGGAGAGGTGCAGATATTGCAGAATCCTATCAGTGTAATGTAGATTATGTTATGAGTGTGCTTGAAAATTTATATCCAAACATGTTTGTTAGAGTGTGTTTGTATTTTGATGTTAAATTCTGCTTGTGTTGTCTTGACCAACACAGCCAATTGTCTTCACTTCTGTGAGCCTACATTGTGTGTGTGTGTGTGTGTGTGAGGGACATGATTGTGAGTCAATTACACCAATCACCCAGTCGCCCTCCTGCCAGTCCCAATCAGAATCTAACCAGAGTGATCACAGGTATCTTTGATCTTTTTGAGTTGACACAAATTCAAACCCAGCTTGGCACACTGGCTATAAATAAGCGATTACGGCTGTGTATCAAAGTGTTTGCGTGCATGGCTATTGTATTCAGACATATAGACAAACAAAGCTTATACACATTTAGGATTTTTATGTTTGCTGGACTGAATATTTGAAAAGCCATTAGTATATCACAAATCTACATTAACAATAATGTAAATATTGCATGTAAGGATGATTCATATGGGCACATTTAACATTGCTGTTATTATCACATTATCTCAATATCAGTATGTAATTATCTTTACTAACGTATTCAAAACCACATGGTAGAAACAGTTTATTCCATCTTCATTTGAATTATACTTCACCTAACATTTATTTAGACATGAGAACTGTTAGACATTGAAATCTCAATATGAGAATTTTGTCATAGTACAGTTTTATGGAGAGAAGTTAAAATCAAGCAAACTTAAGATATATCACCTCTTAAAAACATAAATAGAAAGTGCTTTACAGATGAAAGTGTGAAGTTGTAAAATAAAATAAAAAGCAATTGCAATTTTTAAATATTTGCACATTGAACCCACATCTTTCGTTTTATGTGTGATAGTAGGGAGTATTTGAAATAACTCCTATGTTTGCCAATGTCCTTTTTTACATACAGATAGACACATTTTGATTGTGGACACAAAACAGATTAAAACCACTTGTAAATTAGGGATTATGACTGTTCCTTTTTCCCGTCTGTCTGGATTTCCTCATCTCGCCCTCTCTGACACACTCACAGATGCATACAGAAACACTCTGGTCCCAGGAGACACTGGAGTGTGTTAAAGAAGGCATCACACGTTCATTCTTTCCCTGCCTAAATCTGGGCAGGGCCGGAATTCATCACAGGATCAAACCCGTTTCTCATCAAACCCAGGAAGGTGTAGCTAATGCAATTTCACTAAGTCACTGCCTGACTTGATTACATGTGGGCTGGGGAGCGCATGCTAAGGTTCCACAGGGGGCTGGATGGGTGTCACTGTCTGAGTGTGGGTGTGGGTGTGTGAACATATGGTATCTATGTAGTTTAGGTTGATTGATTCATTTCAGTACGCAAACAAGTGCGTGTCTATGTGCTTGTTGGGTGTTAAAAACTCATTCCACATCTGTACCTCTCTGTTAGTACCCCTTTAATCCATGGACGTTTCGTATGGATAGAAGTTGTGTGTCATGTCTGCTTAGGTGTGTGTGTGTGTTGCAGATGGAGCAGTAGTCCTCAAGGGGGATTTCAGGCAGATTTGGCCACATTAGAATGTGTCACTTCTTCCCTTCCAGCTTTCAGTTGCCGTCCCACTGAGCACCACACCTCCGCACACCCCTCCCACTAATCCTGGATCAGACCACACACCAAGGGACACAAATGCACAGACACTCATCCAAACAACACTAACAGATACTGAAGCACACACATGCAAAAACTCTCGCAAACAAAATGGCACTTTTACACATTATGTGGAAAGACGGCTGGCAGCAGTTTAGTGGCATCCTGACCTGAAACCGGAGCCACCCTGTCACGTCTAGACAACTCTGAAGAATCCTATGCATATTAATATCGTACTATTTAATATTCATCAGTGCTTTGCCCTGTTGGCAGCTGGTCCCAGACCCCATGGATCAATGAGGTCTCTTCCTCGCTCCTTTGTTTGACACGGATGCAGATGTTTAGAGCATGAAATTAAATTGGTCACTGTCATTGGGAATACATACATGGTAGTCAATTTGGTGTGTGTGCGTGTGTGTGTGTGTGTGTGTAGTTACCAGTTAGATGTGGCTCTCGGAGCAGGCAAGTAACGCTAACTTCCCCAGAGTCCGTGACATGTTGATGTTATTCATGGGAACTTGAGTGTTTGCAAGTTGATGACGAGCAAACAAAAGTTTAGCCAGTCTTTCCACGTTGATGATCAGTGAGAGAGAGATAGAGATAGAGAATGTGATGGAGGGTGAGCAAGAGAGTGCGTTGGCGGCTGCTTTGTTTAGGAGACTGTAATTGAGTCTTAATTGAATTGGCACCAAAGGAAGGATGAATGAATGGAGAGATGGAGAAAGAGAGAGTTTGAGTGAATTGGACCTCATCTCTGTCTCCACTTAGCAACGCGCATGTGGGCTTACCGTGCTGGCGAATTTCATGGCAACAGATCAGAATCAGAAACCCTTGATTTGAAAGTTTTCGATGGAATGAACACTCCCCTTGTCATTTTAATGAAAATACGGAGAGTGTTGTCTCCCATACTTTTCAAATGAGACTTGTTCCATTAGAAGTGTATTATGGAGCCCGACACAGGGAACAATGGGTTGATATGCATTTGAATGCAAGGCTAGGCAGGCTGCGCAGGTAATGCGGAACAGGCTTTCGCACTATGGCGAAGTGTCTTTTGTGTTATATCACACAAGCTTTGCAAGACCATATTGGACATGGAAATGAAACAGAAGAAAACAGCGAAGCAAGGCTTTGTGCCAAACTGAAATCTCACCATTTCAGAACACACACATCCACACACACCTTTGCCCATTTTCAAACACCATCTTGTTTGGTTTCTGTCCAGTGTTTCCACATTACTTAATCTGTGCACTTGACATCGCATCAAACATCGTTTCAGTTGACCAGAATGCAACAGGAAAGTGCAGTCAACATGTTGATGGTATTATTCTTACTTTCTTGGAAACCAACTTTTTCTGACACACAGAGCTCAATTGTTAATTTATTAGACTCCCTTGGTTTTGAATCTAAAACGTTATTTATTACCTGTTTTTTCCAGTCTCATGGATATTTTGTTATTGAGTGCCATGAGACTTAATCATAACCCTTAAACAAGAAATTCTAATGAATAACATTTTCTCCTCTACATAAAGGCAGGAATGCTTTCTTAGGAATGTCTCTTTCCTCTCCTTCTCCATCACATTTTACTTGCTAACACATAAACATATATATATTATAAACGTGTGCATGCATTCATGCATAGTATTCTTTCAAAACCTTTATATATAAACACACACACACACACACACATACAATCCTTTTGCTTTGCAGTTTGCTGTATTGACAACAAGCTGCAATTTTTTCTCCATCAATTATATTGATTACTTCAGGATGAGTGGAGGTAATGAGCTTTGGTGTTCTTTCTCTCCCCTATGATCTCCCCTTGTTCCTGTCTGCAGCCCCCCCCCCCCCCNNCCCCCCCAAGTGTCTAACTCCGCCACTCCTTTCTGAGCATGTTACATGGCAATGATTTTCTGATTAACCCTGTTAGCTGTGGGGTTCACCCACACAGTGACGCAGGGACATGGAGGAGTATAAGCATGTGGGATGCATTTAGATGTGTGATGGAGAGCTGCACTGATTGAGAGATGTGTTTTTATTAGGGCTGAAGGTGTGCTCCTGCACTGATTAAATATTTAACAGTGTTTCAGCGCAATTTAAGATTTAAAATAAAATTGATTAATAGTGGAGACATCATTGTTACATGCCTCTTCCAGGGAGATCAGAGTTTAGGGTCACCTACAGAGCAGCCCTCTTGGGGTTGGTTGGGATTTGGTGTCTTGTTAAGGGGACACAGGTGATGATTGTTAGGTTTTGAGTCTGCGTGGGCACGTTGAAAGCAGCTGAACCTTCTAAATGTCATCCTACATATGATTTGAAACATATCCAATTTACTTACTGTGCAGTTTAAGCACCCTATGTATCAATGTCTATTTTGACACTTTTGATTGAGTCCCATCTCTTATGTTCTAGGTGGTGCTGATGACAACCTGATTGAAGGGGGAGAAATGAAGTTTGTGTGTAAACCGGGAGCGAGGAACATCACGGTGATCTTCCAGCCTCTTCTCAGGTACGGCACTGAGCGAAACACTCCAGCTATATTTAATGTGGTTTCCAGATGTGCTTTTAGTTTATCGGGAATGTGATCAGCAACACAAAACAACAAGAAGTTTCTAGTCGCTCATCACTCATACACTGCTCACTGTACAAGTAAGTGCTGACGAAGTGTACTAGTGTGATGACTGTGGACTGAGTGGAGTCACAAGTAAAGATAAATTAAGTGATGAGCAAGTCATAATTTGCTGTACACGTACTGCAATGCACACTACTGCTATAGGCATGTTTAACAACAGGACTTTTTAATGTAGAACAATGTCCAAGAATATGTGACTTGACCGGATCTGATTAAAATAAAGTTAATGAACAACAGAACTGCTGTCTTTACTGGAACAGCCTAGGCAGGATTCCATTAATTTTACAAGGTCCACGTGTGAAAGTGGCCAATACTGTCATACTGGTCTGTCAGAGACGGATGACCAAGCCACTCAAGACACATGAAGGCTGGAACATGACTCAATACCAGTAAAATGTTCACTTATTATATTACATGTCCTCTTAGTGACCATTTATCGATTTCATCTTTTTTCTTTAATGTTTGGCCGGATATCGTAAATCAAACGTGATGTAATATACTGTACTTTCAGTTCAAAATGTTTTGTTGATACCATCCAGGAATTGGGATTGACTACCACCCTCGCTTTTATTTCCCATTAAATTTGAGTATCGCGCAGGGTTGTCTTTGTGGTAATGTTCTGTATGTCTGGTAGTTTTCTATACAGTGCTGATGTCCCAGGCGAGTAGTGTAAATCTAATAGTGAAGCAATTTAATTGAATTGGCCTCCATGCAGTGATACATTACCTTAGGATCCATTAAACAGAGATGTTTCCTACTTCCACACTACGGTGCTTGGCATACATTTCTACAATTTTAACATCATGGAGCATGTTTTATTGCATAGACGAAGGATAAGTGTGCCTTTTTGGCAAACTCTTTATTAATCCCTTAAATTTGTATAAAGTAGGCAGTTTAACAGATGTTTTTACTGTAAAAGCATCTTACTCAGCTGGTGGAGAGCTTTGCACAGGCCATCTGTATTATGAGTTAGCTAACTTGCTTTGTTGTTTGGCTCCACAAAGTTTTTTTTTAACTTGCAGTCAGTGAATACATTTGGAAAAAAAATCCAACACGGACAGTGCAGAACAGAAGTTTGTTCAGATTTTGTTCAAGTATACTGAAACTAACTTATGTTTATACCCTGACCACTAAATGTTGAACTGGCTACTAAACAATATGGAATGTCAGAAAATCAGCTTAATGTACTTAAGCTAGATTGCACATCAGCTATCAGATCTATTTTGCTCTTCACCACATCCCCACTGCCCTAAACTGTGTGGTCAGTTGTCATGTTACCTTTTGTTTGATTGATTGAGACTCCTTGAAAGCCAATTACCGGTTTCAGAACTATGTTTTTATGCATGTGTCACGAGCATACTTTAATGTCCTTCTTTGCAGGTGGTTGCTTGTGTATTTGTGTCGCTTTACTGATGGTTCAGGCTTGAGTCTTTCTCCCAGTCCCCCTCTCTGTTCTCACACCCCCCTCTCTTACACACACACACGCTGAAGTTCAGCCCCTGTTCACCGTGGGTCTGGCCAAGCTTTTGTCTGAACAAATGACCAAAAATAAAACGGTGACTAGCTTTCTGCCAACCTCTCCCATGTTGTCTGTAATGGTTCATATCAATCACACCAAACTGCCTCTCGCACAGGGCTCTCTCTTCTTTCTCTCCCTCCCTCCAACCTGTCCTCTCTAGACTTCTAGTGCCAATGGAGCGCTGTTTCTTGCAGATGGTTTTCTAATGGCAAAGCTCTGGCACGCTGCTGATGGATCACTACACCTCCTGCAGCCAACCATGCAACTCATGGCAGCTTTAATGACAAAAGCAGTGGGGGGTTGCAGCACTGGAAATCAGTGGTGTGTGTGGCAATGTGTGGGCGGACAAGACAACAGTGTCTTAATGTTTGATTGTGGTATACTTCTTTTTCTCTCTGAAAATCAAGTGTACTTTTTTTGTTCTTGTGTGTCTGCTTTTCAGATCTTTGTTTGTATCTGATATCCAAAGAATCACGTCTGCAGTTGCAACCCTCTGAAACTTTGATATGATGTTACATGCTCCATTTCATTCGTTAACTAGCAATGTACTTTTTGAGTTAAATATTGTGTTGTAATGTTGGACCTCAGATTCATGCGGAGCAATTTGGATTGTATGCTGCTGTCTGTGGGCTTTACTCAGGTTACTCACTTTTAATTGGCACAGGTCACCATGGTAACCTCTGCAGCACAGATAACCAGCTCCAGAGAGGGTTAACCTAAGAGCAACCCGCGTAATGACCAATCAGATCTTGTAAAGAGCTTATGTAAGAATTTCCCCAGCATTTTCAGATATAAAAATAAGGCTAAACCTCTTACTCTATTCTACTTGTGTACATTTTATCTTTTGCCTCACTGAATATCACTTTCTGCTGGCACGTTAATCTAATTCCCTTGTGGGTATTACCGTTTCATCTTATGTCATATTAAGTGCTCCACTCATGGTTCAGAGGATGTTGCATCTGATTGGCTTGTAATTAAGAACATAATGTAATGCTTAGTGAAGCCAAGTAACCCAAAGAGAGCCAGACTAATTTGAACTTGCTTCATCATACAGGCCTTTCGTCGGGGAGCAGTGGTGCAGGTCTTTGCTCATGCAAAGGTACTTCATATTATGAGATAGACACAATTACTGTTATGTCAAGCCTCAAATCAATAGCTAAGTGTCAAAAATACAAACCTTATTGTTGAGTCTGTCTATGTGTTGGTCATTTATTCAGTTTGTTAAAACTTCTTGCTGTTTCTTGTCTGTTTTAGGTTCAGCAGTCCTAGGGCTTGTAGATAACAAATGAATAAGATTTGTTCTGCCCTCACAAATATAGCAATCCAACCTGATGTGTTAGAGTGTAGAATGTATGTCTTTAAAGACGCGCACACAATATGGGGCAGACATAGGGGAGTGTTTGTGCATGTAGCAGCCAATTTAGTTTGACTCGTGGGGTCTCCTGCTGACATTTGGGTGGTATTTACACCCCTTGCTCCGGACGAGGTTGGCATTTTGAAAAGCTTCAGCAGGCCCCTAATCTTTCCCTGTTCACCATTCTCAGGATGACCAGGCATGGCCTTGCCTGTAGATGTTTGCTATGTTGTTATGTGTCTCTGTGTTGAAGTGTGTGTTTTTGTGTGTACAGGTGAAGTCCAGCAGAGTTGCTGTGTTGCCATATCTGAGTTAATTAGTTAGTGAAATGTTATCATAACCAATAGGACTCAAAGCCCAATTATGTGTTTGTAAGTGTATGTCATTGTGTGTCATATTGTCTGCATTTGTGATCCAAAACATAAAGGAGACTTTCTTGCTGGTGTTCAGATAATGTCAGATGGGTAGGTGTACTAGATTGATCTCTTCACCGCTCACAGTATACAGAGCTCTTTGTGTGCACTCACAGCAATAGGTTATTAAGAAGTACTCATGTTACAGATAGATAGATAGATAGATTCATACAAGGTCTAGTTGAAGTTGGTTCTACTGTACGTGTCCATAGTCGAGTTGAAAAGTGCGAGGTAGAGAAAAGAGTCAGAAGGTTGGAGATTGACAGAGAGCGCTCGGGGGAAGCTGAGAGGGAAGGACAATGGAACAAGCGATGAAAGGAATGAGGATTGGATAGAAAGCGAGATGACAGGAAAAGGACAGAAGGGCTCTGCCTCCCACCGCAGTAGCCTGTGGTGAAAACGAAACACACCATGATTCTGCACTAATTTGCCACTCTCATTAACTCCCCTCCTGAGCAGCACACACAGACCAAGATACACAGATAGAGGAAGAGTTAGAGGTGAAATGGAGTACCTTTTTAAAGAAGTTTTTATAAAAGTATTTCTGAGGTTACTCAAATGATTTAGCTTAGACTGGCGCTGTTGAATTCTCAAACACAACATCCAAGGAGAAAGCCTTTTTTAACATTTAGATTTTCCACAATCCTGCTGACATTTTGAAGTCCAGTATTTCTCTAAGAATGAGACTTTGCTGTGCCGAATTTCCTTATATTATAATGAAGTAAGACAAATATCTCATCTACAGCATGGTCCAGTGTAGTCACCTTTAAATAATGCAACACTGAAGGTCATAAGCCAAATTAATTGCAAAGGCTTGAAGCATGCAGTTATTATGATAGTCATCTGCATGTATCTCCAACTTTTATTGTTTACTAATGATGAGCAGACAGAAAAACAAATTTGATTATTGCTTTCTCTTTCAAAGTAGGGCCACAGTAGTCGCTGTCCATACACTCCCTACTGCAACAACGAAAATGGCACCCATTACTCAGGTATTTATGATCCATATAAATCCCGCAATTACACATTCTTTTATGATGTTGATCCACTACGCAGTTCATTAGGCAGCTGAACAGCTACATTCCCAGTAGGAGACAACGGACTAAAGCACAGGATCAAATTCTTTTCAAATACATTCCAGCAGCTACATTTGTTTGATCAGAAAAGTCATTTCTGAGATCAGTTCGTGACAAGACTGGTGTTTGTAGTTGCACACTGAGTTACCTTGTGTGTGTGACCTAATTTAAACATGCAAATTCCCACTGCGGCAGAACTGAAAATGGCAAAAATAATTTGCGGTTGAACTTTAACCTTCATTTAGTCAGGCAGCAGCTTGATAATTACTGGTAACGACTACAGTTTTCCTTCAACAATAACTTCTGTAGTCCACCTCAAAGAGGTGCCTGCACATGGGCTATTAAAATGCAGCATAGACGTCTTGTCTTAAGTCTTACTCACACATACATGCACGTACTGCTTTGCTCTGCCAGCTCCTGCTCTCTCTTCTAATCTTTTCTCACTTGTTCAAGAGGATTTTCCTCAGTAAATAGCACCCTTCCTCTCTCTCTCTTTCTAACCCACACCCATTAAAAACTGGGAATCAGGTGGAGAGAGGATTTTACACTGGAAAGGTCAAAGAGAGAGAGATAAAGAAGGTAGAAGAAAGAAACCAACAACAGAGAGAAGAGAGCAGATGGGAGGCAATGAAAGAAAAACACAAAGGAAAAGATGATAAAAAAAACAGACAGACAGGTGGGATGAGAATAGAGCAAGATAAGTCCAAAGAAGAAGAAAGAAAGAGTGCAGAGGAATAGAAAGGCTCTTAGATTGCATGTAAGCTGGGTGGCATGTTAGTTTGCTTTGAATTCAAGTTGTTTATGTGTACATGCACCCTCCATACATCCATAATATGCTGGGGAGTAAATGAAAAGAGAGGATGGCAATGAAGTAGATTATTGAACAGTAGAGTGTGACAGTTTTTGGTGCATGGGTGGCTTATGTGGTTGGTGTGTGTGTGTGTTTCTATAGTTCCTACTAAGTTTGTAGTTCCTTGCAAAACATGCAACGTTACCCTAAAATATTCAAATGGCACAACCAACATTGTAAATACTTTTAGTTGCTGACATGGCAAAAACAGTGGAGCGTTTCTGGAAAAGTTGTCTGCAGGAGTGGTCAACTTGAGCAAACTAATATAAGGCTTGTATGTGGAACTAAAAATAATAGCACCACCAACTCTTCCCAGGTGAACCAAAAAGCTATTTGTATACTACTGTATAGTAAATAATGTAGTAACTTATGTGAACCTATAACTAAACCTAAGCAAAATAAAATGGCGACCAAGAGAAAGAAACAAAAATACACATGGAAGGAGAGCAGCAGCAGAAGAGAGATGGAAAGAAAAAGAGCGTGTATAGGAATGGAAAGCTGCTGGATGTCTGCACAACGCAATGCCAGTTTGCTATGAATCTGTCAGGTGCTGCTACCTGTCACTAGCTGCAGCACCAATGTATCTTTATTCTTTTATCTCTCTGATGCCCTCCTCACAGGACCACACACACACACAATGTTGTAAATAATACCGCTGGCTTTATCGCTTTCCAAAAGTGCAACTTCAGCCACTTTCCAGTGAGGTGCAGAGTTTTCAATCTCCTCATGTCTTACAAGCACACGCATGCACAGAGACAGACATGCACACTCTGGGCATGGCACACACCCCAACACACACACAAACAGACACACACCAGATATTGTGCAGGAGATTAGATCCGTCATTGCAGGGGTCTTTTCTCTGGCTATAGAAGGTGGATAAACTCTTTGATTGTGTTTATCCATCCCATAATGGAATCAGACTCGGTTCCCCGGGCAACCTGTCCAACAGGCTCATGTGAAGCAGACAGTCGTCAGTTGGAGCTTAAGGGGGTCTAGTTTGTCTGAACGCTCAGCAGTAGACTTCTTATGAAGTCGGCTTTGAAGGTCCCTGCAGTTTTAGGTCTGTGTGGGGGGAAAATAGAGGATACTGGGAGTTGTCCCCTGGTCAGTTTAGACGGTGAAATTGTGCCGGGACACAAAGACAAACATTTATGTACCATAAAAAACACACACACATGCACATGGTTAGGTCTTTGAAGCTTTTCCAGATGACCAGGTCATAATCACACAGATGTTCACACAGTCATGCTGTCCCCATCGATGTTGTCCCCCACAGTGCTTGATTGTCTCTGATTGGCTGCTTTTGAAAGAGATTAGATTGTATTCTCCGGAGATTTGTAGGTTTCTGTGTGTGTGTGTGTGTGTGTGTGTGTGTGTGCGTGTCTTGTTGTAATGTGTTACAATAATTTAATGAAATGAAAGTCTCCATTTTTTGAGTGAACAATAATTGAATTAAGCCTAGTATGGCTCTTCAGACCTGTTGCTATGAAAGGACAGAAGTGGGAAGGCAGAATGCCCTTAATGCTTATCGAATAAATGCCAGAGGGAGCTGCTGCCAAGAACAGAATTACTGAACCACAATGTGGAGATGTTTTCAACATGTGTTGCTTTCTCCCTCGCTCTTGTGTTTGTCTCCTTTTTTCTGTAATTTCCTGCATTTTCCAGGAATGTAATCAGCCAAGCAAAGATAGAAAAGCAGCAGTTTTACCACCTTCTAAAATCTGAAATCCTGAAAAAATGATTCACTCTATTTATAAAGAACTGTATTTTGTGTTTCTTATCTCCTCCTGTCCTTCTTAGAGTAATGTCAAGGTAAAGACAGTGTGTCGGAGATGGGCAATTTACAGATATTCTCTTGTTCCCGTCTCTCACACTTCCCTCTGTTTTCTCCTTTAAATTCAGTCTCAGCCGTCTGTCTTTCCTCTTTCCATCCTTCTATCCCTTGACAACATGAGCTGCCACTCTGTGTTACTGTCACATGAGCGAGCGCCAGCCCCCACATCACAGCAGCCTTTGATTGGCCAGGCCTTTCCAGGTCGGTGAGCTGCTGCCTGATAATAACCTTGTTTGATTGCTGGAGCAGAGATGTAATTGATTGATCTGCTCACCCTGTCTGGGGCTAGGCTTCTGAAGTAGCCTTTGCAGATGTGGGGGTGGGTATGTGTGTGTGTGTTGGAGGGGGGG
>NW_023339652.1:8162704-8170313 GCF_004916995.1 Morone saxatilis | reverse complement strand
ATTTTCTGGCAGGCCTAACTTAGTTTTATGTTTGTTGGTTTTGTGTGCAGCTATGTTGTCATCTAACTAGACTACATTGCTTGGGCTTTAATTTATTGTTCGGGCTATCCACATAATGGACATATTATGACTTGACTGATTTGGGTCTGCCGGGTGTGAATAGAAGGCAAAATAAAATAAGCTTTGTTGAAAAAAAAGAGTTTGATTTGCTGCTACATTTTGAATTAATTTGGCCCGCGTGGCTCCTGCTTAGTCTTCCTGTAGTTTTGAAGGATCTTTTTGGTGTATAGTATTATATTTTTTTCCCCCAAAAGCAGTTTGAGTCTTATTCAGTAGAGATGATTTAATTCAGATAGGGTTTCTAAATCTGGATATATAATAGGTAACAATATGCACACACACACACACACACACACACACACGACACACACACACACAACACACCACACACACACACACACACACACACACACACACACACACACACACAAAAAGGCAAAATTATTTCTTCAGCCCCAATCAGTTTCAACTGCTGAAACACAGTCTCTTAGAAATACCTGTTTGGCGTCTTTTTAGCCACTATTGTGGATTAGATGCCTGCATTGAGCTTGGAGAACCATCTATCTTTGGAGAATATTAACTATCAGAAAGATGGACTAACTTATGTAACCATCAATTAGGAGATCACAAAACAATCCTTTCAGGAGCGGATGAATTCTTAAATGAGCCGTCTAATGAAATTGTTGGGGATTTGGTTGGTGGGGGTTTGTTTGGAGAAGTACACAGGCAGAACTGGGAACAGTTTAAATGAACAAACTCCTTCCACTTCTCTCCCTGCATCTGCTGTCCTCTGGTCCCAACTGTGCCTATTAAAATATACAGATAACAGAGGTGGTGTGGGGCATTATGTGCCAGGGTGCCATGATAGTCTGAGTGTTTTGTGTGTACATGGTTTATGGTTATGGCTTATCTAGAGCTCCCCTCGACAATCAACCAACCCCCCCTCCAACAACACCACTACACATACACCACCCCCACATCTGCAAAGGCCTACTTCAGTAACCAGCCCCACGACAGACCAAGTTCGGAAGACTCACAGAAACACCTCCTCACACACCAAAACCCCAAACTCCAACATACATAATACATCTTCTCTTAAGTCATTTTCTGCAGGCTAACTTAGTTTATGATTTGTTGGTTTTTGTGTTGCACTATGTTGTCTCTAACTAGACTACATTGCTTGCTTTAATTTATTGTCGGGCTATCCACATAATGGACATATTTGACTTGACTGATTTGGTCTCGGTGTGAATAGAAGCAAAATAAATAAGCTTTGTTGAAAAAAAGAGTTTATTTGCTGCTCACATTTTGAATAATTTGGCCCGTGGCTCTGCTTATCTTCCTGTAGTTTTGAAGGATCTTTTTGGTGTATATATTATATTTTTTTTCCCAAAAGCAGTTTGAGTCTTATTCAGTAGAGATGATTTATTTCAGATAGGGTTTCTAAATCTGGATATAATGGTAACCAAATATGTCTGCCCTGTGCCCAAATCTAATCATTCAAGAAGAGGAGAAGAAGAGGAAACCGAAACTCTCAAAAGGGCACAGCGTACATTTTTGAAAGAGATGGATATTTCTCCCCTTTCGTCCTTTCTCTCCTCTCGGTGATGGTTTGATCCCCGACCAGTCATTCTGGAGTCATGGTGTGCCCACTGAGTGTGCAACCAGTGGAAAAGTCAAACTGGCAGGCTCTGATTGAGTCTGTTTATTGAGTCTCTCCTCTCCTCTCCTCTTGACTCTCTCTATTCTATTCTACTCTGCTCCCTTTGAATGCGTTGTTTGGAGGTAAAAGTTATTAATTTTAATACTTATCTGCAAGACAACAATTCTACCCCCCTCCAAGACTTTGAATCTTTCCTCAGAGGAGGGTAAATCAATGTAGATGCCGATCACACCTGGTTTAAAGTTATCCAAACAAGCAGAAGTACACATGGTATTTCCACATCACCCCTTCTACCCTCCTGTTTTTCAGTGAAGTAAGTGAAGCATGGTAAGTCAAGGGATCGAAACACTTTTGCAATAAAGTGCAACAACACTGAACTGCCAAGCTCTCCTTCAGGGTTGATGAGTAGCAAAAGTGTAACAAGTTCGCCGTAGCCCCCCCTCTGTGAGTGGTCTCTTCAGTAGAACTGTTTGGCTAAATTCATTACATCCACCCGAAATAGAGCTCACATCCAGAACAATGACGACTGGAAGGGAATTTCAACCAGAGGACAGAACAGACTCTACGAGGGGAATTAACAACAGAAGGGAGGTGGGAAGAGAAAGGAAAAGGCAAAAATCCATTATGTTTGATGTTAGTGTCTCACCCTGGTAGCAAATGCTGGCGGAAAAACCCTGTGAAATGACATTAGGGGCGTCTTGTAATGTGATTTCTGCTATGTGTGAATATGAGATTTCTAATGGATTTGAGCACATTAGAGCAGTCTTTATCTGTAGTATTTATTCCCCCCTGGTTTCAAATGCAATTTGCTAAGTACGACGTTTCACTCAGTTCTAGCTCACATAGCTTTCTGGCTAGAATAGTTGTGGGGGAGGATTATATTATTTTTTCTTTTTGTCGGGGGTGCTACATAAAGATATGATGATAAATATTCAAGGCACAGCATTTGTGACATTTTTTTATATTATGAGAGAGATTTTTTCTATAATATGTGCAAAGGTATTCAGAGAAGAAAATGTGACTTTCTTCAGCTGTTTTTACTTTGTGTGTGTTCATGCAGATTGTTAGCTCAATCTAAGAATCCAAATTTTATTAAATGTAGCCTACAAACAAACATCTGGACTTACCTGTCTGACAACCTGCAATATAATGCTAAATTCCTTAATCAAATCCTCCCTCAACACCACATCACCTTAATTCCAGTGTATGCAGATGTGTCGGTGTAGGGCCTGACAAACATGTCCAGTGACTTCATGTTTTGCTTCTGTCAGTTTAACTTAATCTGGTCTCCTATGACATAGAGAGGTATATACACTTGAGAGGTACTGTGCCATGAATGGAGCGGTAATCTATCACAGCTTTTCATATATCAACATGTTCAACCAATCCTTAAATAGTAAGGACAGCAACGCTTTAAGAAGGACAGAAACTTCAGTGCTCCAGAGAGGATGCATTCATGCACAGTATTGAGTTGCAGGTCAACTGTGTTTGGCAGAGCTCAGAGCCCAACACACAGTTACCGTAGTTACATGCGTAAAATGAAAAAAAAACCCATAAAAATAGAAGCATATCTGTTCCATCAGAGAGTGAAAAACGTGACTGAAACACCTTTTGTGTGACACGCCATCCTCTGTTTTGGAAATGTCACTGCTGCTTTAAAAATGACTTTTCCACATTTTATAATATCATACATTGATTTCAAGGTCGTCAGAACCCACTGTAGATAGAAAACTTTCTATAGTGATAAGAAGCGACCTGGGGGTTCTTCTGAGCTAATCTTGACCAGAGTCACACCTCTCGAAAGTGCGCAGGGATTCATTACTCTCAAAATGTGACGTATGCAAAGTCAGAGATGCATAGTGAAAGCCACAAATTATTTTCATTAATTTAATAAAGTAATGTCAAGCCTGTTAAAATGCATACAAAACAGGTTGCTTAGTCTTGCTGATAAGTTTAGTTGGTTAGTTTGATTTGCTACATTGTTGATTGCTACTATATTGCTGAGAATTTTCTGCTGCAGCTCTTTCCTGATCAGGAGAGCCTAGGATTTTTGTCTCTTGTACTCTTCCACACTGTGATAAGATTTCTACCTGAACTTGTAATGAATGAACAAACCAGTGTGGTGCAAGACTCCGGTGCTCTGACAGAATGCCATTTTCATACCGCTTCACCAGTATCTGACACAGCTTACATTATGGAAAAAAAGACAAAGACTGTTCGTCTTCAATTTTCCCGACACCCTAATATCTGTCTCTGACTGATTGGGGTCACAGCATCCCTAATTAGCATACACATTTACGTGTTCCTGCCAGCATTTCCGTAAATTGTCCCAAATCAGCCAATGTGGTGCACCCTGAGCTCTCCGCAGGCTTAATGAGCTGGATTAAGACGGAAGTCATTTAACCCCTGCCTGCGACACAGACACACGCCCACGCATGCACACACACCCACACACACACACAACAACCACACACACAGCACTAGATGCCCATCTGTACTGTATCACACCAAACCAAGCGTGAGCACACATACCACACGTCTCTCATACACACACACACATACACACAACACAATATAACTACCTAACCTCCACCCTGTATTTCAGTAGATGGGAGATGGAGCGAGGCCATTATGCAAATGTCAGGTGTCAAGTGTAAATGAGATTGGAGGGATGGGAAACAGAAGTATTGAATATCACGCCGGCTCCCTTGGCAACTGCACCAAGGTAATGAGAGCATTCCAGAACGTAGGCTGGCAAAAGCCTTCGTTACACTGAAAGATAGCAGAGTGAAAAAGACTGAATAAAAATTGTTAAGAGTAAGTCCATTGAGTCTAGTTGATCTAAAGACTCAATAACACAACCACCTGCCTTATTCAGACTGGGAGTATTCGTACTTGGAGTATGAATAAGCTAGGTGGGTCAGGCTATTGTTTTTCCAGTGGTCTTTGAAACTTACTGTTGTTACTAGAACAGAATAGTCAGTACTTGTAGATTAAACCTCATATTTTGGTTTATAAAGACATGACTAATAGGAGATCAGACAGGTCTGGCACACCTGGAGAGCTTAATTGTAACTTTAACAAGCAATGCTTTATGTTATCTAGGGCTGCAAATAGCATTTAATAATATTATTGATTAATCTGATTACCTATACAAAGTATTACTATTATAATCAAAGTAGTTGCAAATAATTTTTTTGTTGACCAACTTGTTGATTCATCAACTAAACGTTTCTGTATAATAAGGTAACTATTGTATTATTGAATTTCTCTTATACAGATATAGGTACTATACACCAAGGTGAAAGGTGTGTAAGGTATATTATATAGTATTTCGAAATTGTTTTACAAAAGTGCATTGTCAGTTTCATAAAGATAACCTTTTTATGCAGATTACCTTAGAATTAACAGTTGTGTACAAATGTTCATTGCAGGTCATCTCATTATCTGAACAAGAACTTTGGCTCAGCTGTTGTTAAGCACTGGTTTTATACATCTCTCCCTCTGTCTCTCAATTTATTTATCTCTTTTTATCTCTCGGCCTCTCTAGTCTCTCTATAGCTGTAGGCTGTGTACTGATTATTATGACTCCTCATGCCTAATCCTCTTTTCTTGTCTCTCCATCTCTCCTTGTTTCTCTGACTCCTCTCTTTATTCCTCTGTTCCTGTTTCTCTCACCGGGCCATTTACTGCTGGCCTCAGTCTCTCTGCTAGAAAAACAGGAAGATGAAATATTCCTGTAATTACTGGAAACTATTAGTTTAATAATGGACGTAACTCTGAACAAATAATCATAGAAATGTCATGTAAATGTTAAATGGAAGTACGGCCCTTCATATTCACATTCTGCTATACATGGCATACATTTATGTATGTGTGTGTGTGTATATATACATATAAATAAAATAATTGTTCATGTCAGATAAACGTTTTTTTCTTTCTCTACCTGTACAGCGTAAAAAAAGTAATGCGTTTTCAGCTGACCTTTAAGAAACCAATAGAAGCTCTTGACTGTTCTCACATATGCTGCAGACAGCCGGCTAAATACAACGTATTTCACGTGAACTGATCGAGAATGACGGCATACATGAAGAATGACACTGACATGCTTGTTGAAGAGCCATGGGGAGACAGTACGCCTTGCACTCTCCCTGGTGGCATGTTACAACCACTACAGTAGATGCATAGATTCCTCTGTTGTGTGTGAAGAAGCAACACATGCACATCAGTTGTAACAATTCTGTATTTTAAATATTTCATCCTAACAAAGCAGGCTGAGTGTAAACTGGCACAAGTGACGAACACTCAGAGATACTACAGTGTATAATAACATCCGCAATACTTTTGGTATCTGTATTGAGTTGGCGGTAGTTCAGTTAGAGCTGGTGATATAAACAATATATATACTGTTAACAAAGCTGTAAACCTGTGCCAACAAAGACAGGAAATACCACAAACTGAGTTTATCACCTGAAGGATCATCCAGTCCAATAATGCACACAGAGTGCAAGCACTTGCACTCTCACCAGTAATTAGACCCATCCCCAGGAGCAAGTAGAGAGGCTCTCTGAGGAAGACCCCCCACAACAAACCCTTACATTATCATGTGTTTCCTTCCTGCATTGGTCCTTATTTAGATTCTGAGGGCAGCCTACATTTCTCACATCAATTCCAAGCAATCCCTGACTAAGCAATTCCCGACTAAGCAATTCCCATCAGATCCTGATCAGCAGGCTGCCACTTCCAGTGCAGACTGTGGCAGCACTGTACTGATGCTCTCAAAATTAAATGTAGTCCAATTCAATTACTGTGAAGTTAATTTCACACTCTATCCTTTTATTATTTCATTTTGTAATTATTGGCTGCTTTAATAAATAATAAAGACAATTCTGTTCTTTTTTCAGGCTTATTTATATCCATTATGGTTCATTATCTTAATGAATTTAAACTCGGACCATAATCTTATGTGAACCGCAAATCACTCAGTGGGTATGTGAAATGGATCTTCTCCCTCCCCTCGCCTTCCTTTGGTCATCCTGAAGTATTTTTATGGACGGATTCTCTACACATATGGCCATGTACATGAAAACACAACAACCCACACACATGTCACTTTTTAAAGTGGAACACACAAAGTTAAAGGTCAGTGCCAGCTCAAGGTTGCCTCTCTCCCCTGAGAGCCCTTTCAAGTGGACACGCACTCTCACGCAGAGACCAAGACATGACACCACAATAGGCAGGCTCGGACAGGCTATGAAAGGATCAATGAATAATTTAACCTCTAACATCATATTTCCCCTGGCAGTAATGTATACAGAAGGACTCGCATGTCCACGTGGCGTGTGTCTGTCCGTGCGTGTGCAGATACTTGCGCGGTGTGTATGCACCTTTATTTTGTGTATGCCCTGTATGCTGAGAGGTGGCCATTTCAGCAATGTAATGTGATGTGTGGGAGTATTATCAGAGCTGTAGGTATGACAGACACACAGCCCTAGAGCTGACTTCCTGGAATTGCATTTTGTTGGCCGTCTCCAATATGAGACCTGTCACCTCGCTCCCTCCAGGCCATGCAAACTGTGATTGAGGCATTTCTGTGAGGTGTCACTATCAAGGGTGCATGCTTGAGGTTTTTGTGTTTCTATCTGCTTGTGCACGATGGGTAATGGGCTGGTTTTCATGCTGCCGATGAAGAGTTTTCTCTCTTTCTTTCTCTCCTTCTTCCATCCTCTTGCTGTCACTTTTTTCCATTTCATCCTGTTTTTTTTTCTATAACTGCTTCCCTCTACCTTCGCTTTGTCACTCTTCACTCCTCCCTTCCTTTCATCCTTTTCTTAGCTCTCTCCTTTTCCACCCATCCCCCCCCCCCCGTCAGCACTGTCATAGCTT
>NW_023339652.1:8159135-8162604 GCF_004916995.1 Morone saxatilis | reverse complement strand
CAAACCACGCCCACCCCCACAGTAGCTTTTGCTGTTGTTTATATATATATATATAACTCAGCAGAATGGCATTCCTTCACCTATGGCCATTGTATTTTTCAGAAAATATCTAACTATATAATAACTATAGCCGTTTCCTCACAACAATCCTTTTGACCTCAACTTCTTCTTTAGGGAAACTTTCCATTCACCCTCCCCTCTGGGCCAAAATAGACTTGTCATGTACATCTCTGCTGCCAGCGCTTTGTGTGTTGTGTGCAGGTTAAGTGTTTTTCTCAGTAGTTTTCAGGCGAATTGAAAAGTGCTTTCGCACTTAGCTCTCCCAGGGATAGTTGCCATTTCAGTCTTGCTGAGTCATTCACTGAACCATGAGTGTCCTTCCAGGGCTCAAAAAGACAATATCATCACCATCAACTCTGATTATAAAAGAACATACTGTTTGTGTGTGTGTGTGTGTGTGTGTGTGTGTGTGTGTTTACATAGGTGAGAAAAGATAGACTTAACACTCATTGAATCATTTTGGCTACTCTGCTTCATCTGATGCTCTCGTACTACTTTAACTTACTGTTTAAAAAGTTAGACATGTAGACAGGCAGGGAACACAAACTCTCTGACTCTGTGTTAAGGACTGTTGAATCATCGTGCACTGTTAATACCTCTCCTTCTTCATCCCTTGACCCGAAAGTCTTTTAGCTTTTGCTGAAACTGAGAAGTGACTCACAGAGGGAAATGTTAGGCAAGTTTCTCCCAGACGGTCACCTTGATACACTTCTAGATGCCCAGACTTAAAAACAAAATGTACCTTATGGTTTTTAAAGCTATGGTTTTCACATTGTCTTGTTTTTTTAGGGCCCAAATCCAAAAGTTACATCTTTATGCCACGACCCTTTATTCATGTGTACTTTGCTATGGTTCCTTTTAGTGGTAGGACGATTAAGGTTTTTTAATGGCCGACGCCGATAGTTAGAGAGTACGGCTGCTGATTGCCGATATAGAATGCTAATATCAAAACAAATGTCATGTATAATTATATTCCATTCTATAGGAAATTTAGGCATATGTTTACTGAACCACACTATTACTGAGTTATAGTACAGGCCTCAAAACCAACTTTTCACCACCTTCCTAGATAGGTGGAGTGCTAATATCGTTCCACAGCAGGCACACTGACAAGGCTGCCCGTAGACGTGTCTGAAAACATTTATCTTTTATTCTTTTTTTTTTTCTGTGCAGCCTCGCAGCACAGACATCGGCCAAAGCAGATTATTTTAAAATGCCAAATAATCAATAGTTTCTTTAAAAAAAAAAAAAACTCTTGGACTAGACTAAACGTCACTTGTCTACATGTTTCAATAAGTGTTGGTTCCTGTATTCTACTCTATCAGCTTTGTCTTTTACTTCCTGGCTTATTTTAATAAAGCAATCCCCTTCCCCATGTTTCTGTAAATGTCACCTGTGGGAGGCCACTTAATGCTCGGCTTATTAATCAGACTTGTTTTATAAGGAGGAGATGAACACTTAAATACTTAAGCATTGAGCAGCATACAATCAGACCAGATACGTTATTTGTCTGCACCTGCCTATCTGACTAGAGAATAAGGTGTGTGTTTGTGTGTCTGACCTGAGCGACTGGTGGCTGTTATTAAGAAAATAAGTGTTTGAAGGGGCCATACGCCCACACACATACACACCATGGTACCAGTCATGAACAGTTCTGTCACCTGCCTCTCTGTCTGTATTGACTGACATTGTACAGTGTGCACAAAAGCAGTAATTTAGCCCTGGTAGCCTCCTATTGTGACATTGAGGCATCTTTGTCACTTTGTGGTCCTAATGGCTCAATGTAGCCTGTTAGAGAGTTGAACCTCCCACAGCCCTTCTCCATTCACAGGATAGTATAAGACGAAAACACAACAAATTGCAACAGTTATCTGCCATTAAAAGCTAATGAAAAATGTGCTCTATGTTCAGTAGGGGTGGTTTACACAACACTTTAAAGGGAAATAACAAGACCCATTTAACAACATCAGATGCTTCAGGTTTAAAAATATCGTCACTGTGGTTGGGCAGCACTTTCCTTTTTGAGCTATTAATGAAGAGCAGATGGGTCTAGAAGTCTCAAATTAATAGCATATAACATTAGGACAAATTAGGACTTAATATTAAGCAGCATATAATTGTCTCCCCTATTTGATGCTGCAATTCCTTTTTGTCCTAATAACTGATCTTCACCACACATTACAGACTCATTAGTAAAGCTGTGAGTCCGTCTTTATTCCAAAAAATCTATTTACCATTCAGTTGACAGCGGAGACAGCCCATTATATAAAATTCATACTTCAGTGACAAACCTTGAGAAATAAAGAGATCTGGTCCACTGAAAATTTGAAAGCTGTTGTGAATGGGAATGAACCAGCAGTGGACAGGTTTGTACCCCCGCTGCTATGATTTCCTTGCCGTAGGCAACGTGCCAGGAAAGCTGTGTGTCTTTGAAACCAAGTTTTAGTGGAGTTGGGGTTTTCTGCACTGCATACCCATCAGACACAACTGTGAATCTAATGATTAAAACATGGTCTGTAGACAATGATTCAGCAGTGGATCATAATTCACTGGCAAGCTATTATCATTTAGCAGACAAGCTAAACTAGAATATACTCTTATAATAATGCATTGCCTCAACATAACAGAGCTGACTACATGATTGATTTTTTTACATTACTTCTGGGCTTAAGTTGACACAAATACCCTAAATGCTCCCAAAGTGGCAGAAAGAAATCTATGATGAGAATTCCAGCAAGAATCACCAAATTAGTTATGGCTGAAGGCTTTTTGTGGCAGTTTTAGGATCAAATAACAGATGCAGCATCTATCTTTGCACATCTTTACTTCATATCTGTACTGTATTAACTGAATATACCTTGACTACATTACTCTTAGAGAAATCACTAATGAGAGAGATAGTCTGGGGCGGAATTAGAGAGAGAGATAAAGAGATGGAAGGTGGAGATCCTGCTGTAGGAAGATGGAGGAGTAGGCCAGTAGCAGCGGTAAGGTGGTGATTTGTCTTTGAGGCTCTGTGGTTTTGGTGTTGGCAGCGTCAGCTAAACAAGGCCATCTCATTTCCTGTTGTCTGCAGGAAGCAGCTGTCTGCTACCGCTACTGCTGCTGCTGCTACTCAGAGCCCCTGGTCATCAATCTCTCCCGTTTTAATTGGTCTGCACCACACTGCGACGGGCCAGCACACACACACACACACACACAACACACACACACACAAAACACAAACACAAACACTGACAGAAATAGGCGCAGAGACATAAATGTGCATGCAAGCAATACATGTGTGGACGCACACACACAGAATGAACATCTGTAGAGAAATATATAGATATACACCTGCTTACCTCTCTGTCAGTCAGATAATCACTAAAGAACAAAAGCATTTTCCTTCATCAGTCCTACTGATACA
>NW_023339652.1:8156743-8159035 GCF_004916995.1 Morone saxatilis | reverse complement strand
TTTTTTTTTTTTTAAATCACAAATGGTTTTCAGGAAGAATTAAGATTCCAGTTGGTGTGTACCATCTGAAACCTGTACAGGATTTGCTCTATGGGTGTGTGTGTGTGTGTGTGAGTGTGTGAGAGAGAGTAAGAAAGAGAAGGACAAAGACATAAAGAAAGAGATGGTTGAATATTTTGTTGCATTTTTTTTTCTTATGTGACAATACTGTGTGTGATTAAGTGTACAAGCGTGTGTTTTTCGTCAGTGCCTGGTGAAATGCATATGGTCCGCCCACGCACCACCTACGCCTGTGCCAGACTCCCTGTTGTTTATACCCTGCCCTTGCCCCTGATGCTGCAACACGTACGCTGAAGGCTTTCGGTGTGTTTGCACATGTGTGAGAGAATGCCTGTGAGAGAGAGTGTGTATATGTGTGTGCAGGATATGTGTGTGTGTGTGTGTGTGTGTGTGTGTGTGTGCAGGAATGGGGCGGAGGGGTGGAGTGGGGGGCATAAGCGTATTTGTTTAAGAGAACAAAAGGCAGAAAAAGAGGAGTGCGATGGGAAGGTGCAAAGATGTATTATGTAAATGATGTGAGTGTGTGTGTGCGTCCACATGCTTACGGAAGCAGGTATAAATGGGCTTCATAATCAGGACTTTTCCTTGGGAGAGTGAGGCTAATAGGATATAAAACAGAGGTTCATCTTCCTGTAACCCAACATAGACCACAACGGATGGCATACAGAAGGAACTGTCACTGTGAGATAATGCATCACTTAATTATTCCCCATTATCTGAACTTGACCCCACCACACATTAAGAAAAAGCTGTTCATATTTGATTGAAAAATACAGATTTGTAGATCATTAGTGAAAGGCAACCTAAAGGCTTTTATGCCAAAGCTCCCCAATAAAATAAAAACAGGGCTACAGACTTCCATTTGGTAAGGCTTGTGTGAGGTAACCCTTACAAAAGTGTTCTTATAGGATGTGACAGGATACTAAACAGGTTTCTACTGAAGACAGGTATACAAGCAGTAGCAGAATTAAATAGAGATGAAATATCAGCAAACTAGTCCTCTAATTGATGTTGGACTACATGGATCCCCCTCAGTGTTTCCTTGGTCTCTGCTTACAGCCTAAAATCTCCCAAACAGAATTTATGTTCGACGGTTCCAATGGTTTTGAAACACTGGGTAAATATCTACAAATATACTGTGTACTGTATGGAATATACTGTTGTCTGTCTACCATATGTGAATCAAGCCTTTTTTAAACAACACATTTTGCCATGTAAATCCCAGGTGTAAACAATATAATTACTGATGTTTAAATTCCATTTAGCCACTTCTGTTTCAAGGTCCTGGTATTGTGCATGCTGGCTCACTGTCACACAAACTGCCATGGCTTACTGGGAGCCATCGTTAATGTTATTAAACACACTTGTCTGCTGTGAAAAAGGCCTATTACAACCAAATCAAAGCCAGAGTAGTATATGAATGTAAGGCTTATGGCTGTAAATCTGATAATCCCAGTAAAATCATCGGTGCTGCCATTGTGTCCTAGGAGCGTTTAAGTACAAACTGTCACACAGAACAGCATGTGTGGCGGAAGAGTACAGCTTGTTCAGATTTAAATTGAGATGTACAATATTACAAAAGTAAGATGTGACTTATTTTATTATTATTGTAGGGTAGATTTTTACCTTTAAAAACCAGCAGTATTAGATTTAAACACTGTATCTCTTCTCTTTCTTATACAGTAGACATATTGTTATTACTATATACCTCTTCCAGTCTGTAAAAATGGAAAGAATTCATAAAAACAATAACAGACTACAATGAACAGTCAGGACTGCAGAGAGGATCATTAGTGCCAATCTGCCCTCCATTCAGGAGACCAGAGTCAGAGTCAGGAAACAGGCAGGAAACACCACTGCAGATCTATCACACCCTGGACACAACCTGTTCCAACTTCTCCCCTCTAGTAAGTGCAACAGAGCACTGTACGCCAAAACAAACAGACACAAGAACAGTTTCTACCCCCAGGCCCCTCACTCTGATGAAACAGTTAATTCCAGACACATTGTCAGGAACAATCCCTGTTTAATAGCCCTGTGACTCAAACATCTGCAGTATCTGTTTCAGTAACGCATAAATATCAATACAAACATTACAAATGCATCTATGCATGCTCTGCATACTATACTGTCATATCCATCTACCTTATGTACATAAAAAAACACAAAAATATGAATTCTGGCATCCTTTGTTGTATGTGTATATATATATATATATATGCATATGTATAT
>NW_023339652.1:8156111-8156643 GCF_004916995.1 Morone saxatilis | reverse complement strand
TTAACCGAGAAGTATGTATATATTTTTAAGCAATACATCTTGTGGATAAAAAGGTGTTCTGGATCAAGCCAGTAGTCTTACAGAATCTAATTTTCTGTCATCCATCTCTTCAATTTTCCTCTTCTTTCATGACATGCTACAGCCATGTGCTTTGAAGCCTCTTGAGTAGATCTTTATATTCTTGGTGTGACTTCATTAACACCACTATTAGAAATAAGTAACTAGTGTGTATTGGAGTGTGTAATATTGCCAGAGAATCAATATTGAATGTGCGGATGGATAACAATTAAAAGCTGCCATCGTGGCATTTATTGTCTGATCCATTGGAATGAAAGCTAATGTTGGTTGTGCCATAAAACCCATAAAGTGTCACCATCCATTAAAATCCTTTTATGACTTTGAAATCTTCCTGAAGTGACTGGGTAGTGCTGTGAGTAAGAATAATTGCATATAGAGAAGTGCTTTCAAGATGTGGTCTATTGTATTGACATGTGGTTGTACATTTTTATGTCAGTCTGAGTGTGTGTGTGTG
>NW_023339652.1:8155303-8156055 GCF_004916995.1 Morone saxatilis | reverse complement strand
GTGTGTGTGTGTGTGTTAGTGTGACAAAGACAGACTGATTTTTTATGTGAGGCGGACACAGGTACACACACACACGCACACGCCTGCACTCTCTCCCTCCTTCTGTCTCGGTTGGCAGAGGTTCAGTGTGTCCTGTCCTTGGTGTGTGACAGGTCTTTACAGAACAAGCCTTCCTCTCTGGGCGGCGAAATCAGAATTCACCATAGCTGATAGGTTCGTGCCTGGGGGGAATTCTGGGAGATTTAAAAATGCTGACTCTCTAATCGATCTTAGCACACTCTTATTCTGCTGTCTTTCTTAAATCTTTGTCTTTATCCCATTCCTCTTTCGGCATCATTACGCCGCCGCTGCAGATAGAGATGGATGATAGGATCCCAACCCTTTCCATTTAAAGAAGCATTTGTTACCTTAGGTTTAGTTCCCAGTGGGAAATGAATTCAGAGCTACTGCTATAAAACATCTTTGTCCCTGTCTGTTCTCATTTGTTTTAGCTATCTTAAAAAAAAATCAAACCTTGGCTTTCTCTGAATAATCAGAGAGGCATTAGGATGCAGTGGGTTCACTCATTAGCCAAATCCCTCTTGGTATAAATACATTATGCCATCCAGGAATGTTATTTCTTGACGTACATACACATAGGCCATGGCATCTACAATTATCCAGATCCAGACCCTAGGCTCTGACATCTGTTTTCTAATGACAGATAATTACATGCTGTCAAGTGCAATCATCTGCAGTTGCTGCTAAGAAAC
>NW_023339652.1:8126350-8155281 GCF_004916995.1 Morone saxatilis | reverse complement strand
AGCCAAGTTGGTTCCAGTGGAGACAACACACCCCAAGGGGAGCGCAGGGGATGATATGGCAAACTCCCTCTGAATTTGAATAGGCTGGGTGTGTAAGTGTGCCTGTGCATATGCATTTGAGAGTGTGTGTGATGAGTTCGTGGCACCTGTGAGACTAGTAGTGAGTGGATGGACACGTGAAGGGGAAGCTTTTAGCCTTCTAGATGGACAAATGGATTCATTCTATGTTTCATGTCTGCCTGGTCAATGCAGTTGTTGTGCCTCTGGTAAAGAAATAACAATCTTCTGAGATCAATTTCTGAAATCTAACCTTAGCAACAGGAGGAATGGAACTCAGAGATCACATGATGCCAAACCACCATTTTAAAGCATCTGTCATTTTGTGAGGTTGTTTTTTTTTATGAACTTGATTGTGCCTTTTAATACTCAATTGGTTAAATAAGTAGTGATCAAAATATTTTCCACATGAAACAAAAGCTACATTGTGTTAAGCATCTCCTCTGCTTTAATGTCACTATCAGATTATTTATGCATTTATTGTTACTATGATCAACAGCATTCATTATTGTAATCAGTAAATCAATTAGCGCCACAAACTCACTTTTGTTCTTCTTGTCCTTTTTCCGATCTAATTCTAATTCTCTTCATGTAATTGACGCCTACTGTTACAACCTTTGCTGCGTGCCAGTGTGTGTGTAAATGTCTGCCACAGTATTTTTAGGCCAGTTGGAAATAGTGTGTTTGTGTGTGTGTGTGTGTGTGTGTGAGAGAGAGAGAGAGGGTAGATAAGCAGATTATTTAAGGTTATTAAGATTTCACACACAGGGGCGAGTCTACACTGTGTAGTTGCTGCTGTGTCTCTGCAGCGCCTCCATCGCATCTCCTTAGCGACTTGGCTGACACCTCTCTTGCGTACAGCTGCCATATGGTTGACTGGTGTGTTTTGTTGTCACCTGGCAGTGAAACTGACATTGTTAATGTCACATCGGGTCCAATTATAACAGCCTCATAAGCTGAAGCGGACACAATTACTGGATTCTTGTGGTTCTGAAAGGATTGAAAGCATTCTTTAAATGCGTAGTGTTTTTTCAAGTAAATGAAGGCTATTTAAGGAAGCATGCATGCAATTTATGGATTTTTCTATCATTAAAGTGGCTTTTATGTGGTATAGTATGCTTTTGAAGTGATAAAGGCCTTTACCTATGCAACTGTACTGGCACATTTATTCCAGTAATATAACAATAACATAACTTAAAGGATCTTAACTGCTTTTATACAACAGTGTTATCTTGACCTTTAAACATGCCTGAAATGCACTTTGACTATTTAATGTAGAGAGACTTGTTCCAAAAAAAACTATTACTGAGGGAACTTCAGCCAGACAAGTTGAGAAGCCAGGTCTTTTTTGGATGTATCGTGCAGAAGCTCATGATAACTGGCGAAATGATGTCAATTTAGACCAATGTAAAGTCAAGCTCAGATGTAGCCCTGAGACATCAAATGAGGCTAGCTGTCATTCTTCAGTGAGAGGTCAGGCTGTCTGACCATGTTATTGTGTAGGAGGTTTGGCTCCAAGTATGAGTTTCTGCAAATGGCCTTGTACTGCTTGCAAAGAAAGCTCTCTTCTGAGTTTTGTTGGTTTGTGATTCATTTGCAGTTGAGACAAGTTGATGGCTTTTGAATGTATGTATGTATTTGTGTGTGTGCGTGTGTGTGTGTGTGACTTGTTCGCTGTCATTTGTTATCACGACCATCATCTCCACCAGAAGCTGTTATTCTCTATGCATTATGTTGCGCCGTCAGCGAGGTAGACGTTTAGAAGATGTGGTTGTAATGATAATGAGCTGGGAGAGATTTTCTTTCAGGATCCATTTAGAAATCTTTAAGCTCTGCTGTGCTTTGCCCCATCTTATTAATCCACTTGCATTTTAACCAGCCTCACAACTCTATATTCCAAATGATTTCTTCGAAATGTTTAATGCATGTGTCTTCCTCACTAAACTTATACTCTTAAAAATGTAAATACGCTGACATGAGCTCTTGGGGTTAGCATTGTGGGCCCCAACAGTGCTTTTAGTCCGATTACCTTGGCTAAACTTTCTTGCAACACCCATGAGCTCCATATCCTCGTGTAGGGGCCTGCGGCTCGGCTCCAGATGGCCGTCTGGATAGACAAAGCCGTTTTACTGCCTCGTCCCTGCTACATTACTCAAACGTTATCACCCCTGCCTACAAAAATCCATCTGTGCTCACACGCTAACTTGAAGATCCATCATCTTGACACATGTATTGAAACAATGACAATAATGACAGCACGAGATGGATCTCAGAACAACACGATACACGTTTAAACTGGCAACTTTTGTCCTAAGATCGATTCTTGGAAATGAAGTTGTCAGCAGAAATTGTATTTTTTTTTGTAAAGGAGGAGCGTTTAAAGTTGTGCTCTCTACATATTTATACAGAGAAACTGTATATCTGGACCCATTGTTCTGCAAGCTTGACGGTTTTAATGAGGCCACAGAAGAGTTTCTCCTACTTAACTTTCTGTTGTGGTAGAGTTTCAGTGGGGATCAATGAAGGATTTAGAATAGGTTTAGGTTCCTCGCTCACTCTGTCTCTGTCTTGCTCACTCTGACACACAAGGATGCACGTATCCCCCCCCCACCACTCACGCACACACTTGCCTCAGCTCTTGCTGACTAATTGGGGACAGATGCTGAGTAGTGTGAACTTAGAGCTTGTTCTCCCTGTTTGTTTATCTGCATGTGTTCCAATGTTTGCCTGCGCATGCATGTGTTTGTATGTGTATGTTCACGCATGCTTAACTTAAGCTAATCAATCATCCACCTGCACTGATCCATAGTTCCTGCATAGACTGTCTATCCCTGGTTGTCTGCAGTGCTGCAGCCTCCTGCAGGCTTCTACTGCATAGACACTGTTTCCAAACAATGGAGTCTTCCTCCTGCTTTTAAAAAAAAAAAGCCTTTGTCTATCCCAATCACCATCTAGAGTCATCTTGTAGCTTCACTCCTATATTATTCTCAGTTTTTCATCGTTTTATCACATAAAACATTTCTCTTTGTACTCTCTCTCTCTCTTTGTCTCTCTACTCTCTAAGTTTAGGTCATATATTACAGGTCTTGTAGGTCAAAGAATTCTTTTGTGAGGAGTTTGATTTATTTGTGCATTTATATGTGCTGAACGCTTGAGAAGGCACTTGCTCTTGCATGGTTTGCCCTGTGGTGTGTGTGAGACGAGGCCAGTGACCAATGATTCTCTGACAAACGAGGTGTGCATGTGCCTCTACCAACCCATACATTACTGTCTGACCCTATCTGACCAACCAGACACCAGCTTTCTGGGGGAATTCAGAGGCCATGCGTACTGAAGCCCTGATCATTTTATATCATTAACGCTGTGAAAATCTTTGGTATATTTTCACTTTCCTTTACAGGGGAGTTTTGCTGTACACTGTTTGTACTGTAGCACACACTCACATCTGAGCGTTGCCTAGTATAACTAACGTCTTGCACTAGTGGCACCGAGCAGCTCCACTGGAGCACTTTTAGGTTAATTACCTTGCTCAAAAGCACCTTGAGAGTCATACAAAGCTTTCCAAAGTAAGTTCCCACGGCAGATCTTACCACCCAGTTAATGTCGAACCTATTGATGCAAAGTTATTGTGTTGCTGTTCACAAGTCTGTGTCTCATTGCTCCTGTGATAACATTTCAAACATTTTGTTGGTGAATTAGCCTCCGTTCACAGGTGGTTTTATGTTGGTGCCATATCTTAGCTGTTTTAATGTTTGATTGTCTTCATTATTCTTCCCAGGTTCATTCAGGAGATAGAGATGAACATGGGACCAGGCCAAGCCAAGCAGTGCCAGCTCCGAGCATTCCTCACTTACTACATCAATGACCTCTTCCTCAACCAGGTTAGTGGAATGACAAATTGATGCCTCTTATACTGTCTGACAGAGTGGCATACCAGCACTCAAGGCAATGTTTTAGTGGAACATTGGAGCTTTCCCAGAAAATACAATTTTTCATCATAAAAACCTCAGCTATGAGGCACTGGTAGCACTAAATAAAATAAAGATATTTGTGTAGTTTGTTATTGCAAGTCACAGTCTGTTCTTGGGACTTAATAGCTGGAACCTTTCATAATATATTAGATTTAAAAAACTGAAGCAATTCTGGTGCTCGAAGTCTTGTAAATCAATTGGCCTAACTGTATTGTACCCCAGCAGGATTTCGCAAAACTCATAGAACTATATAATACAATGGCATAGTGCTAGTAATCATAGTAAAACGTAATCTTCTAAACATTACCTCAATAGAATACCCGTTCTTCTAAATTTTATTTTCCAGACTGATGATTCTCCTCTTCTTCCTATGTGTTGGTACATGTTTACATAAAAAGAGAGAAGATTTCTACATTTACATAAAACACCTCTGCATCTTTTCATGTGTTGTTTGTTTGGTTTTAAAGCTGCTTTCGCTTTAAAACAGATGTAAACTTGCGTACAAGCACAATTGTAATTCTGCTTAATGCAACTGTTTGGCCCTCTGGCTTTAAAAAGAAATTTCAACTACTAGGTTTCCTAACAATGTGTTTTATCCAGACAGCCATCTGGAGCTGAGCTATTTTTTTATACATGAAATATTAAAAACTATTTTAAATTACGTTGGCTTTTGTTTATACTGATGGGAACATCATCTTCACCTTCGGGAAATGTTAAATCAAAACAAAAAGCACATATAATATAATATATATCCAAATTATTTGTAAAATTTTGTCGCTGAACCATTAGGTGCGAACAGAGATCAACAAGGAAATTGAGGCAGTGAGCAAGACAGCTGACCCCTTGAAGATCCTTGCCAACGCTGATACCATGAAGGTCCTGGGCGTCCAGAGACCCCTGCTCCAGGTGAGGAACATCCATCGTATACAAAACATCCAACATTCTCAAAACACCAAATATAGACTATAAGTCTCCTTTGTTTCAATACAACAGTTTAAACTGTGAACACTGGAAGTGAAAAACTTTTGACTTTTAGTGACACACACTTTTAGGATGTCCACATATGAGTAGTTACGGTATAGAGGCTTACAATTTATGTTTAGGCACCATTTCTCCTTTGTACCTGTGTTCAATGGAGGAGGGTTCTTTTGAGTACACTCACCTTGCAGTTCTCTGTGATGTCAGTTAGTTCAGGGGCAGGCGGACACTCACACACTTCCACACACATACTTTCACCCTCTCTGTTTTGCTCTCAGATCATTATGCCCACCCTGCCACCTATCTCACAGGATCATAATTGCGGTTGAAATAGTGCTTGATCTTTGAGTTTGTAGCTGTTGCTAACTGGTAGTTATATACACATACACACTTGTATCTACTATTCTCCCTTTCCCAGGGCCATTTTCTACAGATAGCAAGTCTGTGATTACAGTAACTGACCTAACCAAAGTAGTACAGGGTTTTTGGCTCGAATTCACTTTGCAGCCCCACATGACACCCACACACACCATACCTGTGTCACTGCACGACCACACTAGCAGACAAGGAATATAGTTTTACTGTGCTGTACTTATTTTAGAGATGTCTTTCTATGCAGTGCAAGCTGTGTTTGTGTCTAAGTATACATATGTCTACGCAAGAGTCATTATTTTCTTTGAAAACGGTCAGTTCACTCAAATCACATAAAAAACATATTCCCTCCCTTACTTCTAGTAAAATTTTGCAAAGTAATTTTTGTTTTCGATCTCCTGATGTTTTGAGATATCCACCTCTGAAATTGGTGCTGTCACCCCAGTACAACTGAGATGAATGGAATTTCATTCGCGCTGCTCAAAATTACATTTGAAATGTTTGTCCAAAGTCCAAACAGTCCAAATAAAAACTGTTAAACTCAGCTATGAACTAGAAATTTAACCAAAAAATGAACTGATATCAACTTCCTCATTAACTGCAGCACATTTAACCACAGGCTCATCTTGCTGATTTTGGCAGCCTTTCTTATTCAAAGCAGGCTCATGGCAGGTTGAAGATTACAGCAGTGCCAAAGTCAAGATCCAGACAGTTGGCAAGATTTTTCTATGTCTCAGCTGTCAGATATTCTGGATGTTTGGTGGAGTATGGCTCTCTATGTCGACAGTATTGTAAAAATGTACGTTTCTCATGCACACGTATTTTCTTTGACAGGTCTGTGTGTGATGTGTGTGCGTGTGTTTTTGTCCATGCAGTTGTCAAGGAAGACAGTGTCCCAGAGAGGTAGTTTGTTTGTGCTGTGGGTGTTTGTGTAGCAGACCTTGGATATGTGTTTGTCAGAGAGAGTGTGTGTGTGTCTGTGTGTTTTGCTGTGTGTTTGTTTCTGTCAGAGCCTTCCTGTCTGTGTGCCTGGTTCTCTCACAGGGAGGGAACAGCGGTGGCAGATCATTACAGAGAGAGAGACCGTGGGCGTTCGGAGTTCAGCAGGGTTTGTTTACGGCTCAGGCCCCTCCTTAACGAGGAGTGCAGCATCTTGCTAATTATGCTGCTGTGGCTAATGAGCCTTTCTGCTGATAGAGGGGAGTGCAATAAAACACTCCTTTTGTTTGGGCTTTTTGCCTTTTTAATTGGGCTAAATAAAAGAGCCTTCCGCTCTTCTTCTTCTGCCATTCACATTCGAGGGTCAGGATGGCATTTGTGTGTGATTTTTGGTAGTTTTTCATGTGTGTATTTGTATCTGTTTGTGAGTCTGTTTTTACCTGTGTTTTTGGGCTCCAATTTGAGAGCCTTCCCACTGTTTTCTTTGATGGCCTTTATCCACCGTGTCACTGTTATGAGAGACTGCTCTCTTCCTCAGTGTGTAGTTTTTATTCATTTAGTAGTCATAAGAGCTTTTGATAAAGGGCTTTGATACCCTTTTATCCAGAAGATATAAACTAAAGTAGGTTTTTGAACTGGGTTTACGCAAAGTACTATATGTCAGGAGCTTCTGGCTGGCCAGTTGGTAAATCTACCAACCCTGTGACTGCAATGGATAATTAAAGATTATAGTGACAGTACAATATAATGGTTGCTAGAGTTTCCAATAATGGAACAGATGTGGTTGTGTGTGTCTGTGTGCGTCTTTGTGTCTACATATCTATGCAGGGGTTTGAGTGTGAGCATGTTCGCGAGCACACATGTGTACTGTATGTGCTCCCTTTAAGTGCCACGATACTGTCTGTGCCAGGTGTTATCAGAGAGAGACACACACCGCTGGCATCAGAGCTGCTGTGGTTGACGAGAGGGAGAGAGCTCAATATTGCTACAGCACATTAAACACACTCTCATATACACCTTGGCTGGAGCCACATACGGGACACCACATGGGAGCACATTTTATAGACGCATCTGCTCTCTGCAACCACTGAAGCACATATTAATGTGTGCAATAGTTCGAATTTGAGGAAGACATTAGCGTTCAGCATGTGTGGTTTTGTATGTTCTGGAATAGAGCTGAAGAGTTTTGAACCAAGCACAAATGTAATAGCGCACATGCATATGCCAGTACACACAGATATTTTTTTTGTAACTCGTGGATAAACAGTAAGCCATCACTATCGCTGCTTTTACATATCATTTGTATTATTTTCTGACCCTCTGCTATATCATATGGGATAGTTTTACCTCTGACCTATTTTTGCTTCCCTCTCGCTGCATAAAGAGAATATTTATGGATGGATTTCCATAGCATTAACTTTTGAAGTGGACCCATATATTAAATACATCTATGTTATATGAATTATTTGACCTTTTGACAGTGATATCTCACCAGGAGAAATGGACAAAGTGACTTTATATAAAAACTGCACAAGAGTCAAGGTGAATATGATGCCTTATGTTTGCTTGAACAGCCCATAATAAGCAATACACATGCAGTCTGGGCTTAGGTTAATAAGTAATATTGATATGGGTAATGATTTGCCTATCACAAGGCACCAGCAGTGTCAATTACTGCATTTATAGATATATCATGTACATATATTACATAATAATGATATGATTATGTGCCTGACACTGGCTATATATTGTCCACTAGGAGCATAAGATAAGAGCTGACTGGGACAGTATATAGTTCAGTAGGAAAGGTTAACGTCCATTCATGGGTCTGTGTGATAGCGTAGCCATGGCTGATAAGTCTCTGAAGGAGCAGGGGTGTTGAAGAAGCGAGGAAAGCAACCAAGCCACAAATTTAAGTCTTCTTTATGTTTTTTTATGTTTTTTTTATTTTTTATTTTTTTTTGCTTATTTGATATCTGGCTTGCTTTCTTTCTTGCTTGCTTGATGTCTTTGTTGCTCTCTACCTTTCATCTGTTGTGACCATTATTCCCATGTTATTCTTGTTTTTCTTTCCTTTTTCTTTTTCATGGACTTGCATCCAACACACAAACATAGCCCTAGTGGTGTGATGCTATCTGTCCAGCTTTGGTGTTGCCACTGATTGATTCATTTAATTAGAGTTAGATCGAGGGAAAACGGTGGAGGGGGGGAGAGATGGGGAATAGAGAGAAAGAAGAAAGTAGGATAGGGAGGGTATGGTCACTCTGTTGGATAGCTCTGGAGATTGGCTCCATTAATCTTGGTAGACCCCCCCCCCCTTCCATGTCCCCTTTACAAGCTCAAGAAACACTAACATGCAAGCATACACACAATGTGCACATGCAGCGTCACACAAGCACAATGAGACAAACGCACCAAAACAACGAATGCGCGGCCACATTTCTTTGCCCAGAAGACAGCGGAGTTGAGCCTGCACGCCTGCTCGTATAAGAGTCCGTAAGTGCGGATGAATTGTTTATATTCTGCTTGTTTACTTCATCAGCCAAGACCACACCAGAGCCATAATTACATTTCACATTGGCCCTCTCTTTCCAGCGAAGTATCATTCAGCTTTGTCCCCTGTGTCTCCAAACAATAGCAGCTAACTAGTCCTTTTGTATCTGCGTATGTTTGTGTTTGTGCAATAAGTGTTTGTGCATTTGTTACTCATTCAGTATGTGCATGTATTTGCCTGTTTCTTGGGGTGTTTGTGTGCACACATAACTTGTTCTGGAAGCAGATAAAGACTGATTTCATTCACCCTCCGTCAGCTGCCAGAACGCTCACTGTATTGCAGATATGTTCAGCTGCCAATGGCCTGCTAATGAAGTTGACCTTTTTAAATTTTATATTCACATGTAGCTTTGTGAGGGAGGAGGGTGAGAACGGGCATACACACACATATACACGTGCCACTTGTGCATGCGCACGCACTTGCACATCCACCTCCAGTAACTGTAATGACACTGACCTTTTTATTTGTGATGATGTGTGTAGGCAATGTTTATTTGTGGGGGGCTGATCGCTTCCTGTTGATTGGCTCCCTGCTGCCCCCCCACGAACACCCCATCACACACATACACACACATTGGAGATTACAGCGTGTGTGTAGGGGTGTGTGGGGGTGTGTGGGGGGGGCTCTTTATTAAGGAGACTCTCAGCACTCTACTCCCATCAACAGACACAGCAATCACAACACAATACACCTGTTAGCTGCATCAGCCGTGCCCTGTGATTGGGACACAAGTGGGAGTGGGAGGAAGGAGGGAAAGAAGGTATTAGGGTGGTTTGTATACACACATGCACACACATGCACAACCCCAACAAACATTACCAGAAACAAAACCAAAAGCCATTTCCGGGTTTATTAGTAAAAAGAGAATCTTAGCGAAACTGCATAACACCCATTTTAACTCTGCCAAAATAGGCCTGTTCACAGTAAAATAAATAATCTAAATGCTTTTCCATTTAGTCCAAATAGTTTCTAGAGCCCTCTACTACATTATCTCTCATGAAATGGATTGTGCCTAAGCATCCAGTTGACAATTTTACAGCTGTTAAGAGTTATCAAGGAATGAGGCACCTCAGTAAAAAAAAATACCACTCTTACTTGCAGCAGTTTTGGCTGCACTTGAAATGAGTCCCTCCAATCTCCCTTTCCTCCACCACCAAGAGAGACAAAAGTTGTAATCACTAAGACGACGTGGCGGTTTCCAGAGATTATTTGATTTTATGTTCTCATCTCAGCCTTACTTGAGCTTGGATGATGTAGCAGTATCTCAAACTGGTTAGATTCACTTCCATGCTCTTAAAAAGGTCAAGAAGAAGAGGTTGTAGGATGAAAGAATGAGTTTCCTGACTTTTTATTGCTTGCTCGCTCTGTTCCTCTGTCCTTAAAGAAAGTCGCAGCCACCAAAAATAATCTGAGGATAATACAAGGAGGTTTGCTGCGCATGCATGTTCTTTAAAAGGAACACTGTACAGTTACACTGGTACATGAAGTGCACCAAAAAAGACTGGCAAAACAAATGGCAAATTATTTTTTCCTATTATTCCCCCAGTTGTAGTTACTGGTTACTTTTAAAGGTACTGAAATCCAGATGCTGTTTTAGCCATACCCTTGACATATTATGTCCCATCACATAGATTTAGAATTGAGTTAGATCAAACTCTCCAGTATTTGTGTCACCGTTATACGTCGCCTTGTGCTAGATTCCCTGTTCTTAATTATATTTGCGTTATTTATTATTCAATAAAATTTCTTTGAACCATTTACTAGTAGATCTGTGTATTTCCATATCAGTATTGAAAATAATCCTACATATTACACGGTATGTCAATAGTCTTTGGTGATAAGCTATTTGTTCCAGTACAATAATGTGGAAGAAGTCACTTTTTTCCTACTAAATGGACTTGCATCCTGATTTTTTTTTAAGATGTTTTTTTTTTTAGTCTAACTCATCCCAAAGCCTTATTTCTGTTCTGCCTCCTTTCTCACCGCTCAAGGTGTAACAATCCCCACCTCCCACCTTCGCCTGGTTATCTCACACCAAACACATATACTCCTGAGGCTCGCGCCCAGCTGCCCTGGGCCTCCAACCTGCCTCTGCCATGGAAATGTTCCTTTCTCACAAATATGACACAGCTGGGCTTTGTTTATGCTGTTTATATATTTATATCAATGTAATAGATATATATTATACATAAAATAGCATGTGTGTATGTGCTTGTCTCTCTGTGTGGAGTGGAAAGGAGAGCATTTAAATGAGCGGAGAAAACAGCCTCGCCAACTACAGCCTAAGGTAGTACAGGTTCACACCATGCAGCGCTACCACTGACAGAGTCTCTGTGTAACAAGACATAATCTTTGCCTTTGGAGTGAGTGAGTTAGAGAGAGAGAAGTTAAAATGTCAGCTCTACCACAAACATGCCCTTTGGTATGATGGAAAGAAGGTTTTGGCTGTGGGCGCCTGATAAAAGTTACAGCTTGAATTTTTAGAAGCAAGTCAGTGCTCTGAATTTGTAAATGACAATCTTTGTGTTGCTGTTAGCACACACATTGGTGTGTGTTTGTGCCTGTGTGTCTGTGCACATGTATCAGTGTGTGTGTGTGTGTGTGTGTGTGTTAGTGTGTTAGTGTGTGCACCAATACAATGGCTCCATATGGGCCTAATGGGGCACAGAGAGGAACATATAGCCCTCACAGCACACATTAAACTACATCATAATTACTCTTTCACTCTCATACAGACTTTTATTGTATCAGTGATGGCCTAACCCAGTTCTTGTGATTAATAATTTAGAATAACTGATAATAATATGTGATAAATAATGATATAAAATGGTAAGGACATTCATCTCACATCCACCAGAAGGCCATGATACAGTGCTGGTTGTAGAATCGCCAAGAGGATCACGGAGTGATTAGTAAAATTGACTTTTGGGTTACTATGTGGACTCAAATGGCATCTCTGAACTCTTGGGTGATTCCTAGGATTAGCATAATGCAGAAGCTCCGTATTTCAGCCTGCATTTGTGTTTTTGTGTGGGTGTGAATAGGGGGTGTGTAATATGGAAACCCATCTGTAATCAGCCAAGTGTGATATTGCTCGTCATCTCTCAATTAGAACACTTACAAACAGTGCATTAAGCTTTGCATTAGAAGTGATGGTGGAGGTGAAAAAGAAGATGTGTTCTTTTTAATGACTCAATTTGGTCCACACAGAGTGTGATGTCTATTCTCTGTGTATTTCTATCTACTTCATGGTGACATGTTTTTAATGCCACAGTGTGACAATCAAAGCTAAAATCTATTCGATTCTCTTTGTTTCGCTTCCTTCAGTCCAAAATGGATCATTTAATGACATCTAGGATTCAATTTTACCTCAGTTTACCCAAAAACTGTTGAAAATTAAGGGTTTGTTATGCAAATACATATGTAGGTTATAATATATACTGCAGTTCATCAGAGGGATGATTATTTGTACTTGATTAGAGTCCACAGCTCATGGCCTTCAGGTTATATAGGAAGAACTTAGGTGTTTTTGTGTGTGTGATAACATAAATCTGTGTACAAATAAATTATGGAAGATTTAAACCTCTTTTAAGGGGTTGATTGCATGAAAGCATACATTTTAATTTCCAGAGAAACACAATTTATATCTTGGAAGCCATGAATTCAGGCAATTAAAAGACAAATACAAAAGTAAATTTGCAGATTAATTTAGATTTAAGATAACATTCTTAAGCTTACTGAATAAAATCCCATGAGAATTAGGGGCTATGTTTTCTGTTTTATATATTGTTTTCTTTTTTTAAGACATCATACACACTTCAGCAAACAAAGGAACACACCTTGATCAGAGCTTAAACAAACTTTAGTACAAATCCGCTCCCTTGCACACACATACAAAGAAGCATGTGCTGTGGTTGAGCAGGCACAAGCATGAGGGCCATCCGGTGTGTGTCAGGGGAGCCTTCGAAGTGTGGCTCTACTCTGACGTTGATGAATGATCTGTCAAGACAATGTCCCACTCATGACCAGCTCCCCCTTTACCCAGGAGAGGGACAGCCTGTGTGTGTGTGTGTGTGTGTGTGTGTGTGGGAAAGGGGGCAGACAGGGCTTATCTTTGCATGTGTTCTTGTTGGCGTGGGTGTGTGCAGTTGTGTACACGCCCTGCTGAGTGTGTATTATTTTGGCAGCCCTCTGTCACACATGTGAATGGCATGGCACAGGCATTACACGAGTCAGCGGTTTGGGGTCAGAGTGTGAGCGAAAAGGCAAAGAGCACGGGGTTAAACACTCTGACCCCCGTGCAACCTTGAGGGGCACCCCACTATTTTAATGGGGAAATCCATGATCCATTTCCAGTTCAAACCTGAGGCCCCCAAGTCCCCCCCTCCACTACAACATTTTACAGAAACCGTGTGAAACAAACTGCTATTCACACACAGCATGCACTAATAAATAAAATGCACTTCCTCTTCGTTTATACCTCTGGATGATGAAGAGTTTAGCGATTACATCCCTGCACTCATACTGTATTAATTTAGTCCCCTGTGTTTTGGTTTTTACTCACTCAACCACAGGAAATAACTACTTTTAGCACCAGCTCACGATGGTTTCTGTTGTGATGACCACGCATTAACAGCTCTTTCCGCTGAGGCGCCACTCGGAGTGCTAGCACTGCCTTGTTGCTGTCATTAAACCACTATGGCCTTTATTTCACTCTTAATGACAGTTTACCCCATCAAATTTCTGAGATCCATTTGCAAGACGCAAGTCTAATTTCCCTTGATGACAATGCTTTTACGTAGTAATGATGTAAAAGAGTACAGGCAAAGTGCAACCAAGCTCAGTGTCAGGGGTAATGCAATACTGCAAAGTAGAGTTACGAAGAGAAATATGGGTGTTTTCACATCATTGCGCAGTATGTTGACCTTTAAGCTTGAAACATTAGAAAGAGAGAGGGACAGCGTAAGCTAGACATAGACAGAGAAGCCTCCACAGTGGATGTTGTCTCCTATGTAACGGTCAAGTAAGATAGAGGAGACGTAGCAGAACACGCTCACTCTAACGCTCTTCCTCGCTCTCTCACAGCCCTCCCTTTCTCAATCTGTCCCTTGATTACTTTTTAATGATTTCTGCTGCCTGAGACAAATGGCTGTGTTAAATGAGCAGAATTAGACAAGGGAGCTGAGCGCAAGAGCATTTGTTAGAGCAGGAGTAATGGATCGAGCATCCATTGTTTACTCTTCTCCATTCACTGGCTTGGCCTGCTATTGAGCTCCATGTCCTCAAAGTCGAGGCAGCAAGAGTGGAGGCCTTCTATTATGATTCTGACTACACATTATACATTATTCATACATTAACTGCTTGACAATAGCAAATTATTATTATCTCTAAATAATCTCTTTTTAGAAAAAAACTATTTCAAGGATTTTTCATAATTGTTTATATTTGCCCACATTTTTCATAATAAATCTTGTGTATTTGAATGTTTAAACTTGAGTATAAGTTAACTTTTACCTAATATAACATTTTGGATTATTGGATATTGCACCTTTGCCCTATTCTTATTTACTTTGTAAATTCAGTACTTTTGTTTCCTAATAGTTTTTGTTGTTGCAGCAGTCCAGTTTCTCCAAAAGGATTGTTGCGTATGTTCAAAATCAGTCCAGTTTAATTGATCATCTAATTCTAATCATTTTATAATCAAATTTTTACAAATGATCAAATGCGTCATAAAAACTGTAGCACCATATGGGACTCAATTTACGAGTACAGTTTCCATCAGCCACCCACTGAATACCTTGCAGCCACAGTGGTGCTGACCCTATAACCTGACCCTCCTGGAGTAGGCAAGTAAAAAAAAAAAACTATTTCCCTTCAGGTATCACAAATGTAGCATATTATTATCACTGGATTATTATCACCATAGTCACGGTAACAGAAATTGGCAGAGTGGTCATTGCCAATGCTGGTTTGTTTTTTTAAGTGTTATATAGTACCACCAGCCTACACGAAGATGAGGGCAGATGCTGCCAGTGCCTCACTAACAGCTGCCCTCCTGCAGGGTCTATGTATTTCTTCTTTCCCTGGCAGGCTGACAGGGAGTCAGGCATGGACAGTAAAGGGTGCTCCCTTGGCAGAGACAAGGCCTTGGTTAGCACTCCATGGGCATGGGCACTGCTATGGATCATTACTTCCCTCAGTGGAGTGGCTGCTGTTTGTGGGTGTGTGGGGGTGTGTGTGTGTGCACGCACGCATGTGTATGTGCATGCTTGCCTGCTTGTGACAGAATGAGCGAGGGGGAAACAGAAACACAGAAAGGGCTATTAATATTAATGTCATTCTATCACATCAGGGGTCTCTCCATATTTTTTGATGATCAATTACAACCACTACTGCCCCCTACAGTCTTTTTTGTGATTTTGGTAGCTTGCTGCTGGCCTTGAATATGATGTAAGTTTCTAAAAAATCTGTTAAAAAATAACAGAGATCATCCTTACCCTTATATTACACAGATCTGAGATTTGTTAATTTTAGGTATGTTGTTAATATCATACCCTCCTATATATTATATTAACCATTTCTTCTAGTAAACAAGATGTCTACTCTAGAATCGATCATCTGGTTGTCTGTATTTTCTGCCTGGTTCTGGCAGGCTGCACGAAAAAGCAAGTAATAGCCTCTGGTTGTCAGTGCCTTCTACCCCTGCAGTTGTTTGCACCTACCACAGATCATTTCCATTTTATTCATCTTTGACAAAGCTATTAATTTTTCCATTTCACACCTAAACAGTGAAACTCCATGTTAAGTTTACATAGGAAGAATAGTGAGATGAATATTAAGAATCTATGAATGATGAATAGAAATTATGTGTTTAAGATTCCTTCTCTGTGTATCTTTTTGTGGGATTACTCTGCTGCACACACAGTACTGCTTTCGTAGTCAAAGCGAGTTTCAGAGTGAATGCGGCAAGGCTATCACCTGACTAATAGCAAGTTATCACTATTATTGGAGATGTAGGATAGATTGGTAAAGTGCTAGGAGCAGGCAAACGGGAACATACAGAGTTGTAATCTCATTTAACAGCTTTTGAATTGCTCAAAGGTGTGTGTTTTGAAAAGTTTGCTCTCCGTGTGTATGTGTGAGTGTATCTGGGGATATGAAGCTGCTCTGCTGTTCCCGGGCCAGCTATTAGTCACGCAGTAGTGGCTAATCTGTAATGGCTGCTGTCACAGCTCTGCCGTGGCTCCTGGTGATGGGTGCACTGTGACAAATGCACACACACTCACTTTCAGCCTGAGAACACACACAACACAGAAGTTTAAAACATACACAAATATGTGCACGCACTCTGATTCACTTACACACAAAGAATCATCTATTCCACAAATACAGTGTTACAACTTCTGACAAGCACTCCAGCACCACTCATCAGTCCAGCTGTAGGTAAAAGATAGACAAGTGGAGCTATCCTGTTATACTGGCACTACAGCAGACTGGACCAGGCACTTACATAAAATCTAGTCCTCCCTTATTTTTCTGTGTGTCTTGTCTGTTTTTCTCTCTTTAACATTGGAAATTCAGACTTTTTATGCATAAATAAAACCAACCAAACACTCATTGCTCACCTACTGTTTCTCCCTCCAGAGCACAGTGGTAGTGGAGAAGTCCATCCAGGATCTAATGAGCCTAATGCAAGACCTGAGTGCCTACTCGAACCAGTTCCTCGAGATGGTCTGTGACAAGCTCAAAGACTACAAGGAGATCTGCAACACAGCCTACAGGTAAATATGGGGGAGGACAGCTCACCTGCAATAGGAGAATCCTATGAAATTATTATTTTTTCTTTTACTTGAGGATGACAGCCACTGGAATTCATTGTTGTTATGGTTTCAGTGACTTTTTGGCTTTTGACAGATAAACCTAACATAAGGGTAATAGGTCTTGATAACTGCAAAGCTTTTATGGAAGCTTTTCCCTAGCTTTCCTTGGAAACACTGTTAGACACTTGGTTTCCCAACAGCTGAAGTTTTTTTTTTTACCATAGCCAAATAAATAAATAAATGAAAGCATGGGGAAATGTAGGTGTGCATTTTTAAGGGCTCACAGCACTGAATATTTACTATTTACAATATGGAAATAGGTTTGAATTGGTTCTTGGTTTTTACACACACACACACACACAATCAAATACACATTTGTGCTCCCCTGGGACCATGTAACACCTGGCCAGGTAAAGGGGGGGCCCAGAGAATATGGAGGGATAGGAGAGGGAGTGATGACCGGGCCAGGAGACGCAGGAAAGGACTGACAGACTGCTGGGAATCCATCTGGTCTCTGTCACAGGTCAGCCTCAGTCTCACTGGGGCCTCCGAGTGATAAAGACAAGCCCAACAGAGTCTGCCAATGTGTATGTGTGTTTTCGTGTGTGCTGTGTACGTTTGTGTTCCTGTGTGCATTTTCACATGAACAGGTCTCTCTCTCTGTGTGTGTGCGTGCGTGTGTGCGTGCATGTGTGCGTGTAGTGTAGATATGAACCCCTAAAGGGCTTATGTCTCCTGAACAATGTATTATAGTATGATATAAATTGCAGAACCAAGCAGTTTCTCTCCAACCCAGACATATGTTCACAAAGCAAATACATGTTGGCAGTCTGCCCCAATTTCTCTTCACACCTAATCAGAGTTGCTGTAATGCTATTTTATATGCCCGTACAGATGTTTAAGAACCACGTGTTCAACTACCGGACCATTAGTGATACTAGTCTGTCTGTATGGCTATTAGTATTATTCAGGTAATTAACTTTTAGCTACACTTTCTGTGTGGCTACATTTTCAAATGAAATATCTTAAAGACCTTTGGATGGATTGCTATGAAATTTGGTGCAGACGTTCTCGGTCTGTAGAACAGGTTAATCCAATTCACTTTGGCGATTCCCTGACTTTATTTAGCACCACCAGCAGGTCAGAATTAAAAAATGTATATCACCTCAGTTCATTACGCTTTTGGACTAAATAATGAATTCCCTTCAGCCTCGGTTATGTATTAATAGTAAGTGCATGTAGCATTTTAGTAATGCTACAAATATATATGCTATGAAGACATTGTTTCTTTTTATAACTTGTCTACATATTATCATGTGCATCTGTTTGTCCTCAGGGGTATAGTCCAGTGTGAGGAGAAGCTCACCATCAGTGCTTCCTGGTCTAAAGACGAGGACATCAGTCGACTGCTCCAGTCACTCCCTAACTGGGCTAACATGGCCCAACCCAGACAGACCCGACAGAAGAGAGAGGATGAAGAGGATTTTACTCGGTACACATTTGTAGTAGTTTGTATAAATGTACATATGTCCATCAGTGCACGTTCACAATTTTGTCATAAAGAACCTCAAACAAGTAAGGTAACAACTAGACTCACTCGTGCACCCTAACAAGCAGAAGTAGACATACACGGGCACACTTGAGCAATCACGCAAGTACTGCCTCCCTCCCCTCTTTGCTCCTTTATTCGCATATTATTGAACCATCTCTTGTTGACTAAGATGCACCCACAAAATAAGTAATGATTGCTCTTTTAAACACCCTCTATCTGAAGGAAGTGAGGAAACGAGGGATGAACAAAATAGGAGAATATAAGGGCAGCAGATTGAGGCGGGTTGGGAGGGGCGGGGGGGGTCAGTCTTATCGAAAATTGCCTTTGAATGTGCGCACTCTTCAGGGAACACTGGAGCTCATCGGAGCGGAATAGTAAAGTAAATAAATAAATTGGTGATGTGGCCAAAGAAAGTCAATCTGTTGTGTGCGTGCTCTCTCCCTCCCTCCCACTCCCTCCCTCAGACACACATGGAGACACGCACACACTGTAAGAGCTCAGACATAGCAAGAGGGAGACCATAAGGCTGTTTGATTTGAGAGCCGTAGATGTTTTCATCACTATGAAAGGGGGATTAGCTTCTGCACGACTGGCAACCCAGTGCTTTAATAAAGCCTCATTAATAAGCTACACATGCCTATGTGTGAGTGAGAGAATGTGCGTTCGTGTGTCTGGTGTTTTCTTTTACCCATTTGTTGTTCAAAGGATCTTGATCTTGTGAGCATCCTGGTGACTCTGGAGGCCAGTCCACACGCCATGTGTTTGCAGCACTGTGGTGTTGAGATTTAGTTCCCTGTTCTCTCTCCTTCTTTCTCGCCTGTAACCGAAGTCAATTATCCCTCCAAAACCACGAGTGCTTGTAAATATAGCGAAAAAGAGGTTTTGATCTGTTGTCTTTGTTTTTCCAGTCTTTAAATATCTGCCTTCTGTTTGTCTTCCTGTTCTAAATGTTCTCCATCACCTGTTGTTTTTCTCTCCCACCAACTGTTTAGCTACTTGCAACTTCCTCCTTTTAAAGTGACTATAACTACAAAATCCTCTTAACACTGTGTCCAACTTTATTTTGTTCTTATTCTCTTCCCATTTCTGTCTTTGTCTGTTTTTGTGTCTATCTACCGTTCATCCATTTGACTGTGTCTTGTTTCTGTTCACCTAGTTTTGGCATTCCTGCATCACTGTAAAGGTTACAGCTTTAATTCAGTCCCCAACTGTTGTACACATAAGCATGGGACTATAATGAAAAAACTACACGCCCATGCATTTACACATCCGTCCCATTCAGCAATTCCTTATGTTTTTAAGTTTTGAAAATTGGCTTCTATTGTAGCATTTTATGTAAGCCACTCTGCCTCTGCAGACCAGATATTTTGAGTCCAAAGGGCCTTGTAATTTCCTTCAGATAACGTAATACTGTAGACTGATTATAGGGTATTTCACAGTCATTCCTCTTAGTCATCAGACATAAATTTGTCCTATAACCTTTTTGATAGCAGTCATTTTTAATAAAGGATGTCTGCTGGAGTCATGGTCAAATTATATTTTTCTTTGCCAACAATATATTGCGTCTGTCGTTCTAACCACAAACTCTTTCATCCCTCACTTTCCGCATCATTCAGTGCGGCTTTTGCTAAGGAGTCTGAGGTGCTGACTGGAAACCTAGGAGACAAGTTGATCCCCCAGAATGAGATCCTGCGTGACGTCAGTGACCTGAAGGCTCTGGCCAACCTTCACGAGAGCATGGAGTGGCTTGCTGGTCGCCTCAAGACGTTCTTCGCCAACCTGCCTCATGCCTCCAGTAAGTAGAGGAAAAATCATTTAGGGTGTGGAAGTAGTTGACACATCATGACTGAGGACCAGTTTATGGCGGGGTCAAAAGCAGGCCATCATACTGTAGAGAAGGGCACAATCATTATTTAAATAAGAAATAATGGTGCACATTTTCAAACAATCTCTTCTGAGAGGAGCACAAAACGCAAAAAGGGGGTTTAACAAATGAAAAAAGAGACCCTGAGCTCTTTATTTTAATGAAGAACATCACTTCTTCACCTCAACTGCTTCTCTGCTGGTTCTCTTGGTAAAAACAGATATATTTGAGGTCTCATATTTTGCATAATTCAGCTCTCATATCTGTGCATATAGGCAAGAAGCTGTAACATCACTGGATAATAAATACAGAGTGGTCACTGATTGGATGCTAAAAACCCTGTTTCTCCTAACTGTTATTCCGTTGATGAAATCAAATTAAGCTAAACTTGGTTTTATTTTTGACAAAAACATTGACATATGCAGTAGATTTTGCGCCTACGGACCAGTACCAGACATCTGTTGCTGTTTATTCTGCAGACTAAAAAACTGAATATTTTCTTTGACACATGAATTCTGCTTGTTGGGTGGTTGCATCACACCCAAAATTTTATTATCCTTTTCTATCTTTTTCTTTCCTCGGTTTCTTTTTTTTCCCACTTTGGCACAGACAGAGAGGCTTTCATGGCTGCCAAAAATGTTACTATTTGGGAAAATACTGAGGGTGTGTTTGTGTGAAATGTGTGAGTTCATAGTGGACAATATGAGAGTTTAGAGAAGCTTAAATCTTGGAAGCACCTGGGGACAAGCCTCAGTAACAACATACATCCTCTACTGACTGGTATATTATAGTATAGTGCAATATTCATGGATATTTTTCCAGAAGATGTTGCTACAAGTCTCTCAGGCCATTAAGCAGTTATTGATCAGAATACATTTTCAGATTAAGAACATTGTCTGGATGGTTTATGGAGAGTCGCAGTCGGGGGTATATGAAGTTTTCTCATCCTCAGCTGCAGTGCTTTTGTAGCAATACTTCTTACCTGTGCCTCATTAAGTTCTTGTTTGAGTGTATTATCACACACTCATTACCTTCTCCACTGGAGTTGTCAAAGAGCACTTTACACACACACACACACACTCATTATCCTTTGCTCTGCCTCCGCAAGTGCGTGCGCATAAATGCTTACCCTAATCAGAACTCTTAAAAGCATTTCATATATTCCCTGCTCAGTCATCACTTTTGTATCATTAATCACTGATCAAAATGAGGTGTCTGTATTTCCATCCAACACATAGTCTTTAAGTAGGCCTTGTTAATCACTAATAATTACAGTAACGTTTTAATGCTCATTATCACTCTAAGAACATGTTTAATCTCCTATTAAAGATTCTAGCATCTTGTAATATTCTTCTTCAAGTCCCTATCTTTTTATTAAGATCGTATGATAGCAATCAGGGAGTTATTACTCCCATTAAGTGACTCTTACAGTAGGGTCAGGTTTATTTTTGTACTATAACTTGTTTTGTAATTTTACATTCCTTTTTCCATCAAAACTAGAGTGTAAATGTGCAGTATGAAAGGCCCCCCCCCCAGATTCCTGCAGTACAAACAGATGTCAGACTTCATTATTCCAGTCCCATGCAAAAGTCATGTTGTTGTTTATGTCTTTCTAAGAAGCTCATTAAATATTTAACATGTTTAAAAATGTCATCAAGTCGAATATATTACCAATCTTAACAATATGATGCTTGTAAAGATTCTGTTTTTCTTGGAAAAGTACTGCTGTGTTTGTTTCGCAGTCAGACATCTGCATTTACCGTAGATATTTATAATACCTCATTTGTTTTTATTTCCTATTAATAGGATTTATACAACATTGGATTCATTTTCAACATATCACGACTTATTATTATTTGATTATAGAATATATGTAATTGTTTGATCACCTATTTATGCAGCTCTTTCATTCACCTCTGTACTTATTGTGTTACTGTACTCTGGAGAAACGTAGCCGTGTTCACTGCAGTATCTTAGTCCTCTGGCGGAGCTCTGGTAAATTATGCACCTTTCCTAGAGGGATAAAGAGAGGGCTTCAACCCTTATCAGCGATTGTCACCACTCTCTAGTTTCAGACCTCTGATTGCTCATTGAACTTGCACTATTTTGCTGTTCCATATCGCAACTTTTCTTTCCGACATAAAATAATTAAATGAGAAATTTCAGATATTCTTATTTGGGCTTGACTTTGTCACTATCTCTTTTTAAACTTCCCTTCCCTCTCACTCTGACGCTAGCTTTCTTCGTTTATTCATAGATAAGAATTCAATAAAAGTACGGGAAGGGACGTGACATAATTATCATTAATTCTGGCGGGTGGCGCTAATGGAAAGGATAGGGCAGTCACTTATCATGCTGGGACAGCCTCCGTATTGTTCATTATTTAGTGTTTGCTGAGCTGATGACGGACTACGTGTGTGTTGGTATGGGTGTCAGTGTGTATGTGTGTGTGTGTGTGTGTGTGTGTACATAAGCATGCACTGTGTAAGATGGGACAAGGGTACGGCAGGGGAAAAGGACCCCACCTTATCTCATCCTCCACCCACCCCCCGCCTCACGTCTATGCCTCTCCAAATTGGATTTTATATTACAGAAGCAGTCAGGTATGAACAACTCATTTTCTCTCCCTCTTTTTGCTTTTTCTTTCTTTCATTCCTCTTTCTAACTCTCTTGCTTCATTCCTAGTATTTCTTTCTTTCTGCCATGGCTCTGTCTTTCCTTCCTTCTGCCCTTCCTCATCCTGGTACTGTGAACATTGTTCTCGCTTTTCTTTGAGTGCTAAAGGGCTGGTAGATTCTGTCCAGTGGACATTTGGTTTGGTCACCTTCTTGTGTGATTGAATCCTGCTGTATGTATAGTTACATACATTGCTATGCTCTGAAGTATAAAAGATACGCACATTTGAACCCATCAACTTCCTCACAGTGCTAAATCCTAATTAAATTTAGGTGTCTGCGCACATGCAGTTTCGTACGTCTCTGTTTGAGTATCTGTGTGTGTCTGATTATTAAGAATGTCTCAGTGAGCCCGTGTGTGTGTGTGTGTGTATGCAAACAGACCACTGATGGTGATTGGCCGTGAAGGTGGCTGCAGAAAGGGTCTTATCACCCATCTGGTCGCAGCACTGGACTTCCAATCCACTCTTACAATATTTACCCAACAACACACACAGACTTGCACACAGGCGCCTGAGGGGCAATGTCAGCGTGACAGACATTTTTTTTGACTGCTGTGTGTGTCTGTATGAATTTTAAACATTTTTAATAATATTTGCCAGTTAGTCTTGCAGCCTCGTTGGATCTTTGTGGACAGAAGATGGACCTGCAGGAGATCATGAACTGTCTGAAGGGCCGTCTCAACGGACAGTCTTTTCTTTTGCAGACTTTTTCCTGCCTGGTAATTCTTTATCTTGTTGTGTGCAAATGTGTGTTCATGTCAGAGGCCTGACCATCATTAGGTGCTTAGAAACGGGCCTCTAGTCTATGCTGTAGGGTTTCTGGACAATAACTATGTGCTCTCCTCATGGGAATAAGTTCCTTCTCTCTTCAGTGGTTGCTCTGCTGAATATGGCAGGCTTATAGAATATACTTTCTAACCTTGACTGTGGTGAGTGTAGGTCTTTTCCCTTAAGCAATGATTTTTTTACTTGACTCCATTTAACAAGGCAAGTTGACTAAGAACACATTCTTATTCATTGCACAGGCCTGGGGGACTAGTTGCAGTGGGAGATGATGGTGTTGTTTTTTCAGTAGTTGAAATATTGTATTTTGTTTCATCCATGTGGGTTTTACTTACTACTACAAAAATGTCTAGCATGTTTTCATCGTCTCTCATTGTAAGATACCATTTAACAATCTGCGGTCTTCAGATATCTAAATCTTTCAATCTTATTCTCAATTCTAATCTTCTCTCTTCCCCACTCGCTTTCTCTCTTTCTCTCTGGACAGAAGTTCAGATCCCCGTGTGCAGATGTTCATCCTCTACCAGAGGCAGCAAAATAATTAATAACTCCTCTCGTTTCTTACTCAGTCAGTCACTTATGAATCATTCATCACTCCACCCCTGCAGGATACTGTCCTTTGCTTATCTTTCTCCATTTTCTCTTCATTCCTCTTTTCTGTTGAGGGGTAGGGCATGTTGTACTTCTCAAACAAAACAGATCATGATTTGTATCAAATATTTAGCGTCTGCATTTGTCAATGCCACAGAAAATGTCAAGTCATATTGTTGTCTTGTGCCTTCATGTATTGTTTATTCCCTCAATGGCACACAGGTCAAGAGTGTGATTGAGTTTGTGTTAATATGAACTTTCGGTGTATGTGTGCATCTGCATTGCTGTATGTGTGTGAGAATGTGAATTCCATCACTGATCTTCTCCCTTAATGTCTGCCACCCTCATCTTCTGCAGATGGCATGCAACAGACGTTTCTCTTAGATGGGAATCGAAAATAATTGGATAAGCGCAGCGCACACACGCAAACACACACATAGATGCATGCCTACACATGAGTGCATAAATAGATACACGACAAGCACATACATATCCTCACATTTAATCAGCATAAAGAGAAAAAAAGAGACCAAGAAAGTTGTCAGTCAGGACCAATGAGTCGTCTCCTTTCGCCCGTCTGTCCCTGACGCTAATGGTGCCCCCCATGCTGTGACGCCTCCCTCGCATCATCAAAGCAGCGCAGGCTGGGGGGCGGCAGGAGTCTGTGTGTGTCTGTGTTTCTGTGGGTGTCAGTGCGCGTGTGTTTTTGGGCATGTGTGTGTTTCACGGACACCCCCTGGAGAGACCTCCAGCAGTGTGTGCCACAGCGAGCCCTTTTTTTTTCCTTTCTGCTGCCAAAATGAGTGAGTGTAATGCACATGAGAGGAAGCAGAAGCCTTCGAGTCACTTTCTCACACACACACGCCTATCTGCGCGTACACAAATACTTGGAGGGAAAACACTCCCACAGGCAGAGCAAGTGAAATGCTCTCACTTTTTTCACACACATAACACAACCACAAGCTAAGAAAAGGAAAGAGACACACTGAGAGCAAAATGGTCTATATCAGACAAATATACATGTACCTTTTGTCAGGTGTTTTAAGTAAGACTTTATGGAAGCACAAGGTGACAGTTTTATATCTTTATAAACTGTCGGCGCACTGCTAGCTGCACCTAACACTTGTCGATGTTGTTACCATTCCTATGCGGCCAATAAACATCAGTAGTGTCATATATAGGTTATTTAGATAAGGTTACTTAGCTGTATAGGTAATATTCTTGTAATTGTGGCTTTTTAGTTTGAGTGGCTGTATTGTGTTTCAGTGCTGCATTCCGTATTTGTTAATAATCTGATAAGATGACCAGGGAGAATAAACAACATCTGCTAAATACAATCAAATGAAGTCAATTAATGTCATTATGCTCCACTCCCTTGAGAAATCATTGTGGATTTTTTCTGTTAAGACCAATCTTGTTTGTTGTTCCTGTGGCTCATTTAGCTGGATTAATGCTGATATTGCCAACTTAAAGATCTAATCATTGGTACTCTTGTTTTCTGCTGGTGTAGGAGGCAGTCACTAGTGTGGACATAGGAATTCTATACTGTAATGACTGTTGATTGACATTTTCTTAAAAAATAATGTTGAAAATGTTGAAAAAAAACTTTCAACTCATAGTGCAATGTCAGACTGCTCTGTTAAATTAAGCCAGTCTTTACTTTTATACTTGTTTTATGTGAAAGAAATTACATTAACAAAATACAAAGACTGATTATAAGCCTAAAATGTCAGCCGCACTACCTCCTAATCATCTCAGAACTCATGCTGGTGGTTCCAGTGGTAACAATGAAACTGATTAAAAGGAGGATAGGAAGCCTCATAATTGGTGGTTTACTTTGTAGGCACACCTTGATGCTTTGATTCTATTTTTTTTTCTTTCTATTGACAATTGTCACAAAAATCTGTGCTTTCCTGACCACAGAAGTCAACAGTTTCCTTCTCAATTGCACATTTTATTTCTATAACATTTATCTGAAGTGTAATTGTTTATTTGTTAGTTTTAAGCCAGAGTCAAAGTCTTTCCATTACAGGACTGTCTGACGACTGAAGCACTCTGTTACAGTATAAACTGCCTGTAACTGCTGCAAATGACTCTGCACTGCAGTGTCCTCCCACACATTTTCAAGAGGTTTACTAAAGAAGACAGTTAATTAGCAAGTAATCTCATTTATTCATTTAGCGCCTTCACATACACAGCCCCACGCGTCACATGCAAACTTTTAATAAAAAATACTATCTCCCCCCCCCAGATGTGTTTGCGTTGTTGATTGGATGGTCATGGCACGTACCTCACTGCTGTTTGCCTAGGCCAATGGTCCCTCGTCTTATCAGGGGTTAATTTAAAGTAACTGTAACAGTAGGCACAGAAGCATATATTCACCAGCAGATACAAAATAGTCAAACATTAGCACAAAGAAGCACTCCCATGTAAAGAGCAGCAAGAATTATTCTGAGTGTTATTGATCTTCAACAGTAGTAGAGATAGTGCGTCAGAATAGGTTTCAAACTGAAATTGGCCTTATTAATGTGAGAGAACAAAACATTAATAACATAAATATTCCCTTTTGAAATAATATCTACATCCAAAAAAAGATACATTTGTTTCAGTTGTACTTTTAGCTCATTGTATTAATGAAGCTCATGATGTCACACATGCTTGTAAAATCAACAGATATCCAACACCTAAATCTCTCGATATACATTAAAAAAACTTGTAAAACATTTCTGTGGAAACTTTACCACGACTGTTCAAGGAAAATTTATATCTGCTCTTTTAGATCATCCTTCTATACATATATCTATATATATCAATTATTTTAGTGTTGTTTTTCTATATTCTAAAGAGGTTATTTTTCCCATTTATGGGGCTCCAGATGTACTGTTCAGCAGACTTTTGGGTTTTAGCTACACTTCAAAGTAAGAATGAACAGAAAGACGTAAGAAATAATGAATGCAAAAATATCTGTGTGTTCAGATTAGGGCTAATGTATGTGTGTGTTAGGGTTAGGGTTATGCGAATGGATCCATGTACCAATAATGAAACAAACAATTTATGAGTAAGATACCTATATCCCACTTCCTGTCTGTTTTGAGGAATATCAGTCAAAAGTATTAGTCATAGAGAGGAAAGACAAATGAACAGGTCATTTCAGCCTTTTTTCATACTTGCTGCCACTCTGTCCTTAGCTGTGTGTGTGTGTGTGTGCGCGCATTTATACCTGCGTGCATGCGTGTGTGACCTTCGGAAGGGCAGGAAGAGTAACTGGGGAGCTGGCTCTGACTGCGGCACATCGATCGTGGACCCCTGCATTCTCCTGTTCTCCTGCTCAACAGTCACTCTTCGCACACACACACACACACACACACACACACACATATACACACACACAAACACTCGCCTCATTGACCAAATAGACTTACATATGAGTGACGGGGCCAATTTCTCTCCCTTTCCTCCCCTTGCTAATTTATGGCCATTGATCTACACCGGGCTGAATTTATATACACTCATCATGCTCTCGTGCTCTCTGGCTCTCTCTCTCTCTTTCTCTCTCTCTCTCTTCTCACACACATACGCACAGGTCCTTTGTGTGGTTTACAATGCAGTGCACTGACACATGCTCCTGCCGTCTCAGCAAAAGTGGCGAGAAGAAAGTACAAGAACATGCTGAAGGACTCAGGAAGTGTGTGACGTTGGAACTAATGGTTTTCTTTTGTGTGTACTGTATAAGCTGGTGTCATTTCCTGTACCTGATTATGTCAACATTAAATGACACACATGCTTGTTATCTTGTAGGACAGTGCAGTGTGTGTGGGCACAGATAGGTCACAGTAATAATGAGTGTATAACACATTTGTCAGGGTCAGTGGACAGGGTCAACTGTAGAGCACGACCTCTGGTGCTGGTAGGGTTGTAATAGTTGGCTCAAGCATTTTTCAGCATTTATCATCCAGACATTGAAACTTCATCATAGTTCCCCTAGTTAAAGGAGGACCCTTCTACTCATTACTACTGCTCCTGTTTGGTACAATTGTGTTTGTAAATGGTGTGTCTTCCTGTCTCTTCTGTCCCTCCAGGTGCATCCCCATGCTCAGTAGACAGCCAGGTGGTTGGTGAGAGCGAACGGACCAGGGAGCAGATTCTACAGACCCTAAGTGACCTGTCCCGGGGCTTCCAGGACATTGCCGACCGCTGTCTCCTGGTATTGCACCTGGAGGTCAGGTATGACAAAGAGAGAAACTCACCCAAACTTTACTTATATTGCAGAAATGAAAACACACACAGGGGGGCTACATGGTATTAGTACATTTATCTTATCATGTTACCAGGTGACAGATGGCCTCAGAATCTTTGGCAGAACCATTTTAAATCCTCCAAAGTCAATGTCAAGACTATAAATGATAAGTAACCTTTATTTGTTAAAACACTGACAATTTGACATCTTTAAGTGTTTTTTTATTGCTGTGCTAATTATGCTGTCAATATGAAATAAATGTAATACATTTCTCTTATTTAATTGAATGCTTGAAAGTCGAGGCATTAAACTGCACACACAGTCCTAACAGCATTATACTCTAAACATAGTGCTCAAAGTAGGTTGGGTTGAATTGACCTATATGTTGCCTGGTTCATATATTGATGCAATGCTGATTATTTCAAGGTGATGAATTGTTTCCCTTAAGGTAAACAATTTTTTAAAATAAATAAGTGTTGGAAGATTATATACACTACGAGTCAAAAGTTTGGACACACTTTTAATTGTTTTTCTTT
>NW_023339652.1:8120570-8126250 GCF_004916995.1 Morone saxatilis | reverse complement strand
AAAACCATTAAATGAGAAGGTGTGTCCAAACTTTTGACTGGTAGTGTAGTTACAACCACATAATATGGTAGCATTTTTAAATTATATTTTTCCGACTGGATCCTTTAACGTCAGCACACACCAGTGTGATGTGCAACAAAACAACCGCACCAAACGCTTTCTGTGTAAGCCCGTGTACTGGTGGCATCTTGATGCATGTTAGATCATTACTGTATAACTTTAATTAATTTACCATGATAATACCACACAAGCCAAGAGGAGGACAGGCCATTAAATCATATGGACAAAAAGTATCAGTGGCATCACACTTCTCCCCTAAATGCACAAGTTCAGGAATTTATACCATGTCTTGGGTATGTGTTTTGAATGTCAATATCCAAGTTAATTTACCACACCATATACTTTCTCCCCCCACAAACCACTAATAGTCCTCCATCATCCCTCTCCCCTTGCTTCCATCCCCCCATGAACCACTATTTCCCTGTAGACTATTGTGTAGCTTATGCAATATTGTTTATGATTTCAGTAGAAAACCCTCCCTGAGGCTGATGTCTAGCTATATGCTACACTCCATTGACTCTCCCCATCTAGCGAATTTCCCCTGATAGTGGTACCAGCTAAATGAAGCCATGAGGAAGAAAGCGAGAGGGGAGGGAGGAAGAGAGATGATTGTGGAGGTTAAAGTGATGGTGGGGGTTAAAGAAGGGAGATACAGTAGCTAAGTGCAAGAAATGATTGAATAGAGATATAAGGATGGAGGCACTGAAACTGTGGTGTAGTTGTTGGCTTCACCTTAGGGGGAAGAGACATTCACCCATATCATTTTATAACTTTCTGCTCAGGGCACTGTGATTATGGAATTATGAGAGTATTGACTCCTTGTAGTTTAGACATAAATGAGCCTTCTGTGGACCTAAAGGACCTCAGACTAAGATGTAGGTTTTTAAATGGACAGAGAAAAGTAGCATCTTGTTAAAAGATAGGTTAAAATTCACCTCCTCTGCACATAACAGTTGTAAAAGTATTATTAAAGATATATGTTACCTTGGACAGACTAGGGATAGGATTTTTTTGCTTCTAGTGATTAAAGTTATTTTCATGTAGAGCACAGTGAACCAATAGTAAAAAGAATGAATAATGTTATTTTGAACATTCTGACATTTTCTGATGTTGGGTCTCTTGTAAAGTTGAATCAGCCTTGTCCATGGCAGTTGGCTATGAACACAGGTACAAAATAATATACAGTATGTAATTCCACCTGCCAAAATAAAATGTGGCCAAGTAAAGTGAATATAAAAACCCTTGAGCAAGGTTCTTAACCCATAATTACCTCACTGGAGATGCTTACTGGCAAAGAGCACAAATCCATGTTTGTACCACATCTTTATCTAACGGCTGCTGACCAAAAATATTTTTAGATAAAATGAATTCCGAAACATCTTTAATACAGTATGTAAGGCGTTGAGACATAAAGATGAGCTTCTCTGGCATACATTGTGAAAATGTAATTAAATGCTCCAAAGGCATATTTGTTTTGGACATGAAGGACCCGTAGAATGAAGGAAACTCACAGAAATCCTCAGGCTGTGTTATTTCAATACAAGATTTGAAGTGAAGGCCTTTTTTTTTTTTTTTTAGGCTGTAGGCTGTAATTACTAGATGTTTAAGTATTTTTATACCTCTGAAAGTTGTACAGCAAACTGTATTTAGCACTGTGCTCCACAGGGTCCTCTTAACTAATCAGATTTCCTGGCTGAATCGTATTCAGAAGTGAAGTAGTGGTAGCTGAATAAGTAGATATATTATGAGTACTGAATTATAGGTGTTAGAGTTAGGTATACATATTAACAGGGCTTCAGAAGTGAGAACACTCATTGCCCACTAAAGTCTACCTTCGAACTATGTCATAAAACACTTCATCTCTTTATGGTATATAAGCCTTTTTCTTTCTTTTTCAACATCAACGGCAAAATCAGCAGGTGCATGTTTGACAAGACCTGAAATGGAAAAAGATTAAAGATATGAACAGTCTTCAACAACAAATGTTCAACTTTCTCTTTTATTTCCATCAACTCTACTCTCCTCCTATGTCCTAATCCAGGGTGCATTGTTTCCATTACCTGATCCCCTTGACTAAGCAAGGCAATTATGCCATTGTGGCTAATGTGGAGAGCATGGACTATGACCCACTGGTGGTGAAACTTAATAAGGACATCTCAGCCATAGAGGAGGCCATGGGGGCTGCCCTTCAGCAGCACAAGTTCCAGTACATCTTTGAAGGTCAGCACCAACCTTTTCTGTTTTTATGCCACTCTCTTTTTCAGTTCTTCTCTTTGCTGAACTGACTATCATTCTTTTCTCTTTTTCTTCTTCCCTCTTGCTAGGTCTGGGTCATCTGATCTCCTGTATTCTAATCAACGGGGCCCAGTACTTTAAAAGGATCAGTGAGTCTGGTATAAAGAAGATGTGCAGGAACATATTTGTCCTTCAGCAGAACCTCACCAACATCACCATGTCCAGGGAGGCTGACCTCGACTTTGCCAGGTATGAGTCTTGCCCCTTTTTTACAGGGATTAGCTTTAGTTCAGTTCACCTGGAGCAGTTTGTTGGCTTCACAACAGAAAAACACCACAACCAGAAACTAGTATATGCACTCAGTTTCCACCAGTATTAGTTTGTAAAGGCTCATAACCTTGGACTGAAGCAGCTGGCAGAAGATATGCCGTGCAGATAGTCAGTGTCTCTAAATTTTCATGCCACTTTCTTGCCAGTACTTCAGAAGTGCTTGCTGTTTTTCCCTTGGGTTTGCTGTTGTCATGGTGATAAAGCCTCTGATATCACAGGACTCTACCTTAAAATCCAAGATAATTATTAATATTAACACATATTCATGTGTTGCTATCTGTACTATAATCATTATAATTTTGATTCCTAAAGGGTGTAATATTTGTAAATAATATATCAAATATAAAATCAAATGAACTGTATTAAGACAATGCTTACTGGCTGATGATTAGTTTAAATCCGTTTATGTGTTGGTCCGACCCTACTACACACCTACACAGACACACACAGACATGCACAATGTCCTCAAGTTCAGACTATGTCGATGCACGAGGCAGACAGATGGTCAAACAGATTGTCAAACACACCGTGTGTCAGGGTGTGCACGGTTGTTGGTGTTTATTTCTCATTCATACGTTTATATTTCGTGAGTCTACCTGCTGTTGCCCAGTGCTCTCCAGCCCTGACAGGCATGGGGGAAATCAGCGTTCAGATATATTTGTGAAAAAGAAGGAGAGAGGGAGCAGGAGGCTAGAAAGAGAGAAGACAGAAAGAAAAGGGTGATTCATAGTCTTCATATGATTTTTTTTTCTCTCTTTCTGAAGCCTGTGTCCTTGACAGGAGAGAATGTGTGAGAGGAAGGGTGATGGAAAAGATGGAGAAAGAAGGGAGGGCTTAGGGGAAGGAAAATTGAAAAACTAAGTGAAAGGAAGTTATAGAAAAGATGTCTTTCACAGGCAAAGGCATTGAATTGACTTGGAGAAGACAGCATGGATAGAAGATTGAATACAGCAGAGTGAGAGATGAAAGTGAGAAAGATACAGACAGAGAGAAAGGGAAGAAAAAACTTTATCTGCTTGATTTTCAAATATTACCACTTTGTTTTCAGCTGTCAGTGGGTATCAGTTTCTTTCTATTTCTCTCCTTGTCTTGTTTTTTCTCTTTTCCTACAGCAGTGGCTCCGTTATAAAAGTAAATAGACTTTGGCTGTGACATGCTTCTCACATGACTGTAAAGAAACAGTAAACAGACTTTTTTGTTTCTAAAAAAAATTGTTTTTATGGCAGCATTTCAACTATCTGTGTTAACGCACCTTTCCTAACCTTCTCAGTCTTAATATTTGTGTTGTAAAATTTGTTTACCAGTGTTTGCCACGTTGTCATGTTGTGTCGTAGGATTAATTAGCTGCTTTTCACAGCTCTTGGAATCTTTATGAGTGTGTCATATGTTGGAGTGGATGGGTGTCTATTTGTTGTCTGTGTTTGGACATTTGTAATGTGCCAGTATTGGAAGCCAAGTTTTCCCCCAGGAAAAAAAACACTGAAGTACACTGAAATGACCTGAACTGTACTGGATGTAGAGGGCCATTGATTAGTATGTTATTTCTACCCTCTGTCAACTTTGATTATGGAGAAATGCCAGTGATGGCTTTTCTGTCTACTCTCTCTTTCTCCCGCTCTCCCTGATTACGAGGCGTGGGTGGTGTGGAGGTGTTGATTGGGAATTGCAGAGCACATTGTTTACAAATTCATGGCTTTTTGGATTGGCCGGCCTCCGGCTCCAAGACACACCGACTCTAGCAAACACACATCACACACATACACAAACCCACATACACACACTCAACTCAGCCAAGCCAATCAGCATTTTGAAATCACCATATTTATGTTTTGGACATGAATATTCATAAAGTGTGATACGTGGCTCAGACCTGCGAGTGTAGGTGACCATATGGCCTGTGTGAGAAAGTATGATGATTAGGATGAGATAAAATGATGCATTTGTGGCTTACCAAAAAGCCAGAAGTAATATTTTTAAGCTTCCTTTTCAGAAGATGTGCACTCAACTATAAAATTAGCTGCAAAAATATAAAGAATGTCTCATATGTTTCAAAGAATATGAGCATCGAACACCCAAGATTGACAAATTAAATCACTTAGCAGCTAAAACCTCTACATATCATGGACATTTAAAGATGTGATGATTGTTATTTGAGTTGTATAGCATTTTGAATCATATAACAGTTTTGCTGTAACGATTTCTAGAATACTAACATCGGCCAACCAGAATCAGCAGTGAAAAAGCAGTCTGAGGAAGGGGGACTAGAAGTAGAACACTCATCAGTGTTTTATTACCACATGTGGAGAAACATGAGTAGATGAGGAAAGGAAGTGATCACAGCAGGAAGCCTGCTTTTGAGAAAGGCTGCAGATGCTTGCCTGTGAACCCATGTACTTTTATGTTCCTATATATGTGTGTGTGCGTGTGTGTTTATTTTTTTATTTTGCCTCAGTGTGCTTGTCTGGGAAAGGGAGAGGCGAGAGAGACCTGGACAAGGGCACAGTAATAACCATTGATCTGAGTTAAAACTAAGGAGAGGCCCAGTAACCAGCACTGCAGAACTCATGAAGACACACACACACACACATCACACACACACACACACTCGCTCTCACACACTCTCTCACTCCTCTCTCCTAGACTGTGAAGAAGGATGGGGAAACAGTGCCACCCTGTGGCAGAATCCATGTTTATATACAGTATAATACTGTGAAAACCTACAGTATGTCCATGGTTAAGGTTGCACAGTGTGTAAAACTCAACTATGTTTTTGTGTATGTGTGTAAGCGTGTGTGTTGGTATGGCATGGTCCTATGGCGGTCTCTTGTCTCTCAGTCAGACGTTTGGCAGCGATTTCAGCTCCTGGGTCAAGGTCACACACACACACACCTAAACACTGACACAAAAGTGGACACACAGAGACCATCTGCTCAGAAACAGTTCAGGGGATCAGTCCTATTCTGCAGAACTGTGTGTCACTGCAATGTCACATCTGTGTATTGACTGTGCCCTCAACCTTCACTCCATTGATCAGCTTCCATCATCCTGTGTGTCT
>NW_023339652.1:8119535-8120548 GCF_004916995.1 Morone saxatilis | reverse complement strand
CTCTTTCTCTCTCTCTTTCTTTATGCTGATTGCTGGTTTCTTGACAGAAGCAGATATGAGATGAAGGCAATTTTGGTGGTGAGTCTTTTATCTTGAAAAGACCAGAAGCCATAGTTCCAAAGAAAACATCACAATACAACTTTCAAAAACTTAGTGTTGCCTGGCAACAGTCCAGTTCAGCCTATGGAGAAATTGTTGACTTCTTTGGCTCGGCAACAGATTTAGTAACCTTAAATAGAGATCTAAAATAATTAGCTTTCACTGAGATTTGCTGCACAGCTAGGCTCACAGGTGGCCGTAAAGCCTTTAAAAACTGTTTTTTGTCATTTTACCTGTCATGAAGTTCCATTCTGCTCTGCACGTGTCCTGATGCTGAAATGTCCTTGATTAGTTTTCTGACGATCGGCTAATCAACTAATCGTTTTAGCACTTTTTGGATTTTATGTCAGCTGAACTCTGAATTCACTTGAACCATCTCCACTGATGCCAAAGCATAGGATCATTAGACAAAGCCTATGAAAACACAGGCACTACACACTACAGACATGTTTTGCCCAAACAATTCACATACACCAAATATAAATGTAATGTTTGTCTGTGTTAATAATCTTCTATCTCTGGCCCACCAGAATTTAAGGTATGTATGTACAGATGAAGATATGTATGACACACACTGAGACATGACAAACTCATAACACGCACTCACTACACAAACACACATACAGTGGAGCTCTGAGCTGCCCCAGCGACCCGTGTAAGGTTGCAGGGCTGTCATAACATCCCTAGCTAACTCGCAAGCCCCATAGCCCGTAGCTTGGCTAAACACCAGTCTGACAGGCTCACTGTAGAGATGCCCCAGAGTTCAGCCCATCGCACCCACCTGTCTGCTACTGGAAATTACAACCCTGTGAGGGTGTACAGGTGTGAATTGTACAAGAGCCTTGTGTACTGTGCATTGTCCCAAAGTGTACTGCCCCAGCTTCTGTGTGTCTCTTAAGATTCAGTGTGTACGA
>NW_023339652.1:8117411-8119435 GCF_004916995.1 Morone saxatilis | reverse complement strand
TGTTTATGATGACGCTGGCCTTTGCTGATGAGGCCAGTGAGAGTGTGTATATTCGTATGTTAGCATCTGTGTGTGTGTGTTGTGCGTGGCACAGCATGATGGGACTGGTCTTTGCTGATGAAGCTTTAGTCTCAGTGTCTCTGCAGACCTTTCCTCATTATCAGAGTAGAGACGATTGCACTGCTTTGGAGGGAGAGAGACAGAGGGGAGGGGAAAGGGAGATACTTCAGAGAGAGATTGAAAGAGGCAGAGGCATGTATAAACTGAGACTACATTCACAATAAGCTGGCAAATTTTACATGTGAAATCGACACGCATCCAGGATAGCATTTTCATTTTTGTTAAGCTCTGTCGTCCTTTAGAGCCAGAGGTGCTGCAAGATTTATTAAAATAATTTAAACCCTGAATCTATAGCCACTTCTCATCACATAAAAAACATGGCAACATTTACAATAACTACATCTTCAAATAACATTTTAAAATGGATCAAAGCGGAAGAATGAACATTTTCACCATATTAGAAGCCCTGTTAAATGTGCAGTTTTGCTGGTCAGGGCAGCGCACAGTTGCCGGTTGTCATAGTAACGCAAAACGTTTTCTGGGAACACAAGTTTTCCAGGCGCACAGTTGTCAGAAATAACTGACATAGCAGTGATGGAAGGATTTCTTACTGTAAACAAAGCTCATAGAAATGTGTACAGTGGAGGCTTCTTGGCTTACATATATCTGTACTGCACCTGTCTCAGGTGGTTAAACCTGTGTTAAACCTTCCTGCTGACCATCTACATGTACGATATACTGTTTTAGTAGTTCTCATTTACATATTTTTGTTTTTCTGTTTTTATACAAGTGTACAAGCATAGAATATCAATTTGATTACAGGTCATACATACTACCTCTCAACCAGGCACTGCTATGATTACAAAGTTGGCTGTCCAAAAAACATCCAGCTTCATTACAACACCTGTATTGTGTGATTGGCTATACTGGCATTTAAAATGAGTGATCATATAGAGGTTAGATGCAACAAGCTAAAAGTTGAATGTCTGACTATAGTTTTACTTATTCACACTAAAATGTGTGGTCTGGGTTTTGAAATGTATCCACTTTTGGGGCCGTTTTTTGGATGTCAAAAAGATCAGTTTAAGGGTAGGGTAGAGGGCTAAAACACAGAAAATGAAAATGATGCACTTACAAATAAAGTGTGGACGTATATGTTATAGGGAGGGAAAAAAGAGAGGAAGTAATTGAAAAGTCCTGTTGTTGGTGTCAGTAGCTCAGGTATCTGTTACTGCAGCAAGCAAGTCTTGGTTCCAACTGATGGAGAAGTTCATCCACCGTCTCTCATCCTTTCTACTCCTCCTCCTTCCTCACCTCATCTCTCCCCCACTAACTAATGTTTTCTTTCAAAGACGCTGACAGAAGCAGCCTGTAATGGCCTTAATATTGTACACGATGGAAATGAAGGGGGAATGAATTGTGCTGATTATTGTCTTTCTCTCGCTTTTCTCCTCTGTCTTTATTTTTTTCCTTTTCCTCCTGCTCTCCCTCTTTTCCTCCATGTTTCTCTCCCTTTATCTTTCGTTCTCTTTCTCACTTTTGCGCTATTGACAAACATATCTGTCTGTCCTATTCTGCATCCACGCATCATACATTTACTTAATGCTCTTTGTATATGATAAAAATGAAAGGGGGATGGGCGGGTAATTAAAATCTAATAGAAAGCGCACCTTGGAGGTATGATGATGAACACATGCACTGATTACCAAAGCACTCATAGACGGGGCTTGTGGTAGAAGCAGGTCCAAATTGGTCAAATTAGTGTGTGTGTGTGGAGAGAGAAAAGAGGTAAACTAAGGGCCATAAATAGAGATGAAAAAAGTGAGTTGTTGTTGTTGTGTTTTTGTTGGTCCTTCCTTTAAGGAACAACAAAACAACAACTCACTTTGATTTTGTAGAAAAAAGGAATGTTGGTTTCATTAACTATCTGTGTCTTTAAATGATAAGAAGAGGTGTGTGTGTGT
>NW_023339652.1:8117146-8117342 GCF_004916995.1 Morone saxatilis | reverse complement strand
GTGTGTAAGCGTGTGTGTGTGTGTCACTGGGGGTTCTTTCTTGATGGTGGGGTGCCGAGAGATTTTAATCTTATTAACAGCCCTTACCCTGTTTGGCAAATGGCTTTCCAACTGCTTGGGTAATGAACTGTTTGAAAGTGTTTTCAACACACACTAACATACATCACTCAGACACATACGTAGACACACACACACA
>NW_023339652.1:8102715-8117053 GCF_004916995.1 Morone saxatilis | reverse complement strand
ACACACACACACACACTAACAACCAGCTGACAGTCTAGCACACTGTCGTCCCGTGGATGCAGCTTTTCTGTTTTGATATTGGCAGTACAGAAAGAAACTGCACGGTGGATTTAGTACACCGTCATCAGTTATAAATGAGCATCAGTAGATCTGCTTTTAACAAATCCTGTGTGGGATTTGTCCTAAATGCATCACTGCCAAGTGAATTATAGTTGCCATTATACTGTAGTTAAGCCCTGTTTTATAGCACTGATGAGGTATTTTTTATTTTCTCTTGCCGGCTGCTGCATCAACAGATGGATCCCAAAGCTTTCCAGCTACTTTTACTATTTTATCAGACAAATTGTTTTTTAGACTGGAGGAAAATGTCCAAACAGAATTTGGTGCCTGTCAAAGTGGTCCCAGTCATATTTTCGGTTTTCCACAGGGATGTTTGTTGTTGATTTCCCCCTGCATACATAAGTCACTAGTCTACCAGAAGGGTTTTCTTAATTGAAAGAAGGAGCCTAGCCTAAAAAGTCAGTCAGTCAGCCTACAGAAAATCCAACAACAAGAACTTTGAGAAAATCTGTACTGGTAACAGTTACTTTTGGGGGGTTTTAAGTGTCCATCAATCATTATTTATGCACAATACCCGCAGCCTGTCCCAGCTCTCACTGGGTGACAGTCGAATGCACCTTGGACAAATCGGCAATCTATCACAGGGCTGACACGTATAGATAGGCACACTCAGATTCACAACAGGCAATTTAGACTCTCCAAACATATTGTAGCATAGCAAATAACTGTAGAACTAAAAAAAAAAAAAAAAAGATAAACCGTGTACACAAAAACTTCACATCTATCACACACACATCTATCACACACATCTACTGCAATTATGCCCATTTAGAGAGTTAGAATGAATCAGTCTCAGGTAGTCAAGTGCAGTTTCTACTCCTATTTATTGCCCTGTAAAAATCAACAGTTGCTTTCCTCTGCTAAGCTGTTAAAGAGTGGAAGCCTTCTGTTCAACGCTTCTTCCCGCAACAAAAGAAATGTGTGTTTTCTTTTTGGTTATGTGTGTTTTTCCCATTAGATCAGATAACGAGGTGATTTGCCTCAAGCGTGCAGGTAATCTCTGGGTCTAGAGAATGAAATGATAAGGCTTTCGAGCTGGTGTTTGGTTGCAGTGAGGTAAATGTGTTAACACTTAAATACAAAGTATGCACAAACAAACAGATTCAAAACAGACACATTGGACGAAACTGACATTTAAGCATCGACGAGAAAAACACACAAATAAACTGCACATTTCATTATAAGATAAAACCACATGTGGCAGCCATCTTTTTCACGCTTTTTATCCCTCTCTTCTGTCTTGCCCCCGGTTAAGGAGTGAACCAATGTGACCCTCATCAATATTGACAAGCTTTTTCATGAAATGAGCTCAGAGATGGAAAAATGAACAAGACCTTGGAGAGAAATTGAGAGCAGGATGGAAAGCGAGACAGAATGCAAATGCTTCGATGGCCAAGGGCATTACTTGTAAGGGGGAAGCCAAAAAACAGATATGTACCTCTATTCCTCATTCTTCTCTTCAGCCATCACTCTTTTCCCCTCTCTCTTTGTCTCCATCTCCATCTCATTCATTGTATCCCTCGTCGTTTTCTACTGTTGAATCTCCAAAATGACGGCACATAAAACACCTTGGAACAGAAGCTCCCCGAGTGCTCATTAACGCCTCGTTAGCATCGAAAATGATCGTCTCAAGAAGGGAATGGGTCTTGGATGGGTGGAGGAGCTCAACAAATGAGATAAAAATATCTTTTCTTACCAAAGTGTCTTTTTACTGCGCCATATCAGAAATCACTAAAGATTTGAATCCATTTACTTTCATCTTCCTCTGGCACAATATAGAGCTTAACCCTCTTTCTCCAGATTCTTTGATGGACATAATTATATATCAGCCTTTTTCTCTGCTGTCGCACAAAAAAAGGTTGAAAACAGGTGGACCTAACCTTTTTTTCTTCTCAACCACAACACTTCCAAGGCCTTTCTTCAGCCTAACAATGTCAGAGCTGCAGTTATCTTTCCTCACTGAACGGCAGCACTCACAAAGCAGCAGGAGCCACTGCTGTTGAGTGACTGGCATCTGCCCTTGGCCAAGGAGGCCAGTTTATGCTAGGAAAGAAAGCTGCTTTTGCCTGAAAGTTGAAACGATTTCAGCCCAACATTCAGAGTATAGTCAGTGTCACACTGAGACAAACTCATTAAAATACAAATATTGCTACTCATGGGGAGCCACAACACCGTATCTACACATATGGTTTTTAATTTTTTTTGCTAATGCTCCAGGCCTCCATTGGTTTCTATCCATTTCAGTACACTGTAAACATCAATTAACTGAATTAACATACAAAAGCAGTGTAATATTGACAAAAATGAACACAGACTTGATCTTTATTGTGATGAATTACACTATATATATATATATATATATATATATAGTATCAACGTAATTGACTTCTGTATTTCCATACAGAAATGAATGGAAGCCAATAGCTGCTTAGGACAGTAAAAAAACCAAAATACATCTAAAAAGCTTATCATCTGCACAGCATGCATTGAAAAATGGTCAGCGAAAGTGTACTATCATAGTTCAGTGTGTAGATAGTTTCCTCTTGTCCTCTTGCTCTGACCGTATCTACAACTACTGTATGGAAGTGTAACATTTGGTGTATCTTTAGAGAATGGGATTTGTCCCATAGCCAGGGGCAGATAGTGGTGAAAGCTATTCTGGTGTGCGCCTGCATTTTGCTGTTCTTGTGAGTGTGTGTTTGGGAGCATAGTTGTCTGGCCAACACAACCACACACACACACACATACACACACACACATTCTCTAAGGTAGTTGACCTGTTTTGCCCTGAGCAAAGAAAAATTGTCTGTCCTGCATCCCAGCACTTTCCTTTGCATTACTTTACCTCCAGCAGTGCTTTCTGCACAGAAATGTGTAAATTTTGTTAATGACGAGCTACCTTCCTACTAAAATCCATATTTATGGCCAAATATTGTTTACTCCTCTCTTAATTGGTTCTAATGACTATTACATCCCGTGTTCCCACACAGAGGAGGTCTACCTGTAAATATTCAGTGAAGAATAACTACAGACAACATAAAAATAAAAATAAATACCCACGTCTTTATGTCTGATGTTTTAGTTACCAGTTGGAAGTGTGTGTTATCCACAAATACTACTCTCACTTTGTGCTCTTTCTTTATCAGTATGTACTTCATGGTCTTTTTCAAATGGCCCATTGTGGCATTAGTTCCTGGTTAAAGAGCTATTAATTCTACACACACCCTATTCCTCTTTTAGGTCTGTCAACAGTGTTTCATTAAAACGGTCTCACTAGTTTGTAGTCGGTGAATGTTTTCCCTCTACCGTCAGCTCCCGGTGGCGGCAGTGTGAAGTCCTTGAAGGCCGTTGTAAGGAAATTGGGCTTGACAGCAACAGCAGTTAGATTGGGTTTTGTGTTTTTCCTTTGTTGTTGTCGCTCCTTTTGATTCTCTGCTGGAATAATGCAAAACAGAGGAATATAAAGTTATTAACTTTTTTCCCCTTCTTTTTCTCCCCCTTGCTTTTCTTCATTCATAACATCCTGTCATTTTTCTTTCCCTCTCACTTCATTCCTCGTATCTCTCCATCCAGGCAGTACTACGAGATGCTGTACAACACTGCAGATGAGCTGCTAAATCTGGTGGTGGATCAGGGCGTTCGCTACACAGAGCTGGAGTACATCAATGCCCTGTCCTTACTCCACCGCAGCCAGACGGGTGTAGGGGACCTGAGCACCCAAAACATCCGGCTGCAGAGGCTGAAGGAGATCATCTGTGAGCAGGCCGCCATTAAACAGGCCACCAAGGACAAGAAGATCACTACAGTGTAACTATAAAACAGGACAGGGTGGAGAAGGGGGGGTTGAGTTGCCTGGAAATTAGATAAATATGACCAGTAAAAGAGAATAATGGTGTGTTTCCCAATCACCAATCTGTCCTACACTGTTTCAACACTGTTTCAATTCCATCAAATCTGTCTTGCAGGAACATGTACAGCAGATAAATGGGTCATGTATGAGAGGGGAACGAATTACAGAACTTGTGGGTGATATTTAAGAATTGGGTTAGAAAACACTGAAATAGAGGCTCTAGACCTAGATCATAATGTGTGTGAATTCTGTTGATGGAGAGTGTGTGTCTTCTCCATTTCGTCTTGCCTGATGTGATTAAACGCATTGTAGTCGAGGGTTGACACAGGTGTACTTTCTTCCAACTCTGGGCATGTATATTATATATATATAAAATATATATAAAGTGTATGCGGCACTGACTCGCTCTAATTGGGAAGTGTAGGTGACAACCAACACAGCTGCAAAGTTTGCAAGTCTAGTTCCCTATGCATCCATGTCACAAGGTAACCTATATTGTCAATTTACACTTTTAAAAGAGACTACAAATGCAGCACTTGCGCTTCGACTCCAACAGTCCCCCGCTCACCATGACTCCAGCTCAGATAAAAGGCGATTGTCTTGGACACTCACCCAAAACTTAGGCCCCATCTCATCTAATTTTCCTATTAGATCTAAACTGCTGCTCTCAATTACACCTCTATCTCTGCTCTCCTGGCAGCCCCATGGGCCCACTGATTCTGTCTGCAATAACAGATGCCAGATTAGACTGTCTGAATGAGGCCACATCTTCCGCCTGCTGCCAATTTGGGTTGGTCCCCAAAGATTTCCCTTGCTGAGAATTGTATCATATCTGTGGCTGTTAAAAATCCTGTGTGTCTGTCTTTTTTTCTTATAGTTTGGGCTGCAAACTTGTGCGGCTAGTGTGGAAAGTTGTGAGTTTATTACATTTTTCACAAATTGGACAAAAGAGACTCAATAATGGAGATATTTTTTGCTGATTTCAGTTTCATCCTTCCATTAAACAAGTTTTATTTGAAATGTGATATTTAAAGTCCAGCACCCTACAGTGGAATGACTTGCACTTTTTTGTGTTGGGGAGTTATGTGGGAATACATTTCATCAGTCATACTAGCTCTCCAAACTGAAATGATGCAATTCTGAATCTTTACTTTGTCGTCCCCACTGCATGTGCTCAAGTCTTTTAAAGTGAACTAAACATATAAACTCAAGAGGCGATCCCAAATCATTCCCCCCTCCCTCCAACCCTCCCTGTTTTTAGTTCATTAACTTGGGAGAGAAGTACTTAACGAGAAGAGGAGAGGGGAATGGGAGCCTTGTCAATACAGCGGGGCCGGCGCTGGTCTCCCTGAAGCCCACAGAGCAATCCATCATAATGACACATAGGCTGGGATCGATGGGAAAACAACCACGGAGCTGCTGAGGGGTTGGCCTACCACTCTGAAATGTACACTTGGTGTAAAATCTAAGATCTGCTCATTCAGCTGTTCACTTGAAAGCTACTTTTGTAATGTTATACATGGGAAACTTTAATACAATGTTAACTGGTTCTGTCATGTCACACACAGATACTATTATACTATTATCAAACTGCACACACATAAAAGTAAAAACGTCAAAGTCCAGAAGGCTTATGTATTGGGCGTACTCCGTATATGTAAGTGCAAACCACTGGACAACTGCTGTCCATGCTTTTTAATCATGAATGAAATATGTAAAATGTAATAAAGATTCATTTTTTACTTAGAAGCAAAACTCAGCTCATTTGCTTTTTCATGTTTCTTTTTCCTTGTAATGGGTCTTTAATTTACACATCTCTTCAATTTGAGTAATTTCTCTGTAAGAATGTAAGAATGTATTGAATTCTAGACATCAAACTCTGTTAGTTAAGTTTAAACATCCTCGTTGTTCCTCTGGTTGTTGAGTGACATCTCATAAATGCTCTAAAATGACTTTAAATGAAGCACACATCATTTGTCAATGCATACACTAATAGACTGAAAAATAAACCCTTCAAATTCCAAACTTGTTTTGTGTATTTTGTACAGTGTTTTTCTTTTTGTGGTTGCATCACAGTCATATTTTCCATTGGGGGAAGTGCAGCTGACAAGAGTTCATGCACGCAGTAACACCCCTTCCACACTTGACAGCACAGTCCATCACTGTTTTGATGCACCTGGGATGTTACCACCTTATATCATATGAGCGAGACGGATCCAAAACCAACACTAGAAGATGTACTTTACCTGACAGGTGTGAGAAGCATGAAGTGCCAAAGCGCAGAATATTGAAATCAGTAAATAGACACAGACAACATACCATCTTAAGGCTTGTGTTACTGTGGGCATAAATACATATTTGTTGGACTCTTTGGGGCTTAGTGTCTTACTTTGTTATTAGCCCTGTTGTGTCCTCTGTCACGGAGTCCTGGGATGAGCTGAAATTTAAAATACAGTTACAGTACAATATCTGAAACCTTAGTAGTCTTGCGTTGATTGAGAGGTCTTTTAAAACTAAGACACTATACAAAAAATTGCATTACAATTTACATCTGTAAGTCAGTCTCCTAAATTGTGTATTGCAAAATGCCCCAAATATTGGAACAAAAGATAAAAATAATTGGTCAAATCATACAAAGTAAAAAAAAATAAAAACAAGTTGGGTTTTATTTTATTTTAGTAGTCACTATTCAGTTCACAACGCTCCCTTTACCTGTGAAAACAAATGCTCACAGCACCTGTGTCGCTTTGCAACTACAGCACCCACAATTCCTTTCGTCTCACACTTGTCTCAGCGTTGCCTGGCGACGACGGCGTCCGCTTCATGTGGAAAAACTAAATTACTAGTTAGGTGGAACCCGGATATTTCGACTTTGTCTGTTCACTTTGACTGTGTATCAGCCGGTTAGTCCTTCCTCGTCGAGTTTTCATCATGAAATAATGAAGGAAACAACGAGTCAACAGTTTTCCGCAGCGTCTCCTAGCTGCTGCCCCCCAGAGTCCCACAGTGACGCTCCCAGTGCTGAGCTAGAAGAAAACGGGGAGATGGAGGTAAGGAGCAGAAAACCTAAGCTTAAGCTACATGTCTTCATACTTTTTTTAATTTGAAGTTTCTCTCTTTTTATTGTTTTCATCATGGCAAAAAAAAATATGTTAGAATGTGGCATTGTACCAAAGTGTAATGGGGGTTAAATAAAATATTTAAAAAGAAAAGGCAAAAAAAGTGATTGCATATTAATGGAGCAGTTTGAGTAAACCTTTATATTTGTTCCCTTATGCAACAGGTAAAGCAGGTAACCTTGCGCGAGAGGTCCGGAGAAGTAAAACAACACAGCAAGGTCAAACCCTTGATTATATTCAATTTGCGATAGCCGCATTAAGAGCAATTAGAGTGCAATGTGTGTGTGTGTGTGTGTGTGTGTGTGTGCTGCATGAATATGTGCATGTGTGCTTTTGGGGGGCAGGAAGCTGTGAGCACAATAGGTGATGCTTTTAGTGGCCTTGTAAATTCTGTCCCTGTATTGTTATTGCAGGCGTCATTATCACTGCTGTAAATTCCACCAGGGCTACACACGCTGGCTTCACTATTCTTATAACACACTGAATTTTATTTTATTCTTATGTTTACAGAAGGATGGCGTTTTAACTGCTGAGATGGTCTCCGGCAATATGTCCAACCTTGGACGCTTCGGCACAGGGCTGCAACACTTGTACCAGCACCTGTCTCTGCCTGTAAGACACTTATACACGGACAGCACTTGTCTGTGGCGTTACATGGTCTACCTTCACATTGTGTAATGTTGTTTTTATGTTGGCAGTTCTTTTTGCTAGTGTCACATTTATTTTAACCAAGGTTGTATTTTTCTCTTCTCCAGAGTTACAATCTCAGTGACATCTCCGTTTTATGCAAATATGTCCATCTTCAAAAGCTGGAGCTGCCACACAACAAAATTAAAGGTGAGTTTTTGTTATTAGATGGATAAGGTATCCTTTAAAGATGTAATTAAGACATTATTTATTCACATTTGAATATCTTAGTTTCCTGTGGCTGTCTTTATCCTTTTATCAATTTCTCTAACTTTTCTAAACTGCTAGATTTGTCCTGTGTGAGCCACATGCCCTACCTCGTCATCCTGGACGCTTCTCACAATGAAATCTCCAACGTCTTTGGATTCCAGCCTCCCAAGAACCTAAAGGTAAAGCAAGACCTTGAACTGACAGGATAAGAGCACATTTGTTTGTTGGCTTGGGCTTCACTCTCTCGTGCTTATTCCCTCAAGATAGGCTTGCATTTCCATAGCCCATCTGTAGTCACTTTGGATATGCTTACAAGGCATTAACTGCCCTTGAATGACAGTGAACTTTAGCAAATTGAAAAGTCTTTCCCATACTCTGTGGATTTTACTGGAAAATGTTCTTCAGTCAGAAGTACAGAAGACTTTCATGACTTTGGTTAACAGTGTGCTGCTTTTTTTCAGGAAGTCAATTTCTCCCACAACCGTATGACAAAAATGAAGGATTTGTCAGCCTATTCATCTCTTAACAAACTGGATCTGGGCCGTATCCTTACTGAGAGACATTAACATTCATCCATGTGCACACTAACTCACACACTCCCTCTGTCTTTGCATATTCTGCTGTCAGTCACACACACTGTAGCTTCATTCTTTACCTAATATCCATGTAAATGTACTTCACGAATGCGTTATGTTCAACTGCATCTTCCCCATGTGTATTATTCTTAACATGCCCACACCCAGACAACAGTTTCAGTGAGATCACTGGTCTTGAGCAATGTTGCAAGCTCACCCACCTCAGCCTGGCACACAACAAGATCTCGAGGATCAGCGGCCTGGACAGTCTTCCTCTCACACACCTCTGTCTTGTAGGTCTCTATTACAATCTGAAATATGATACACAGAGTGCACATTCACACACAAACATCCATACATACATACAAGCACATACTTACAAACATTCATTTTAAGCAGACATCTCATTAGTCTTTCTTTGCCTCCAGTTACGTGGATGGCATTGTTTCACGAGAGGTTGTTTCCCTCCACATGTTGTCTAGTATCTATGTGCTCACACACACACACACACAGTAGGAGTTATTTTGGAGTTCTTTCTTATTGCCTGTATTTACCTTATTTATGCTAAATTTCACATTTTTCTCTTTGTCTCTCTGTTCTCTCCCCTCTGTCTTTCTCTTTATGTCTCTGTTTTTGGCTGCATTTTTACATCCAGTAAAACCTTGGCCCCCTGTTCGAGAATCACCATATGGTCCAACAGCAGGCCTTTTTTTTCTCTCTCTCTCTCTCTCTCTCTCTCTCTCTCTCTGGTTGTGCGTGTGTATGTGTGTGCACATGCGTGTTCTGTCCTTTATCAGTGTTTCCTCATTGTCAGCAGCCATCGGTCTGGCTGTGTCTGCCCCTGTCTGTAGCTTTGCTTTGGGACCAGCTGCTGGTGTTTGAGTGAGCCTGGACCAAGTTCAGCACATACACACACACACAAACTCACACCTTGTCCATCCAGCATCCATCTAATCCCATCCCTGACCCCTCTTCCTCACATGCTGCCTCCCTAAACAGCGCAGCCCTGTCAGCCAGCCTGTTTCACAGCCCTTCACAGCACCGACCTAGAGCTGCAGGGGACCAGCGCAGTCACCCACCCCCACTGACAGCAGCCCTCTGCCAGGCAACATGCTTGGCAAGAGCAGGTTGAGGTGTGGCCAGACGGCTGGATAACAACTTTAGTCAGTGGAATGGAGTGAGAAGCAGGCTGGGGACCCTGACAAGGGAGGAGTGCCCAGGTCTGGTTCTTTAGTTGGTTAGCGTGCTGTGCTAGCACCTCGCCAGCTGTTTGGCTGTCAGTCGTCACCTGTCAGGATTTAGCAGAGAGAGGCAGGCCTGCCACTCAACTCGAACTGAGGGGAAAGAAGGTTCAGGCATCCTGCAGAGCGACCATGACGTGTCCTTTATATTTATTAGTGGGAATCGTTGACTGTATATGAAATAGAGCTGTGGGTTGGAAGCCGCTTACTTATGCGCGCATATTCATGTGTATCACGTACTTCCCTCTTTAAATGTGTTCTCTTTGCTGTCTGTGTCCAGAGGGGGAATCAGCTGGAGAGGATTGAAGGGTTGGAGAATCTGAAGACTCTGCAGGATCTCGACTTGTCTCTGAACAGCATCAACAGTCTTTCTGGCCTCCAGAATCTCTACCTTCTGGGGTCCATCAATCTAGAGAAAAACCTGGTAAAAACATTCAGAAAGAGTTGGTGAATAGCACAAATATGTCAGTCTAAGTCTTAAATGTGATTAAGCTAATTCATGAGATTCAAATTCAAACACAAATAGATCTGCATCACAAATTTACTGAAAATATAATTAGGCTACCTTGTGAGTAAACAAAGTCCACGCACCATATAGGGAACTTTGAGTTTTAGTACTGTAAAGCTTGTTGTTGTGTTCTCTTTAAACCCTCAAAAAACATTTTGTATGTAGATGTTAAGTGTTGTATTTTAAGGACATTTCAAAGGGAGGCATGGCTGTTTGTTTGGCCGTTGTTTAATTAAAAAAAACACTACAAATAAACCATTACACGAAGGCTCCACAGCATGAATTTGTGGTTTTGTTTCAGATTAGTGAAATTCAGGAGTGCAAACACATCCATGATCTTTTCCTGTTGAGGGACTTCAACCTGCTGGAAAACCCTGTACAGGTAACCCAACCTTTTACTAACAGTGTTTTGCTATGAGAACTTTCTTTTAATGTGTGGAGATATACTGTGTGTGACAGTTTCACAGCCACTTTCCTGTAGCTACTCATCGCACATTCTGTACCAAGCCTGTAAGCACTCAAGCTTCTATGATGACTTCCATCTGTATATTGCTTTTTTAAGTTGATAATGTTTCAACCAGGCACCTCCTTTTACTGTATTCAGTCTGGGCTTTAAATATAGATTCATCATATGTTTTTGTAATATATACCATGTTAATGTAATTGGTAGGAGCAACCGGATTACAGACTGGCAGTTGTCTTCCTCCTTCAACATCTGACTATGCTGGACCAAGAGAAGGTCACTGCTGAAGAAAAGGTACAAATAAACAAGTATTTTGGTAATTATCCCTTTTTTTTAATAAACCTAGAATGAGTCAATTATATGAGACTTGATTACTAACCCTAAATCCCAGGTGTCATCAGTAAACAAATACGACCCTCCTTTGGATGTGGTGGCAGCCAGGGATCACATGACCCATCTGGTGTATCAGCTGATGCAGCCCCAGGTGGTCTATGACAGGTTGGTACAAATATACAGTATGGTTTAATATCCTACCTTCTGAATGGTCTTCTGCGATGTTCCAGGAGGTGCGCTCTGAATGTGGAGGTTTACATTATTAGTCGTAATCATAAAAATCGTTTAAAATCAACTATCAGGAAAGTTGTTATCAAACATGAGCAGCATTTTATCTGCAGTGTTTCTGTTTTGCTCACATTATCTACTACCTAAAAGAAAAAAATGTGTTCATGCATCAGCACTTTTTTGAAAAACATCCATCATCAGCAAATAAAATGCTGCAGCTACAGTCAATTTACCATTCTCCTCCGTGCTTCCTAGAAAGACCACATCCATATTGCCCACAAGGCTCCCGTTTATATTGACTGTAGAAAAGGCTTTCACGACTGAAGTTTGTGCTCTGTAAACTTAAATCTTGCTTTTCTTTAGTGAGAGAGAACTTATCTAAGAATGATCTAGTTTAACATTTATTAGAAACTGTATGTGTGTGTGTGTGTCTCTCCAAGCAGTACTTTGCCTAGTGCAGACTCCCCATATCCCATGCTGGTTCTGACTGGTCCTCAAGGCTGTGGGAAGAGAGAGCTGGCTCACAGACTGTGTCAGGAGCTCTGTGAATACTTTGCTTATGGGTCAGTCTTCAGTCAGTACGTGTTGAAAAAATGAATTGTTACTTAAGATATTTAGGTAAAACAAGTTATGTTAATGGTGACAGTAAAGCTTTCACTTATACTGATTGATACCGTTGGTAATATCACTAGTGGTATGACAATTTTAGTCATAATCAGTCTTCTCTATTTTATATTTTGCTTACTGCTGAAGATGGGATCTCTTCATGGAGAGGAATAATTATTAATAACTTAATAATAAACACTGACGTATAACATTTTTAACGTACATATAGCATATGAGCAATAGACTTGAAAAAGTCTGAACCTACCCTTTCAGTGCAGGGGCAAAACAGCGCAGCACTATGCAAGTCAAACCTTAAGGTTTTGACATCTCCCTGGCTCCCACCTAGTGGCTGGATTTACTGTCTGAAACATTCCAAAAATTTAAGGGTCTTATCCGAGCTCATAGCCCCCCTGCTGGTCCCCTTTAGTGGTTGTAGGTCTGAAATTTTTCACATACTTAGCCCTCATAAATTATATGGCTAAATATGTTACCTGAACTCTCCAGACTGAGTGTTTCTCTACCGTGTGTGTGTGTCTGTGTTTGTGTCTGTCTGTCTTTTTCCACAGAACCTGTCACACCACAAGGGGGCCATACTTTGGAGAGGAGAATGGAATTGATTACCATTTTGTCAGTGAGGACGATTTTCAGAACATGATTCACATGGTACGTTAGCTTGCCATTAAGCTTTTTTGACCCTTGGAGCGACTAACTGAGCACAAAATACATGTTTCAAGATTAGTTTGGGTTCTGGGCTCAAAATAATCTAATGCATTCAGTGTTATAAATCATGCAAAGATATTAATATTCACCACAAACTAATTAAATGGACGTTTTCTTTTTTTTTTTACTGTTCTTCATTGACATAACTCTGAATTCACTCACTGGCGATAATGAGTTGAGTAGTTGAGATAATTACTTTTACTTGGATGGATTGATTTTACTTTAACTGGCTAATATTTCATTTAACAAAGATATACTAAGTTGAATTAAGTTTTTTTGGTGTAATGGCTGTATTAATTAAATTTTTTTTGAGGATGACTTATCACAGCATCTCCCACAACGCCATGGTAGTGATGATTATTAGTCAGTCCTCAATATGCAAACATTGGTCAAAATTGCTTAAAATACACTTCTTTCCTGAGAGCCAGCTGGTGCCAGGCTCTAATTTTATTTGGCAGAGTCGGTTCGTATTTGTGTTAATCAGCAGCAACTAGATCTCATTCTTTACACCAACTGTGTGCTCAAATGATTTGAAGATAAAAAAAAAAAACGTTGAAGGAGTAGACTTAACTTAAGAAAAATGTGTGCTGAGGTCGGAGGTCTCGGACACATTTGTTTTCCATCTTATTCCTCTAGTCAAGCTGCCTGTTATGTAAGCGCGGTTGGGGATGATGAATGGAGGTCTGGGTCGTGTAGTGATTTACACAGCGTGGGCTTTGATGCTGGATTTTATGCCTTTTGTCTACTCCAGCAGAGGAAGTGAATCAGGTTAACTGTACAGTCTGTCTCTTGCTCTACTTGATTTTTCCAATCTTCTTCTTCACCCTGCATTTTCTTCTCTTTCCAGTAACTTGGTTCGTCACTGTTTTTCCCTCCTTTTTTTTACTCACTTTGCATTTGTCAGTTGCCCTGTTCCTCTTCACTTCCTCAGAGATGCTTTTCAGTAACTATGCAATCATAACCTTTTGAGCTAACCTCTTGTGGCTGTTCTTATACAAAATTAACCCTAATCAGCAGTCCTTGGTACTTATTATACTCCTTACTGTGTTGTAAACACAAGAAACACCTGCTGTGCAATTTTGTCTGAATAGCATTTAAGTCTGGTAGTACAGAATCACAAATATTATGCTTGTAATTGAGTGTTTGAATGCTTGTCAGACCTATTTAGGAAGGTTCAGGGACATAAAAAATTGTTAAAAGGAGCTTGCAATCCTATTTGACTTTTTCAGGAAACAAGTAGTATATCTTAAATAATATAATATATACATAAATAAATGTAAAATGTAGTGACTCACGGTTAATGAGTTTTCTCTACATTAGTATTATACACCGATCAGTCCTAACATTATGACCACTTGGGCACCCTGATGGGTAATAATGTTATGCAGCCCCATACACAACAGACTGCGATGCACTGTGTCTTGACACCTTTCTATCAGAACCAGTATTCACTTTTTTAGCAATTTGAGCTATAGTATCTAGTCTGTTGGATCAGACCACAGGAGCCAGCCTTTACTCCCCATGTGCATCATTCATCCCTGGCCGCCCATGACCCTGTCTCTGGTTCACCGCTTTTACTTCCCTTGGACCACTTTTGATAGGTACTGACCACTGTAGACCAGGAACACCCCACAAGAGCTGCAGTTTTGGAGATGCTCTGACCCAGTTGTCTAGCCAT
>NW_023339652.1:8095481-8102615 GCF_004916995.1 Morone saxatilis | reverse complement strand
TGCTGCCTAATATATCCCACCCGCTGACAGGTTCCATGATAACCAGATAATCAGTGTTATTCACTTCACCTGTCAGTGCTCATAATGTTGTGGCTCATCTGTGTATCATGCAGTCTTTCATATTGTATGCAGCTCTAAATGGCAGAGAGTTGAGTCTGTTTTTATAATGAAGCTAAGTTAGATCCCCAGTTTCTTGTTGGCATGTTGTTTACTGCTACTGGCTCCACATGTGGTCATTTAATTGGCAGGCCGGTTTCAACATGAATGTTACAAAGACTGTGCCTTCTAATTGCTGTGATTTTAAATGTAGCAAATGTCATTTAGTCAAAATAAGCTTCAGTAAAACAATACAAAACAAAATACTTTAAACTTACATTTACTTTTTACAACAGCTACTAAATTACAGTTAAAATATATCATACACATTTATTAAGTACAACATCTCTTTGGAATGATAACAAATCCTTTCAGTTTTATTTCATTGTCTCAATTCCCTTTTGCTACCACAAACCAAAGAACAAGACATTCTTGTTTTAGATTGAATTTGGCCATGAGGTTGTTAAGAGTTATAAATTATGCTTTTCAAATGAAACTGCCCTAAAAGCTGTCAGACAAAAGGTCAAGGGTCATGTGTGAGAAGTAACAAACCAGGTTACAACAGGGTCAGAAGTTCAGTTCACAGGTGGGCAAATGGCTTTAGGTTGTTAATCTTGATAGAGCATGCAGGCGTTTGTGTGTATGCATGTCAAGATTCATGCCCCCTTTAGGAGATAAATGCTGCTCATAACTAGTAACATGATGATAGGAGGACAATAAAGTAGGGCACTAAAATGTTCTCTGCTCATAATTCCCTTTTAGGGTAAGTTTATCCAGACCATGCAGTACGGGGGTCACAGGTACGGTCTGACCAGAGACGCCATCGAGGAAGTAGCCAGAGAAGGACTAGCCTGCTGTGTGCATATGGAGCTAGAGGTGCGTATGGAAAATTCTGGCTAATACCATATGTGGTCATTAAAGCCAGTAGATTGATATACAGTAGAGATGGATAGGATATACTTATATATAGTACGTATAGAATATTATATGTGTATACTATATTATATGTTAGATACATTTTCTAAAGCACAGCACAGTGAAATACAGATGTGCAGTTATACAGTTGTTACATGTACAATAAATGTGAAAATATGTTTATCTTAAGTAGGATATAAACATTTAATAAATTATATACCACACTGTACAGTAAAGTAGTTTTAAGCAGGTCTAAGTGTTTATTAATGCATTTGTCAACAACTAAAACTTATGTGGGCAACCATCAGTGGATGCTGGTGTATAAACCAGTAGTAAAATAAAATATGTCTTCATAGGAGAATTTATAATTGTTGACAAAGTAAATATTGCCTATATCTGCATACAGCTACATTACAGTGTGTTATAAACAATGTTATATTCAATGTTTATATACTGCTTTTAAAGGGAAAGGGGGAGAAGATTTTTTGTCAAACCATATTGGTTGTCTTCTGTTAGAAGATAATGCAAAAAAATTTTACTTCCAAGGGCATCAGTGATGTTTTGTTTTAAAGCCACGGGGCAGAGAGTGAAGCTTCTTTCTGTGTATCAATAGTGTGCTTTATTGGAATGAAAGCTGATTGTGATATTTTCTGTGATTCAGGATAAGACCGTGTAAGTCGTACAAACACTGTATGAAACACTAAATTGCTTTTACCTGTCTGTGTGAGGAAGTGTGTTGCCAGTGGATTTGAGTTGTTAGACAGTCCGTTTTCATCTCCAAAATTGCTACAGCCCCGTGTGGATCAGTTCAAACTGTTCAAATAGAATTCAAAGTTGCAATAAACACAATATTAAACCCTTGTTGTAACAGAACTGCAAACTGTTTGTCTGTCCTTGCAGGGTGTGTTCAGTCTGAAGAACAGCTACTTTGAGCCTCGATACATCCTGCTTATCCCCACCCAGGTGGAGAAGTACATGGACCACCTGAAAAGCCGTGACCTCTACACCCAAGCGCAGATTGACACGGCGGTGTCACGTATAGTGTTTTACGCAAATACCAACAGGCGTCGGCCGGGATTCTTCGATAACATTATCCCCTGTGGTACGGGGATTCATCATCATTATGTCTTGCAATGTATTTATTTAAGTTGTTTGATGATGTTTCTGTTGATTTAAGTGTACATTACACAGTATAATAATGCTAATTTAATATCCTCTAGTGGCTTAACAGACCCATTTTGCAATTAGTTAATGAAAGTTTAATTGTAGTACAATGTGTAATTATAAATACTCACAATTAATTTTCAACAAAAATCTATTTTTTAAGAAAACATTTAATTGATTCCCAGAGAAGACATTTGCTTCTTTCTACTTATTCAACCTTTGGATATGTATGATGTTAGTAAGAGAGAAATTTGGAAGTCTCTTCTGTGAATGCTTTGTTCACAGGCAGTTTATCATTGTAATGCCTCACAGAGCGAAAAATACCTTGCCCTGCTCGGCACAAGTGTCATTGGTATAGCCTTAGATAAATTAACACACTTCACTAAAATCCATACGCTACACTTTCAATCCAATTACCACATGTATTAAGGGCACGTAGCCGCAGAATAGCTGTGTTTATCATTCCCTCATGAAAGCACTCAGACATGTTAGCTGTTTTCTTAATGAGATGAACATACAGGGAGTGGGGAACCTCATCACTTTTATGCACTGCTAGCTAGCACCTCATTACACTAAGGTCATCATCCCCATATCTTTGATTCATTGCTGTTTGATGGGAGATGCATTGGCTCTGTTCTCAACCAGATTGTTTTTGTGTGTGTGTGGTGCTCTGTGTGTATGTGCGCACTTGGATGTGTGAGTAGATGACTGGGAAGAGGCTTATCAGACACTGAGGCAGGTAGTGAAGGGGTACCTGTTGCTAGAGGAGCAGGAAGAAGGAGAAAAACAAAACAGAACATCCCCTGACAACACCTCCGCAGGTTTGTTTGTTTAGATCATCATTAGCAGACTCGCTCATTTTTTGAAGTCAGACAGGGTGCAAAGTGCAGTCAAGTGCGCCTTGCACAGTTTTCACTTTTTATTATTATTTATAAATCACATGAGTAATAGGATATCTTTGCTTAATGCTGCATCAATTTAGACCCTTCTTTCTAAATCTTTTCCTCAACTTTATGAAATTGCAATACTAAATCACTGGAGTGCCCCTTTAATGTGGCAATAAATTAGATTTGGTGTTGTCTAAATTAATAATAATAATAGTAATGTCTATGAATCTGATTTCATACAGACATGAAACAATATACAGTAATACACAGTATTGATATACTGTATCTGTCTCTTTCTCACTCAGGTCATGAGCCACAGGAGAAGCCACATTCACCCCCGTCAAGATCAGGATCAGGATCACACTCTGCCACAGCTCTTGACCCCTCAGATCCGTTGTACAGAAACTATTTTGCCAAGATCCAGGCAGAGCTCAGCCCTCAGAAGAGCCCCGCTGTGAGTTACAACATGTCTGATGAAAAATGTATTGGTAATGACGCCTGCAAGTGAATGTTAAATAGACATCTAGACTGTATAAAATGTATGCAAAAAGAATCCTCAATCTTCTAACAAGATGCTGGTTTTCTTTCCCATCCTCACTGCCATACATCATCCTTTTCCTCTCCCCTTTAATCACCCTCCACATCAACCTCACTCTCCCTTTTGTCTCCCCTTCCTCTCACCTCCCCACTTCTTCTAAACTCCTCCTCCTTCTCTCTCCTCTGCAGGAGCTAGCTTCCATCAGCAGGCGTGAGCAGCTGGTGAGAGAGGCTATAGTGGGGAAGAGTCCAGGGGTCTACAGCCAGCTCTTCAAAAGGTGCATTATAAGTAGCACACACTCCACTGCACTCCAATGCTTAATTTCAAGTGGGCACTCTCAGCTGGTAAATTAGTTTAATTGGTGCACTTGTCCTAACTGCATTTTGATGGTTTGTTGTGGGTTATTGTTTGACCTTGAGGGTGATGTGGCAGGTGCCCAAATTATTTGAATCTAACTGTTTGTTAATATGATGGGCTTGTCTAGTGGCACTCTCTTCTCAGTCGTCCTAAAAATATACCTGCCACTTGCCAAATCTGAATGTGAAATAGCTTTTCCATTGATTTATACTTTTCTGTACTATATATTCCTGTTTTTTGTACACCTTAGATCTGCTCAGACAGAACCATCATCACTGGATATTCACGATCCTGGTTCCCATTTTAGTGAGGACAGCAGGTGAGAATACACACACACGCTGTCAAAAGTCACAAGGCCAGATCCTGCTGTGTGACAATAACAGATTTATATACATACTTCAAAGTCGTATAAGATTTCACTCTGTATATGGTTTCTAAATTCATTATAATAGTTTTTGATTTAAGATGAGGTGAGAGAATCCAGAGGAAGCCTTGTGGTTTCATAAAAAAACAATCTGAGGCTGAAGATTTAGGAGCAGGACACAGCTTTTGTAGTAGTATTCCTTACTCCCCAGGCCTGTTTTTACAGCCTGCGTTCACTTTTATAGAGCTCATTCTACTGGTACAGTCCATGTGGGGACAAATCTGAGAACACATCCCACACACATGCGCACACACAAATGCACCCGCTCATAAATTCTGATTTTATAGCTTTGGACTCCCCTGTGTGTACACTTATTCTCAATAAACAGGCTTACTGCGCAAATATGGATTTAATCACTCAGACATTGACATAGTATGTGTGTGTGTGTGTGTGTGTGTGTGTGTGTGTGTGTTCTGCATGCAACACGACACACAGCTTTCTCTCACCTGCACAAATTAGCATTGAATTTATTTCGTTAGATCTCTCAGAAGAGGACATTTAAGATACATGCAGACATACAGTGCGTGTTCAGTCAAATCTAATTTGTTGCCTGTGGGTATTATACATATTCTCAGAAGGCAAGTTTCACCAAACTTGTTGAAAATCTGCAAGTTCTGTCAACGCGGTCGGAGCAATAAATGCCCCCAGTATGCACTGCTAGCATTACTCAGCCCTTCAGTATTTCTATAGTGGATTCCAGACATCTGTCTACACTGCTCTTAATAGGGATATGTCTTTACTTGTGTGTATCCATCTCACACACCGTAACAGAGGATCCTTTTGTATTCTTCTTCTTCCTGGCATAGTCTTGTGCGTGTGGGTTTTTTTATTTCTACTCATGTGAGTTTGTGTGCATGCATATGCTTCTTGCTTCATGGACTACAGTATATGAGTAAATTAAATGCCCAAAATATATACCTGTTTGTTTGTAGAGTACCAATAACAATAAATATCTCCAGCTCTGGAGTCCCTCTTGGTGTTCCCAGGACAATGGTGAAACTACCAACAGCACATTTTGCTATATTTTCTTTTTGCAGAAGCTATTCACTTTCTAACAACTTTTGTTTTGTTCCACTGCACACATTGCAGTACACCTCTCACTACCTGAACTTCCCCTTTCTCTCATTGTCTGTCTCTTTTTCCCTCACCCTCTGTGGTTTGTCTCTTCCTCCATCCCTTCTTTACCCCCTGAAGCTCAGATGAGTCTCGTGCTAGTTCAGCACTTTCTGTGCCCAGTTCGGCCGGTGCCTTGTCTGGCCTGGTGGAGCGGCTAGATATCTCTGCCCTGGGACACACTTTGGAAACACTTAAAGGTTATTATTATATTGTTTTTTTAAATAATTTGTTCTATGTTCTTATATATAGAAAGCAAAGAGAGGAGATATTTTTGGGCCACTAGAGGTCAGGGGACAGAGGACAGTTTAACAAGTAATTTGTTGTACACTTTTTATGCTAAAAGTTTTAACAATATTCCATGCAAACTATATTTTTCATGTGTACTTTAGTCATTTATTTTATAGTTTAAAACAATTATCCTTACTGTCTGTAAATCACCAAATCAGTACACATGATTATAAGATAATCTAGCTGTCTATATTAAGTTATTAAGATTTGTTATATGTGTTTGTATATCTGTAATTGAAAAATCAAGTAAAATATTCCCATTTCATACCCTTGGCATCAGACCAAACTCCTGAAGCCACCCGTCCAGACACAGATCAGCTAGCAGTGGCCACGTCTCCCTCCTCTGATAGACGTCCTGGATCCAACGTGAAGGTCATCCTGCCACCGATCCCCGCTGGGCGCAAGACCCCTGCAGCACCCAGCCCAGCTCCTTCACCCAGACCCAGCCCAAACCCAGCAGCTGGAGAAGGGTTGGATGCAGACAAGGAGAGATAGCTTTAAAGCTTTATAGGTGTCTGTCATTTAACAACTTTGTAAATATTCAAAGTAGCTGCTTTTTGAAGCCTGCAAACATCATAATAAAATAAGATGAAGTCAATCAAATGTTAACAGTCAACCACAAAACCACACGTTTGTTGCTATCTTACCACAAAATACACAGTATGTGATGTGAAACGCCCGAGCCAAACACTTGAGGTTAGATTACACTGTCAGCACTTGCCTTGCCCTGTCATCTGTTGCTCGTGCCTTAACACGTCTGGATCTTTGGCGCTTGCTATATACAGTACACATGACAAGTGATGGTGTTAATGACCATATATAAGGTGACTACAGTATAATTATAGGTAAAGTTGTTGCTTTTTTCCTCTTTGTAGAATAACCTGAAGACAATGTTGACACACATTATGATTCAGGCTCACACACAGATGCCTTTCAGCCATCAAAATGTGCATTGAAGCTCTTTTTGTGTTTTCATATTAATATGTTCAGATTCATGACTTAAGGGGGTATCCTCTTGGAAAAGTTCATGTCTACAAAGTATGTGGTACATGTCATGTTTTATGAATGTAGCATTAATTTTCGTGACAGTGAAGTGGCATTGTATTTCCTACTGTTCAGTAATCTCATCAAATAGGATTTGCCATTGACATCTAGATACTGATCTTTTATGTGCAGCGTGAAGCTCTTGTCATTGTATGATGAATACATCATTAATCTTTATCTCTTTTGATGGGATTATTTATTCAACTGGGAACACATTCATATGGAAGTTGTTGACAGGTATTAAACAGTGAGCCATCACAAACAAGTTACTGTGTTTTTGACAGTTTGAGTGTGTGTGTGTGTGT
>NW_023339652.1:8070808-8095429 GCF_004916995.1 Morone saxatilis | reverse complement strand
CATGCATATTGAACCCATATGTTTGTGAATTCTCCATTGTTCATTTTTGATTAATTGTAAATGGAAATTGTCATCTGTCATAGATGTATGCATTTCTTATTTAACAGCCAGTCTTCTTGTAGGTGCATGTGAATGTGCACATACAGTATGCATGTCTTGGTTCCTGGGCTATATATGTGAATGCAGCGCTTCCACACTTAACACGCGCGTGTGCACACAAAACACACCTGGCCATCCATCACTGTCTGTCTTCCTCTCAGGCAGCAGATGTTGCAGCCCTGTCATAATTCTTTGGCAGTTTGAAATCAGACAGTGTCTTTAGGGCCCCTGGGGTCTAACCTACTTACACTGCAGTCTTCACCCCTTTCTCTGGCGTATCATCTGCTAACATGTTGACTTCCTGTGCATTAACATTACATAGCATAGAGGTACAATGAAGGTTTGCAATAGCCCATACGTCTGTTTTAGGAGAAGAATAATATGAGGTACAGATGAGAGGTGACTGGGAACTTTGCTTGTTGTCCTGGATGTGTATTCATATTTTACCCTCCGACGATCTCCACTTAATACTTACGTCTGTCTTTGTGTTTGTGCCTACCTGTTTGCAGTGTTAGATCGCATGACTACAGCGGCTTCTGCAGCCTATTCTGTTTAACTGGATAGAACAACAAAGAGCTGTATTTCTCTCTGCTGGTTTGTATGCATCATAAACCATTGCAAAACATCCTCTATAACAGAGAAAGTTTAAACAGCATACAGTATGCGTGTACAACGCGCCACACTCATGTCTACTTCCCTCACTTCACCAGCTGCTGAAAAATAAACATGTCACACACTTTCATCTAGACATAACTCCTCAAGACAGCAACACTTTTCACCGAAGAAAGAAGGAGAGCATATTTTCTGGGGGAAACAAAGACTTGAATCTTAGATTTATGTTAGCAGGAAAGAGTTGTTTTGGGACATATGCAGAAGCACGTTATTAATTTTCACAAAGCTCAAGTGCCCAATGTTATGAATTAATTTTTTAGGATATTTGTAAGACTTGAGCAATGGAAGGAAAGAGCATTAATCTATATTTTTATTCCAGAGAGGATGTTGAAATACCATAAATTGGAAACAGCACTACATCAGTTTGACTGACTGAGTGGATTTCACCTTTTGTGAACCTTTTGATTATGGTCTTGAATAGTCATTCAAGACAATCAATCTCATAGTATGTGATTTTAGTATATGGTACTAATTATAATATATGATACTGCTCTTAACTGTACTATACTGCACCATACTAAAATGTACTAAATTATACTAAATTGCTATACTAAATGTTATTATATAGCTATTGCCTATGGTTCTGTACTGTACTTTACTGTATGGTACTACAATATAAAATACAATGATATTCTAAAGGTATAGCTACTGCATACTATATGGTGCTATACTATACTATATAATGCTATACTATAGTATTTGGTACTATGGTATGCTATTTTATACTACCCATACCTTTGTTCATGCTGTAGGTAGACCAAATATGTTATATGTTTCTGCTCAGCCAACAGAGAAACAAGTCCTTTGTGTTTATTTCCTCTACTGTGTATTAAGATAAGAAGATAAAAGGAAGTATCAAGCAATGACACATCAAAATCAGAACCTGGATCTTGTGAGACACAAACAGTGCTGATGTATCTGAATATCTGCATTCCCAAAACAAAAACCCTGCATATGTATGGGCTGCGTTTGAAATCTCTGCCTATTCCTATATAGAGCACTGTATTATTGTCCATTATTGTGTATTTGAGAATCCAAATTCTGACTGAATTCTGTACGCTGTAGTGCCGTCAGAAGTGCAACCCATTATTACATAAATCACAGTTGAGGAATTACCCTTGTCAGTGAGGATTCTGAATGATTGATGTGAGTGTGTGAAATCTCAACTTACTGCTCACTAGCTTAAACTTTGGAGTGTCTGTGATGGAATAGTGAATGAGTCATGGTGGTTCTTAGTGCAACATTTCATTTCTATTAAATATATGTAAAATGTTTACATATAAATGTGAAAAATTATTAAACAAAGAAACCCAAGAAGTGTCATTACCAAGTAGTCTTTTAAAGATAAAAAATAATACTTATTTGTCCCGTAACAAATGGTCTTTAGACAGCTAATGTATTCAGTCATGTTCAGCAGTCAGCTGCAGTTTAATATAATGATACTCTTACATTGCCAGAGCTATTTCCACACTCCATTTCACTGTGCCAGCACAGAATAAAGCTCTGGCTGAACCTGCTGTCATTCTGAATTTCTTAAACTATCTGGGTTGTTTGAATTATTTTGTTTAACCAATCAGAATTGTCAGTGGCGGGCCTAAAGTGTGCTACACACCGGTACTCTGTTTAAATATAGTATAGACTTACTTAGAGCTTAATTTCTCTATTCTCTACCCAGTTAGATCCTTCTTGCCTGTCCCTGTAGTCTTTTCAGACAGCAGGCCTTCTGACCAAGTGGACACAACCATCATTGAGCCTTATGAGCCACCACACAGTATTTCGAACAGCTTTCAATTATAGCCCTGCTTTACAGCCACAATGATTTGTTAGTGGATACAAGGGCAGTGTTTACAGCTAGTTTCCCCTACTGTGGGTGATCCTTTTAAAATGTCTTGTGAAAAAACAGGAGGTGAGACGGAGGGTTATGGGGCTCAGAATGGACTTGGAAAATAGTCTATGAACGTACAATAATATGTTACTGGTCCAGCTGTAAACCACTAACCTCTGCACATGTGGACTGTTAGGGAGGAGCAGGGACACACCTACTTATTTCAAGATCAAACATACACATCCTGCCTACAGAGATGAAATGATATTCTGCGTCTTTACAGTCTTATGCTGTAGCTGTTTTCTCTATTTGAGGAAAGAATAGGTGGGTTGAAGAACAGACAGTGAATCAATAGCTCTTGAAATTGAGAGCTGGTATTATTTGTAAGCTTCCATCGGTAATTCTCTTGGTGCGGATCTGTTTTGACAGTTACTTGAACGGGGAGATTGGTTAGGTAAAGGACAATGAGAACGGACACGTCCCACGTGTTTTAGATTTGTGCTTAACTTGCCTTGTTTTGATTACTGGACATTTGCTGGAAGTAGTTTGTTGGAGAAGAATGCAAGACTTACCGTGCTCTAACATAACTTTATCCTTCTGTTTTATCCTTCCTGTGACTCTCACAGTGGTGGAAAGTTACTGCGTACATTTGCTCCAGTACTGTACTTAAAGATAGTTTCAAGATTTTGATTCTTTACGTTATTATTTCTGTTTGATGATAATGATGATACTGTATATTTCGATTCTGTGACCACATACCAGAGTGAAATATTATCAGTAACTAAGAACTTTATACTAAACTGCATTTATCTGATGTTATACTTACTAGTGACTTTACAAATAAAGACTATACACACAACACATATGATCAGTTTGTAAAATATGATGCAGCTTTATATTGAAATAAGCACCGTCTCAACTCAAATAATCAAATATGTCTCATAAAATACAAAAACACTAAACACAAAAAGAAACTATTCTGTATAATGACAGCTTTTACATTTGATACATTGGTATATTTTCCTGATGATACATCTGTACTTTACGTAAAGGTCCAGTGTATAACATTTAGGAGGATCTAGTGGCATAAATGGAATATAATATTCATAGGTATGTTTCCATTAGTGTATAATTTTCTTTAAAATAAGAATAGTTATGTTTTTGTGACCTTAGAATGAGCCATTTTTATCTACACACGCCGCTGGTCGCTGTCTTTTCATGAGTCCACCATGTTGAACCAAACACTGGCTTAAGGTAGGGCTTTTAACTACATATAAGCATTAGTTGCTTTAAGAGCTATCTACAGCCCGCTCCTCTTTACAACTAACACTTTATTAAGGCCTTGACTTGAAGTGCTTATCTTTCCTTGCCAAATATTTTCTTTCAGGATGCCATCACCCACCATAAGCATAGAGGATACTTCACCTCGAGGGTTAGAGCTACAGATTGGAAGCTGTTACCAACGGCAAAGACTTTGCTATTTCCACAGGAACACTCTGGATTTATCTTTGCAACCTTTCTCCCTCTGTGCTTCTGTAGAGGATGTTGGAATAGGTCAGGGTGGTGATATAATGAAAGCTTAAATAAGACACACACACCCAACACACACCTCTGCATTAACTCTGCCGCATGATGTGGCGCCACACTCCGTAACTATGGCAACGGCAGTCTGCACTGCACCTCCCTATATATATGTGTGTGTGTGTGTGTGTGTGTATAACTCCTCACTGTGTTCCCTGTGGACAGATTAATTCCCTGCCAGATTCATTCCTTGTCAACTTGCTGAAACAAAAAGTTTCTGTTTTAATTAGTTCGGTGCAGTGTCTCGCTTCATCTATCTATCTGTATAGTGTCTCTCTCTCGCGCTCACTGTCTCTCTCTCTCTCCCTCTCTCCTCCTTCACTCTTCCTCTTGCTCTCTAGTGTAATTAAAGACAGTCAGTGCGGATAATAGAACCGTAATAGTGTGTAATTGCAATAATCAATACACAGTGCATACTAAGGAACTTGCCATTCATCAATATACAGATATAGAGAGAGGACACAAGATGTTTTTTAGAGCAAACAGATACTTGGCCCTCATTCATCTACATATTATTTAGGCTGTAATTGGTCATATAGTGAGTGTCTTTAATTTGCAAACATAAAACAAATGCTGCGTTGTGTTTTTATGTACTTAGAGTATGTATCAGTTACTATATAATACTCCACATCAAATATTAGCCTTAAAGAACCAGCGTGGAGAATTTAGTGGCATCTTTTTTTATATATACATATTTATTTTGTGGCATTTATTTACTTTAATGGATAGTAACAGCTGTAGAGTGACAGGAAAGGGGGATTGGGGGGCTGGGGCAGCAAAGGGTCACAGGTCAGAGTTCAAGGTCAGAGTTCAAACCACACAACACACATCAGATACTTGTCATTAGTTGTGGTGATCACTCAAATGAGTCTTTCTCACTCTTAAAAAGAAGTTATTGCTGTTCTTTCTGAAATGTCACACATCTCTGTTTTCAGCTTCTTTATCTGATTTGAATATTGCTTTATGATTGTCTGCCATTGTTATTCAAAGACTCTTCTGGGTGCAATGACAAGCACACTGTAAACAATTATTTTTATGCTTGTGTGCACATACATATTTATTATTTTCCAAACCCTCCTCTAATTATCATTTTATCCACCCATCTCATAGGAAAAGAAATATGTTTTAAGAGATGTGCTTTAAACTTTTGTGAAGTAGCCTACCTAATCAAAAATATTCAAGGATTTTGATTAACTTTAGATTTGTACTGTGTAGAGTATGAGTTTTGAAAAATAAGCTGACTGTAAGTCTGACACCATGTCACACCATGACACCAGTTGGTTTCACAGAATTTTGTTTGTTTCTCTAATTTTTTAGAGATTTTTTTACTACATCAAAGACACTGGCCTACAGTTGAAACAAACTTTTCAGACTGTTTCTTACGTAAGAACGCAAACTGTGCCGCAAAAATTACATAACACAGACTTTATGTTACTGAAAACTTTTGGCCTTTAGCTAGCTTGCACACATTCGAGCTGACAGGCCAGCACAGCAATAATGTCCAAAAAGAGAAAGAAGACTGAACTGGACAAAGGAAAAACACAAACACACACACACACACAAATATATGTCCATCTATCTTTATCTCTGTCATGCCACATCTGGCTGGTCCCCTCAGGGTGTGGGTCAGGTGGAAGGAGATCTCAGTAAGTGGAGGTGGACATGCCCAGACAAATACCCTTACTGGAACAATACTGCCCCCTCCAGGGTGGGCTGACCTCACCTGCGAGCCAGGTAATGGCTGCCTCAGGGAGCAGAGCTACAGCTGTGCTGAGAAAGGGGAAGGGGAAAGTGAGATGGTTTGATTCTGTTTGTGAGTTTCTAGTCAGGTGGGATTTCACAGTCTCCGTGTGTGAGAAAGTGTGGTGTTGTGTGAATGTGTACACTTATTTGATCCTTCCTTTGATTTTTAAGGGTCTGACCTTTGATCATATTTTTGACCTTTGCTTTGACATCGGCTCCCCCCCTCACAAGACCCCCCATCCCCCACATCCTTCTCCTTCTCCAATCATATCATCTACCTGGCTGTCTCATTCTTTTTCTCCCCTCCTCCTCCTTCATCTCCATGTGTTTCTCTCTTTCTGCAGATGTGACTCTCCTCAGTCTGCTACTCCTCCAGCTCTACATGTTGTCTCCATCACTTCATTTCTCTGTCTCCCTCTCTTCCCTCTCCCGTGAGAACTGCTGAACTGTACGGTAATAGCCAGTAAAGGCTGGCCCATGCCACATGTGTTAGCAATAACCTTCCTCTTTTAGTATTTCTTTCTTTCTTTTCCTTTGATTCTTTATTTACTCTCTGTTTATGATCTTTGTATTTCATGCTGTCTTTCAGTAAGCATTATTTTACAGCTATTTTCCTCAAGCCTAGTCCATTTCTGTGTCACTTCAACTTCTCTATGCTTTTCTCATCACCCACTCCTCCCCCTCTGTCACTGTATATGCTTTTACTGCCTCTTTTCCCAGCCTCTCATTTCCCTAAAGTTGTTGCCTTGTACCGCCAGAGTCCACTTCCCATCAAATCGAGTGATCCACTGCATATTTCCTCTCCATAGCATCCCCAAAAAGAAGAAAGAGCCTCCGACTATGCGACAAATTACTGTCCTTGTACCCCCAACTGTGCTATCAATATTAAATTAGATCAAAGAGGGACATTTCAAAGGGCACATGATGGGAGAGAAGAGTCAAAAGAGACGATTACAGCAGAGGGAGGAGAGGCAGAGGTGGATTATGAGGACAAAGGTTATGTGACGGTTGTGAAAACCCCCAGGTGTCCCTGCTTTGAAATCCTTCACCCCACCATATGCTCAAGCTCTAATGAATTTGTTCTATTTACTCCTGGCAAGTCAGGGTTAGTGGACTTCAGTGAGCGGGATTTGATGTAGAAACAACCCGTGTTGGTAGATGAGAGACGGCATGTGTTTGTATTTACATTCATTTTGTTTTTGTTTCCATAAAATCCGAACACTGTGAAGGTCAGTAAATGGCAACCCGACCTGCAGTTAATGAAAAAACACGGCAGGTCGTAGATAATGCTAGGAATTATGCTACCATCTTTTTTTTCTACATTGTTGAACCACATTTACCTCTCCACGTCTCTGTTGGCTGTCATGTTTATATGCAAAAAACTAGTTCCCAGAATTTTTATGCGAACACTCACTTTTGTATAATGCACATGAAGCAGCGGTTTTCATTGCGTCTGTGCGCCCCCCGGCCATTTTTCATTCCATTGAGCACTGCCGCAGAGCTCCAGTGACCTGCTCTCAGCAGACATACAGCAGACTTGTCTCTGCTTGTGGTTGTGTGTGTGTGTGTGTGTGTCATCTCTCCCAACATGCAATATTATACAACACAAGAAGACACATTCCACTGAGTTCACTTCCTGACTGATGTAGGGAGTGTGTTTATATTTATACAGTCCTCAGATATGAACTCATATCCTGGTTAATGTCAAAGTCAGGAGTGGGTGAGCGCATTGGTAAACTCTCACCCATGAAGTGGCAGAATGTCAGACAAAAAACGCAACCCACAATTATGGCTCACATCAGCAACAGATTAGGTACATTACTATTAAAGGTTTAGTCTGATGACACAAGTACTGCTTATGTTACCAAGGCCTAGCCAATAGCTGTGCCACATTTGGGTCCATAAAATGTTCCTTGATTGATTGTTGTTATTGAGGTGATATTGAATTAATCCCACATGCTGCTGCTGCTGCTGTAAACATTAATATTCTACCAAATGTGAATTAATCCTGTTTGAGAAATGTTTGGATTCACAGGGTAGGGAAGTCAGATGGTATTAAGAGTCGCACTAACGTCCTGTCTTTTCTTGAGATTTGTTGACAGTAACATAAATATTTCCAAACTTTTGACAATCCGAGTATGAACTAATATCTCTTTTACAGAGATAGCTGTATAGTATATGTATATATATATGTATAGCTGTAAAGCTGATAGTGTTCTTCAGTAAGATCGTTGTTCAACCAAAGTTAATACATTCTAAAAGTTACATTTTGGGGTATTTTCATTGTAAAATCGCTCTATTCCAGTACTAATGTGAATATACTGCATACCTGAATAAACTCTGTACTGTCCTTCACAGTCCTGCTCTGTGAACTCAGTTAAATCCAGTTCTGCTCTGCTCACTAAAGCTGGATTAGGTGTAGCTGTGCAGAAAAAGCACTGAATCATAAGTCTTGCTGCAAACTCCTTCAACACGATAACCTTTATAACAAAACCGTTTTTGGTTTCTATATAAATTGTGTTTTAACAAGGGATCAGTACGAACAGTCGATTTCTGGATTAGTTGGGACACACAAGTGCAAATATGCGAGTTGTTTAATATACATATCTGCCACAACTTTCAACATTACCTTAAATGCTGAATTCGGTTACTGAGTAATTAACACTAAACGTTTTCTGTCCTTTCCAGATGGGTTGTACAGAGGTTGCCTGTTTTAAGCATTCACCTCAACACACTGTCAATTCTGTCTACTTTACCCATCTACTCTCTGAGATGAGGTCGAGTTTAATTGGCAGAGTTTGCTCTAAATTCCCATGCTTTTACCAAGCAGTATCATTTCACAGAAACACCTGGATTTACAAGTCAGTAGCTTAACCCCTCTGTTGTTTGTGCTTTGCAGGCAAACGTTTAGACTGCCAGAGGAGTCTGTACAAGTCTGTAGGATGGAGTGCAGCGTGCAGGCAGGAAGGCAGGCACCCGGCTGATAAATCATGCAAAATATCTAAACACACAGATAAATGAATGAAGGTGTACACGCACACACACCACGGCATTATAATTTTTTGGAACTATTGAAGGTTGGTTTTTTTCCCCTTGAGCAAATACATCCCATACGCACATTTAAAATTCTCTCCGGACGCTGCTTCAACAAGTTCAGTCAAATCCTGTGTGAGTGTTAGAGTATACAGACAGAGAGGGATGTGTGAAAGGTAGGCATGACTCAATGCAACTAGATTCTTGGAGATTCCTCCTCTGCACTGAGCTGTGAAGGTGATTACTATGACATATCCATCAGTAGTAAACCTTTTTAGTCATGCTGAAATATATGTCTACCCCAGATGATTTCAAAAGGTTGTTCACTCCCGTCTCTCCTCTTTTGACCTCACTCCCTGTCTCCCTCCACCTCTGTCTCTGTAGTCTCTGGAAGGTTCAAAAAGGCGAGTGTGGACAGCTGCGACTCTTTGACCTTCAGAGATTGTGTAGTTATTAAAAATCCCACATGCATGTAAACCATCTCTCCATGCCAGGCACATGCTCATCACTCCTGGGATACAGAGGGTTGTTTTATGTTATCAATGAACATGATCTCTTAGATCTCTGTGAGCCACAGCATATTCATGATATAGTGTATAAAATGTAGCTACATGATCTACAGTGTAGCATTTTTACTGACTGGATGGCCTTTTAAGTCATCTAGTTATAATTCCAAGTTGCTATAATTAACATAATTGCTGCCTTACAATTCAGTGTAATCTGTATAATCATGACATTATGTAGGCTACTACAGCTAAATAACATACAATCTGAGGTCCTTAATCACTGATGTTAATCTCTGGACTTCAATTTTACAAACGTGGAAGGAAGCTTTTGTTGTTATGTAAAGAAAGAAGTCGAGGGCCAAAAAACATTTTTCTTGTTTGTGTGAGCTTATTGACTCACATTTCTACACGTGTATCTTTAGTTCGTGTTGAATATTGGATTTACTGTGACACTGTGTCTTCTTAAGCACAGTGAGGAGAACTGGTTTTGTTCATTATTTTGATATCCTTTGTTGGCTTCAGAGCGGTAATTGGACACACACTCATGACTAATTCTTTCAGCCCAGACTTCTGCTGCATCTCAATTCTCTGCTCTGGTGCAGCTTGTCCCAACAAACCAGCCCTCATGCTGCAACCGCTGTTTTCTTCTGTTGCCATGACAGCTCGTATCTCAGTTGGAGATGGGAAGTCGCATGGTTTATGAAATGAATTTATCATGACAAAAATTGCCTGCGAGAGGCAAGCGCTGAGTGTATATACACCAGGGGTATGGATGTATGTGTGTGTGTGCTTTTGTCTGTTTCTGTTTTGTGCACGCTGTGGCTTATCCTGTCCGTGCATCTCTGCTGTGTGTGTGTGTGTGTGTTTGTACGTATGTTTGTACTGCTAAAAGGCTTGGCACGGAGCAGACCTTTTGTAGTTGGCAGCAGTGGGCACTCTGCCCAGCTTGCATGGTTTATGGATGTGAGTCAGAACTGCATTAGCCTCTGGCCAGAGAAAAGAGTGCCCATCTTCCTGGTGTGAAACTCCTACAAATGTGCCAACACTGACAGCATTTAACAGAAACTGATACAAGCATCAAATCTGTCTGACACGCATCTCATGCTGTCTGTCTATCAATCGTTACATTGATGACGCACAAAAGGAGGCAGGAGCGTAAACGAAATGCCAGCATGGGAAAACTAGCCTCCGAGGTTGATTTCACGCTACAGCAGCAGGTCACATGTCTGACTGAAGTTTAATTGTAAAATTTTCCAAAAGTGTAGGTAGTCAAAGTTCATCTCAGAGTTACTAATACCTTTCAGGAAAAAAAGCACCATACCATCTCCCTTTGAGCTCAAGCTAATGATATTACTGTAATAAACCCACCAATTATACGTAACACTGTATGAAAAAATAATCAATTCTGAATTTCAACTGAAAGCCTCAACTTTACATAATTAAAGTGCCATGTGAGAAATTGCACAATTAACAGAGTGCCTTACAACCAGCGGCTAAAGTAATGTTTGATTCTCATAACCTCTGTGATGGAACCAGTAGAGCAAAAAAAAAAGGAGGTGGAGAAATGAAGATTTCAGAAATGCATTAAATCTGTATTTCATCAAATTAGAAGTAGAAGCTCCTTGAAAAGCTGCCATGAGACATGAATGGTGAATGACCAAGGCTCTTCCAAACAGAATATTAATAGGTAATTATACTCACTTGTACCTCCATTGCGTACATCATCAGCCTTGGCAGTAACACAGTATTTATGGAATTGTTATGGCTTTTAAGAAAAGAGAACTGTCACATAAAAGATGTCTGGATAGTTTCTTTTATTTTTACCTTTTTTCCCCATTTGCATGTTGGGAGAAGACAGGACAGCAATGAGAGTTTACTTCCCACTTAGAAGACGCTATTTGATAAGATGTAATTACCTGTGAGTTGAGATATTTTTATTGGGCTGTCAGTAAAGTTGTCCAGCCCATGGGATTCCTAACTGAGGACCCCCCCCCACACACACACACACCTATACACATATTAACACATACCTATGTGCACACATTTTTTTTATTCTTTTGTCTTCCATATTTAATCCCAGTTCACCTGCTCAGCCATAATAACCCTACTAACACATCCTTCCTTTCTGAACTCCCGATGGCTTTGCTAATTTACTGTGCTTTTGCTTGTTTTCCCTGCCTCTTTTTCTTTCTTTCTTTTCTTCTTTCTCTTGACTCCCAAATGCACATGATTGTTTTCTGGTTAGCCTACAGCATGAATTTAATCAAAGCTCACTTTTGCGCCGGCACATCTCGTGACTGGGGAGGATTTAGGCCCAGTTGGAGAAGGAGTGCAATTAGCTGAGACAAGGCTAGTTAATCTTCCCCATCTGAATACCCCCAACAGGTTCGCAACACCTTTTATTTCTAATCACACCTGCTGCTTAAAGTCAGTTAGGCTTGTTCATCCATGATGTAATAGAGCCAGGGAAGGTATCAAGACTGTAATGTGGTGAATGTTTACAGTGTAAAGTGTTGATAAAGATTCACTGAGGTTCTCAAACTTCAGTCACCCGTAGCTTCTATTCACACCCATCTTGCCAGGGGAAAACACTAATGTAAAGAGAGACAGACACACAAAGACACACTCATCTTTGACTGTTCAGCGAGAGTGGTGCTGATTGATGCGCCCTCGTGAACTTCCTTAACATGTACCGAGGGTCAGCTGCAGGGCAGGGCGTAGCTCAGACGGCCCTGAGGCTAAACAAGAATATACCACCTCTACTCTACATCAGTATACCATCGCTCACACAAATGGCCACATGTAGTTTAAATTAACAACCTTTTGACTTGCTTTGCACTTCACAGCTATCGATGCGCCACTTCAACACATTGTAGTAACGTTCGCAGTGAGTCACCATAATATCAAATTGGACAGATAAGAAAAAACGTTATGTGTGCCTGTTGGAAATGCCACTTTGCTGACACTATGCATGTTCGTGAAAGCAGAAGTAGCCCTCAAAAGACTGCAGAGTGAGCATTTAGAAAGCAATATAATGCAGGGGTGTTGCATTTGAAGCATGTACCTCCTTTGTAGGAAATGAAATGGTTTCAGTATGTGTGATGTGGTTCATGGCATCTGGGAATTATTCAGACATGAGTTTCTTATAGCTTTGAAGTCCGGTCAGCCTGCAATGTCTCATCGCAAGAGGAGGGTGAAATGGTTGTCTAGTAAAAAACATTTCAATTTATTGCAGATGTATTTGACGCCAGGCTGCATGGTCAGGTTTATTTATTTACCTGTTTAGCTACTGGTTTAATTGTTGTAATTTGCCAGATGTACTTCTGTTGAAAGGTTTTTATGGCCTGTGCATGCAAATACATTTATTACAGATGTAGGAACAGCATATTAGTCATTATCTGCATGCTTTTCAGCATTTCTGCCACCTTTGTTTGGAAATCTGGTAGTGCTCATGGATTCACTGTATATAGGTAGGAGATGGGGACTACTTTGTTAGCCATTGTCAGTCTACATCCCTGTGAGATGTGGGAATGAATGCTCTTAAGTATATATTACTATAGCATTGTTGCTTATAGTTGAACTTTCAACTCCCCACCATCTCGATCTGCATCTCAGCCAGTGTTTGTGTTTGTGTGTGTGTGTGTGTGTGTGTGTGTAGGTGTGTGTTGAGTTACAGCATGTCAAGACTGACAGCTGGCTAAACCCTATTAAACCGGTCACCACATTCCTGGGGTCCACCATTAAAGGTGACCCAATGCCCCTCAACATACACACAATACACACACACACACACACACTAACTAACTGAGAGGGGCTTGTAAAACATGACAGATTTATCCTCTTTCCTCTCCTTTCTGTTTTGAGAAGGTGTTGGCTCTACAAGCTATTTTAATTAGGTTTATGTCTGAGTATACAAACATTGAATAAAGAGGTATGTGGGGGATACAATATTCCATTTTGATCTTACATAATCTATTGTTAAAATGAATAGAACATTGTGCAGATGTAGTCTAAATCACGCCAGGGGTCATTTTTTAAAATGAAGAAAAGATTTTATTGCCAAGTGCAACAGCCGTAGACAAATCAAACAAGCTGTAAAAGATTTGGTCGCTAAGGTCAAATCTTGGAAATTATTTGCGCCAGGTCGTGCGAAGGGTTGACCTCTGTCTGCAAACGTGTGCAGCAAAGAAAGTTTTTGGTGGATTTTCACATTCATTACTCAAGGAAATTTCAACTTACACTATGAATGTGATGGTAGACGTAACCTCCAATCCCTAACATAATTTTACTTAACTGCTTGTTCTGTTACCCTGAGGTGGAAGCTTGGCTGTCTGTGTCTACACCTCCATGCACTACACACATGCACTCACATGCACTGTAGAACAGTAGCAATGCATTCCAAGCAGGGTCAAAGCTCATCAGTAACCCCCACCTCTCTTTCTCTCTATCTCTCTATCTGTCTCTCTCTTTGTCTATTTATCTGTGTGTGTGTCTCTCTCTCTCTCTGTCTTCACCCCCACCCTTCTTCCCAAACTTTTCTACGCTTCAGCGGAGCCCAGGAAAGCAAGTCTGTGTCATTCATCCACTTTTACACACATCCAAACACACCTACCTCCTCTTTCACTCAGATATAGACACACAGATACGCACTTTGATTCTCATGTACCATTCAGTCGTTTGTCTCTAATAACACCCTCTGCAGGAATACAATATCAATTCCAGACTTTTTCCCCCCCTCTGACTTGGATTAAACTTTTTTGCGTATTTTAAGGGGTATTTTTCCCCTGTCGACCGTCAAGAGGTCACCTGGATTGGGAAGATAATGATGATTCACTTGTCTGCAGTGGTAAGTGGGAATGTGTGGGCCCATTTTAGGGCCATAGTCAAAACCCATTACTTTAACTGCACTTTAATGTGGTGCTTTACAGAGTAGTTTTGAATTCTTAACTGCCCAGATACCCTTTGTTACAGGCTAAGTGTCTGGACTAAGGCCAACACTTTTCATACTGAGCCTTTACTGCAGCTCTTTACAGTCCAATTTCTCCTTAAACATCATTACTTATCAGATATTAGTACTTGCTGTTTGCTCTGAATTGCCTTTATGTGATAAGGTACAGAAATGGTCTAAAATGTGGTCTACTCGGTTTAAAACCACACACTTACAAATACACACACTATCCATGCAGTGCAAATGTCCTGCATACATGCATGTGTACGTTTGTCTTTGGCATGAGCTATCTGCTTCTCTGCACAAGTTAATGCAAAGATTTTACACTTCGAAACAAGATGCATTTGACACTCAGGTTTGCTTTAGTGTATAGTAGTGAATAGTAAGAGCATACCAGGTTATTTTGTTGTCATGAGATGGAACTATGTAGAATTAATTGAGGATTTCTTTCTCTCATGCATAGACTTGTCTGTGTTGGCAAACTGCAAATGCAAAGTGATATTAAGACAGTATGCTGCAGCCTGTGAGCTGGGTATAAGTGTGTGTGCTTTTCTTTGTTAGTGTGTGTTTTAGCTGTAGATCTGAATTTTATTGCACCAAAGACATCTGCTGTCATACATTGTAGTTCTGAACTCTCTCTCAGTGTGTGTGTGTGTGTCTTTTCACTGTTACCAGTTTCCCACCTACGGGGATAATCCATCCTGTGAAGTGGTGAGGTGGAAAATGCCATTATGTAGAAATAGCTGACATGCAGTTAGACTTGCAGGGCATATGATGTGTGAGTGTGAGAAAAGGAGATAGGGAACAGAGAGGGAGTGTAAGGGCCAGAGACAGTAAAGTTCATTTTGTAACATTATTTAATCCTCCCGGGGCAGTGATAAGCTAAAGGCCTCGGACACAATACACACACTGTCTCCTCGGCGAGGCTGGAGAAAGTGCTTGTGATCCCAGCATGGTGTGAATGATGGATGCAGTCTTGTGCTTTTTGATGTGGGATCATCGCAAGCATGTTGTCTGAGTATCTGACCCAGGCTTCTGATATGAGATTTTGCATATTCATGGTTAATGAATTGCAACAATATTGGTAATTAGTGGTGACTTTTGCTGCTAGAGGAAACATTTGTAATTTCCCCAATGGTTTATGACCAAATAACTGCAAAATTGTATGTAAGCATTTACCTCAAAACACTGCTGGAATGGCTGTCTATAGGGGTGGGTGTGTGTTTTAACTTCTTTACAAAATAATTTCGATGCACTACACATTTATGTCAAGCTAAAATCCTTTGCATATTTGCTCAACATTAGGATTCACTGCTTGCTTCAGGAAACTTCTGGCACCTTTGGCATATGATAACATGAAAAAGTTTTAAGAGGTGTGTCATCACATTTAAGCTATCATAAAACTCTGCTTTGTTGAACACCCATACAAAACCTATTTAAAAACCCCGCCGTAGGATAGATACAGTAACTGTCTACTTCTGCCTTCGCTGTCATTCATCAAAACACACACATTTGTCCTCTCTGCACCTCAGTAATAAGAAGATACATGCAGAGACAGATCTTAGATCTGCATTGGTATGTGAGGGGGGGAGTGGGGTTTTCAGGTTCTTACATTAGAGCTCTGCCTGTTCTCACTTCCATCTGCAGAAGCTGTAAACTATAGTAGTCATGCCTTAAGCCATTCTGACTTTGTTAGACCATGTGATCAAATCACACTGAGTAATATTCTGGAATTCAAATAGTTATCATATGAAGTTATAGCTTAAATATGGTCTCATGACGAAAACATTAGAAGTGATGTTTCGGTGGATAGTTCGATGTATGGAATGTGATTTGTTAAAGCCAAAAGAAATCTGTCATGTTTTCATCTCACGTATAGTAGTTGAGTGAAGGCAGAGCTGTCTTTGATGTTAAGCTTATGAATTTGCAAAAGCACATGCCCATACAGTGCACACACACACACACACCACACCACACACACACACACCACCACACACAGACACCACACCACACACACACACAGACAGTTAGGCACACATAGACACTTTTGTTGAGACGTGTTGAGCTAATGTAAAACATAACAGCACCAACCATTTCCTAGATCACTGTTAATGCGTTGAACGTGTTGCTCTCTGATGGGGGTTCATTCATTTCAAATGGGATAATCCGTTACTGCTGCATGATTCCTTTGCCAGTGCCTCATGTGCTGATTTAAGTGTTGGATTTACTCTACTTAGGCATTGATTTTGCTCACTTAACTGAATGTTGTTCTAGCTCTTTCTGCTGATACATGTGGTCCTCAGTACACATTTAAGGTTTTAACACTCAACACATTCTGGCTACAAGAAGCTTGAGTTAAAGTCAAAGAGGACCTTTAAGTAGCACAGTTCCACAAAAAATGTACTATAATTGCAGTATACTTCCATACTTGCTTTTAAATACCACCTTTAAAGGTACAGTCTCAGTGGGAGATAATATGCCAGTAAAGTAGCTGTAATGTTTCAAAGGAACTGAATTGCCTCCACTCAGTGTATTATGCCAAGTCAAAAGCTGTAGCCTTGGGGTTAATCTCTTTCATGCTAACCTGAAGTTTCCTCTGTCTGTCAAGTAAGGAAAAGAGGAGGATGTTCTGTATCCCAGAATGTTACTGTACCTCCATTTACTCTCATGGACAGAATAGTCTCCTTCCATCTAGATTGCTGTAAAGAACAACTGAGCTTTCACAAGTGGGGCTCATCTGTCTAAATGTGCCTGTCCTGCTGTCATTTTTTAGAAACACTGCCAAAAACCATCTCGGTTCACTCGTCTCCCACACATTCCCCACTGAAATTTGATAATGCTCATTTCCTATTGGTATTGGTAAAAATAACTGTGAGTTGTGTGAGTGTCTTGGACCTTACATGTAGCTTTGAAAAAAAGCATTTGCATTTTCATCCATCTCTTCCCTTGTAACAGGTGCCTTTTTTCCAAAAATTTTTATGGTGTCACTGTGTTATGGTCAAACATGAAACACATACAATACACAAAGCATAACAGAGGACAGGTGGAAACTGTAATTTCACACACGTTTCCCGTTCAGATTTGCCATGGAGCTACATTTCTTTGACCAAGTGCAAGGTAGCATGCACACACATCGGAAGCAATTAGCCATGCTATCTTGGCCTTAGCTCAGTAGATAATGACCGCTGCAGTGGGAGTTCCAGGAAATGGCAGGCCCTCCCGGAGTTTGCGTAATCCTCGGTCAAGGACAGGTGCATGTGGTCGTTGGAGGTTTGACCAGTTCACACATCTGTTGCACATGTGGAATCATACAGGAGCTTCCTTGAACCGAGCCTCTGGACTGTGCATCTCACCTCTTCGAGCTACTTTAACTGAAAGTGTTTCAGGAACTATTGTTTTGATTTCATTCTCGTATCAGCAAAATAATCTCAGTAAATTGATCAACCATATTTTGACATCTTTGTCTTCAGCCCAAAAAGCATATTCACATTTGACTTTGTATGTTGAATGTACGATGAAGCTTGTAAAGGACATTTACATATTCACAACTTAAGCTATTCACATGTATTTATGTGTATCTGTGGAAAAGCAAGCCCAGCAATTAGCCTGTTCTTTTTTTTTTTTTAATTAGTAACTAAAACTCGTGGGTTTGATCCTTTTTATATGCCCTATATATGACGTGCCCCTATGAACAGTCATTTGTACTGCCAAAATGGCCTCACTAAAACAAATGAGTAACTTTAAACTCCCTGTCAACAAAGATAAGGCAAAAATTACCTTCGGTTTCAACTAATTTTAATTTGTTTCATTGATGAATGGTATGAGCTATGTCAACAAAACAGTGGCATGCAGTCAGATCAATCTGCAGCTTGATTTTGTAAGAAACTTTGCCATGTAAGGTAGTCATAATGGATTATTGGAGTAATAACTTTTAATGTGAATGTATGTCCATAATGTTTAGACTTCCCAATAACTGCTTTTAATAGCTGGGTTCATATTGGACATTTTAAAAGCCCTTTTGATGCTTTTATTTCCATACTGTCACTGGAGTCTGTTGTAAAACTGTTTACAGGAAGGAACTCCTGTCTGCAAACATACTCATACAAGGATGGGATTAAGCATGGCATTGCGCTAACCTAACACAGGTTTTAAATACATTTTAAACACAAACATTCAAATTCAATGCCGGTGCATGCCAAGACAACCTTTCTTGTACATACATTTTTTAAAACGTCACTGGTTGTAAAAACTCTACAACTCTGCATAACAGTCATGAGTCGTTTGCAAATTAAAAAATGGCTGATTATGTTTTATCTTTGAGTGCTTCTAATGACTTTTTCCCACTCTCTATTCATCTGTATACTTTCAGATAACAGGAAAGAAGAGTTGGAATTGATGATTGTGGAGTGGAATTCAGGTAGGGGATTAGTGAAGAGAAGAACTAGGAGGAGGAGCAGGTGATCGAAGGAAGAAGAGGAGGAGAGGAAGAGTATGGGTCACTCCTCTGTGTGGATCTTTCTACTGTCCCTTTCTCTCTCCCATCAAAGCGTCACAGCACAAGCTGAAGGTAACGGCTGACATTCCAACATTCAAAGGAGACACTCATTGTTTTCGATTACCCATGTTGCACCATCAAGCTTTTTCTTTACTTATTTTACTCTCTCACTTATTCAGTCATTCAGTTATTCAAAATTACAGCAGTGCCTTATGTTGCCATCAGTTGCTTAATTCTGTGTCAAAGCCATATGTCGGATTTCTAGCAATGTGCACAGATCTATGAATTAGAGCACTTGGATGCGTAGGCCAAAGAAAGGGCAGGTGCTCAATGAACACAGTCTGTGCAAGTGCTCCATCATTAAATCTCCACACATGGGTTGGTACAGACACTAACCCAGCTCCAGTTTCTCTCCAGACTGTGTCTAGTCAGGGAATTTAAACATCTGCTAGCCTCATGTAGAGTACAGCACTCTGTCTGCCAGCCTGTCAAACCCATCCCCTAGATACAGAACTTTAGCCGCAGGTGCTATTGGATGTCACCAAAAGGTCAATCAGCCAATCAAAAGTTGGATTTACCATACCTGGAATGTGGTTGGCGGAAAGTGATTGGTAAAGTTGTTGGGCAGAATTACAGAAGGATATAAATAGCCCAAGGCCACATTTGCAGCTAATGCTCCTTTGTACCGTTGTTTATTTTTGACAGTGTTAATTGATATGCTGTCATAACTCATCGTATGACTGTTGTAGCAACCCTTAAGGCTTAGTATTTCATATTATACACAAGAAGTCACATGTGGTTGATTTCAAATCAATAAACCAACTGACACTTTAAAGCTCCCTGTAATCAGTCAATATTTTTACATTAATAGTGAATCAAATGACTCTGCAGTGTGGGTTGTTATTATCCAACTCTACAGCTATATCATTTTTAGCTATATTAAAATCACTATTTTTGTTTTACGACCCACATTACAGATTCACACATACAACACTGACATCACCTTATAAAGCTGTGGCGAACATGTGAGCCCAATATTCACTCTCTATATCTATGTATTGGTCTTCACCAGCTCCAATGGGAAATATCTGACTGATAAATGCCCCACTATGTGCTGGTTGCAAACATTCTTAGTTACTTACTTTAATAAGAAAGTTAAATAGCTGAAAAAAAGATGCAAAAATGCTCACTAGAGCTAAGGTAGAGCTCAGAGTTGGGTGATAATTTGCTACAAGCAATAAGCAACCTCTTTCACATTACACTTTGTCACTTATCCTTTGTCTATACAAAAGTAATTAGCACAGCTTTAAGATGATAATATGTCATGGAAAGGGGTTTGGCAGCTTGTCATGGAGTTTGGTTTCTCCCAAGTGAACAAAAAAAGAAAATTAATGCCACTTTAAACTGATATTTTTATGCTTAGGTTGCCTTATGAATGCCTAATGTTGTCTGCAGAGTGGCTGATTGTGAAAGGGCACAAAGAGCTCCAACAGCAATTCATAATTATTACAACAGTTTTTCCAGTGCTTCTATTGGAGCCAAATTGAGCCAATACAAACATTTTGTATTTTACAATACATTTTATTTTATTGCACCTCTCCGTTGTTAACAAAGGTTGCTTCTACCATAACTTTAATCACTCATTCCACTGATGAGTAAGTGATTAGCACTCAAAACAGGAAACAAAGAGGAAATTTGGAGCAGCTGGTTTACAAACTTGAGAGATTGGATAATTTTTGTTTTTCTGTTTTTTGGATCAGATTGTTAGCAGCAACATTTGTGCACGCAGGTGTTTTGATGGTTTCTTTCATTGTTGAGTTTGTATTGCATAAATACACCTCTAGATTTGATTTATGAGTATGCATGCAGCACCTGTGTGTCCACAGCCACCAATCAAACATTAACTATATTTAGGAGAACAATCAAAAATCAATAATCAATCAAAAGCAACACAATAGTTTATGTATTATAGACAGTAATAATGCAAGAGACACAAATCTATGAGGAATTTAATTATCTTTTTAATTGACTCAGTCTGTGGACTTTCTTGTTATTCAAATCAGATCAAAACAGCATATTTTTATTAAAACATGCCATAAATCCTGACTGTAAGAATGAAGTTGATGTTACAAGGTGATGATGTCGCACTTGAAAAAACAACCATGTCAGAAACGGTCCCTCTGGTTGATCCAGGTGTCAACTTAGTGTCAGCCAGCTGGTTAATAATACACTATATGGTTCTCTCTATGTTTTTATTTTCAACTACACAATGTACTGCATGAAATTCAAATTGGATTATATGAGTAGAGAAGTAGACTGACTTGCTTGTTTACACCCACTGACTGTCCCAGTGAGACGGGTACATGGCACTGGAAACAAATCCTGGGGGAATGATTGTGCATTTGTCACATCGACTGTGAGAACTGTTGTCAATATTTGGTCTTTCTATCATTAAATATTTCTGTCCTACACTGTAGCTTCCCTGCAAATGGGCTGCAGTTTCTTCTTCTTCTCCTTAGAGTAACTTTTACATTCATTTGTCTGGATAATATCTGAACCTGATGGCCTATGAGATTCTTAGGCTTGTGCTATCGAATGGTTTACATATTCTCTCTTGATCTCGTTGGAGCTGATTGCAGTAGTGCAGCGTTATTTCTTAGACTATGTCTTTACTGGCAGAATTTTCTGCAGCGTATGCTGTTGCCACTGAACTACGTCTAATGCGTAAATCAATGGTGGTCTAACACAGAGGTGTACACAACCTTTGAGATATCATCATAGATAACCTTCAAGAAAACCGTTCCTAATCCCTCAGCATGCCTTGTCTCCTTATCCTTGGCATGTGGTTTTCACCTGCCAGCCCAGACAGACAAACTTCTGGATAATTGATCTTGTTTCCCAACTCAGTCTGTGTCTGTCTGACAGAGACCAGCCTCCAGTTGCTTCCTTGCTCAAAGTCTCCTCCATGTTTTATCTGCTTTTACAGAAATCTGTGGAGTAGAAAATGTATCCCAATAAATGGAAAAGCCACATGTGTATGCTAGGGTTGTTGGCTGCCTATGTGAGACTCAACCCATGATGGAAAGGACGAACAATGCTGTACGCTATTAATTTGCATCACTGGTTTTAACTGTGTTTGTTGCATCGGCGATGAATCCACTATTGCTGACTATATGACACTAAAGCTTGCATGTAGGTAAAGATAGTAGCTTAGTCCTAGAGGGGGCTCCAAATGGTATTCCCAATGATATTTTGTTTCCTTGGTGTGTGGTCAGAGATGTATAGATGTGTGAGGGGGGAACATAATGTTAGGTCGCCATGGGCTGGAGACATATGTCACCCCCAGTGAATCCTGGGATTGCAGCCAAAGAAAGAAGGGCGAGATAATAGAGGCGAGAAAGCTCTGTAATGAAATAGAGGATAGCAGAGAAGCTGAGTTATCACTTACAGAACAATCAGTGGTGCCTATCTCTTATTCACTAGCCTAATCAATGCTGTCGTCACTGTGGTTTATTGCATATGTAATGCCAGAATATTGACTTGGAGGGGTTTGCACACGAAGCAGATTTCTGTGTGGAGTGTGTGTGTTTGCTAGTACAATACTGTATATCTTAGTGGGCAGTTGCAAGAGCTAATGTATGTGTGAGTATAAGTGTGTGCATGTAGTCAGTGCATCAGTGTGCATTTTTTGTGTGCCTGGCTTTTTAACTCCACATTAAAACACATCTGAATCCTGCCAAACGCAGCAGATCTGTATGTTAAATGCGATTGTTTGCTTGAGCGAGGGGACTGACCCTGATTTTGGGTGTGTTTACCTTATTATTCTAAGCGTTCCTCATCGCTGTACTAAAGTTTTATTGCTGGAGTGCTCAGAATATTGATAGTCTCTTTGGCTCACTTGTGTCTCATTAAAAATTCATGGGAATTTGTGCGGTGCTCTGGCAGCCTGACAGAAGTAAGTGAAAGGAAAAACTTCGACATGGTGGAACAAGACTGCTATCTGGTGGTCAGCGTAAGAATAAAAAATGAGGACTCACCCTTTAACCTTAAGAAAGAATTACTTTGGATTTTTTACAAACTCATTTGATTATAAAGACTTAGGACATGAGCATACACATATCTCAGATTTTTTAAACATGCATTCCCCTGCTTCTCCTTGTTATTTGTGCCCACACTAATTCGTCAGTTCTTCATCCCTCAGCATGCAGGACGGTGGTGGAGGCAGACATAGTGTTTCTGGTGGATGAGTCATGGAGTGTGGGCCAGACCAGCTTCTCCAGTGTCAAGGACTTCATCTCAGCCATCATCTCCTCCTTCCAGGGCAATGTAGTGGGAACTGAGGGGGTCCGCTTTGGAGTCACTGTCTTTGGGGATGTCCCGAGGTAAAACTCAATCACAAATACACCGTACGGATCTCTTTAATTAATTGCCATCAAGGCAGACTATTTTTTTTATATCATACAAAGCATTTTCAAATTTAGACTCCTGGGAACTCAGACAACAGACAACATATACATACCAATTCTTAGTTATACCATTATTTCTACACAATACAGTTTCCCTGTAATCCTCTCCTTGCAGGATGCAGATTGCTTTGACGGACTACAGCTCACTGGAGGAGGTGCTCAGAGCTGTCAGAACCCTCCCCTATGAGGGTGGATCCAGGAGGATTGGTGATGCCCTCCAGTTTCTGGTTGACCCTGTGTTCAGCCCTGCCATCAGTCGAGACCATGCACCAAAGGTACTATGCTTCAACTGGCGAGATATGAAAACCAATCCAGGATGCCTGTGCCTAGCACATCCACAGACTTGAAGTATAGAAAAATCTATCTGTACCCTTAAAATGGCCCCATAAACTGACTACACTTACTGTAGGTAATATCAAGAAAGAGTGGTCACATCGCTTTAAAATAAAGGTCCTTAAACGTCTTCCACCCACATTATAAACTGAGGTGCTTAAATCTTGTGAAATGTATGACAAATTGTGGACACACGCAACAGGGAAACGATTGATTTAAGATAACAACCCACACTGCGTCTGCTTCCAGCTGGCCACCAACATGCATATATTGCATGTTCTGGCCCTGTGTAAAAGGAAATGACTAGTCAGGAGTCTGTATTTGTACTCCAAAGAACATTGTGGGTAAAAACAAACAAAACAAAATCGTCTACCATTTTCTCTCCACTGTGAATCTGATTGAATGGTCTTGCTTTGCGCTTGGAATACAAACTGAGAGTATGTCTGAAAGACAGTTAGAACTGGCAACGGATTTTTTTTGCTTTGCTTTGGTTTGTCTTTTGCTTGAAGAAGAAGAAGGGAGAAGGAGGCAATACATTTTGCCTCAGCCTCAGATTCAACATGCAAAATTAGCTGAATAATTGCAGATAAAGGCCAACAGTGTCAGACACACTGCAAAAAGTCAGGTTGATGGTCACCCAAGGATGCTCAATAACAGAGGTTGACCTACTTTGTCCTAGGGTCCTAAAAATTATGTATCAGATTGGCAGTCATCTTAACTTCGCACCCAAATGCAATAATGAGCATCTTAACTAAACTTGTCCCGTAAGTGCCTTGCCAAATATCCAAATGCCCTTCCAACAGCTCTCCATTTCTGGCAGCTACATTTCTCTGACAGTGTAACACTGTAGTGTAGTCTCAGTATAACACAGCTGGTTAGCATTCCAATCATCTCTCTATCTCTGAGTGTGTGTGTGTGTG